>NC_091981.1:24724110-25031991 GCF_044704955.1 Pristiophorus japonicus
TTCATTAAATGGGGAATATCTCAAAGCAGAGAAGATCTACAGCGATTTCCTGCAATTAGAAGATAATCATCCTGATAAGCAGTCAGTATATTTGCAGATTGGGTTATTTGAACTGCACCAGAAAAGATCGGAATCAAATGCCATCAACTATTTTCTGGAAGGACTTAAATTTCAACGTGACACAAAAGCTTGGCAATTGTGTCATGAAAACTTGAGAAAGATTGCAACAAAACAAATTGACAGGAATCCCAGAAACAGCAAGGCCTTTGGTGTTCTTGGGTTACTGCACCAGCAGGATGGGAAGAAGTGCAAAGCTATTGAATGCTTTGAAAAGGCCTTGGAGTTTGATTGTGGCAATGAAGAATATCTAAGTGCTCTTTGTAAATTACGCCTTTCTATCAGTCAATGATGACTAACCCAGCTAAAACTAAACACATTGGGTGGAGTTTCTGCTTTGGCGCAATTGGGAACTTAGTTGTAAATTACGCTACATAGGTTACAGTTCAAGTTTCCGCTAGAATGCATTTGCATACTCACAGACATAAAATCTTTAATGAACCAGCCTTTCACCTGCGGGAAACCTGATTTTAAATGACTGAAAATGACTTAAAGGTAGATATACAGAACCATTTATTAGTTTCATTGTTGTACACTAGTCAGTTTGTAAGTAAATTAAATATAATAATTTGTAAAACTTTTAAATCATGCCTACTAGTGCCCAGGGGCCTAAGAAAATGAGCTCAATTTGAAAACCCTCCTCAAACGGGCGCAATTGGCAGAAACTCGCCATCCTCGTTATTTCGATCTGTGGGCGGGGCCAGTTTTGTAGATTTTTAAACCAGCGTTAAAGATCACGGAATACTTGATTTACGCTTGATGTAAATCTTGCTCGAGTTCCCGTGATCTTTTGTGCTGGTTCGGCAGATTTCACCTGGATTGTACTGATAAAACGAGGGCAAATTAGCAGAGGCTCTATCCCAGTGTTTGAAAGATGCTGTGATGCTCTCTCATCTATGAACAAGTTTGGCAGGATACTCATCCAACTTATATTATTTAATATACACTGTTAATACTTTCAGTCGAAGCGGCCTTTTGTTTGTAAATGCATCGATATTTGTGAGTACAGTCCCCACCGATTTCTCTGCTTTACACAGGATGGCCGGTATCACGCGTGAAGAAGGATTATTTTCTCTCTCTCCCTGTAACGAGCCGCCCGCAGCTCCCTGATTTCTAGCCCCTTCAATGGAAGCAGTTAATTTCCATCGGGTGACTTATGGCTAAAGGATATAATAATAGATTTAAATGGCTAAAATTAATAAAGCTTAATAGTTGCAGATATAGATTTTCCAACCAGAATTATTAATTTGCTGTAATATCAGAGACTGTGTTAAAATAACCAATAAAAAGAAACTGTAACTAAAATGATATTTGTGTTATTGATCTGTGCTAATGCTGACAGTAAGTGTCACTCATAGTCCATACTTTGTGATGGTGAACTGTACCAGCTCTGTAAGGAACATTCAGACCAGCCTTTAACACAGCTGTTGATTGTGGAGTGAAACATGGCCCTTGCACTGCTAGCTGTAGCCATAGTGCTATTAGAGAAAGGTTAGGAAGAAATGGTTGGGAAGGTCCAGAGGAATGGGACAATGGGAGAACCTAACATTGGGAGAGGCTGCAGACGCCTCACATCATATTTAGACTTATTGGTAAAGCAGCCCCTGAAGGGTTCAGCCCTTCTGTGAAGGTATTGTTTCAGCTCTGTGCAATGTTGGAAACTAATTTTTTAAGACATTGGAGATGTTACACAGACAGCTGAGGGACTAAATTGGAGAGCCCTGAAGACATAAGAACAAAAGAAATAGGAGCAGGAGTAGACCATTTGGCCCTTCGAGCCTGCTCCGCCATTCAACAAAATCATGGCTGATCTACTACCTCAACTCCACCTTCCCGCACTATCCCCATATCCCTTAATTTGCTTTGTTCCCAAAAATTTAGCTACATCTATCTTGAATATAATTAAAGATTGAGGGCTAGACTTTCCGTTATTTTTGCATGCATACCACCCACTTAACGTCCATTTTAATGCTGAAATGAGGTATAATGCCCACAATATCGGCGAGCGTGACTTTCAGCACCTTGCACACATATTGGCCAAAATCTCGCTCGCTGAAAAAATTGCTGTGAAAAAATTGAACTGACATGAAGTAATCACAGCGGTAAGGACCCCATTTTGTAAATCACAGGTCGCTCCATTTAAAAGGCTGCTTCAACTTCTGGGGAGTTTGGATGTACTCTGGAGTTCTTTTAATTTATATGAACATCTAAACAAACATCTTATCATACTGTGGATGATTGGAATCTACTTTAGGTGTCTTATTGCTTGTGAACAATCGGTATTATACTAATAGTTACTGGAATGGGGTCAGCCATTTCTCAGCTTGTCTTGATGACACCGCAGATGCTGCAGGCTAGAAATGGCAGAAGGTATATTCGATAGCATTATATGCCCAATGTAAGACGTGCCAGACTGATGAGGAAGACAAGATCATACACTCACCACACTTACAGGGAGAAGAGGTCTTACCTCAACTTATCCGAGAACACCTGCCTTCGGAGACTGCGCTTCCACAAAGAGGTTACCAGTGAAATATGTCTGCTCATCAGGGGAGATCTGCAGCCTTCCAGCACCATCAGGACCGCACTGTCCTTCAAGGTCAAGGTGACCGTGGTACTGTCGTTCTACGCGTCGGGTTCCTTTCAGGCCTCCGCTGTCGACATTTGCGCTGTATCTTAGCAAGCCACACATTGCTGCATTAGACAGGTCACTGAAATGCTGTAGGCATGCAGGATGGACATTATCAGCTTCCCTATGACCACGGAGGCTCAGACTGAGAGGGCTCTAGGATTCTACCGAATTACTAAATTCCCCAAGGTGTAGGGAGCAATAGACTGTACACACATCGCCATGCGGGCACCTTTTCAGAATATAGAGGTTTTTCAGAACCAAAAAGGATTTCACTCCCTGAAGGCGCAATTCGTTGTCGACCACAACCAGATAATTATGGCAGTGAATGCCAAATTTCCAGGCAGCATCCATGATGCTCACATCCTGAATGGGAGCTCTGTATCTGACATGTTTACCAGTCAGCCACAAGGTCAATGCTGCATGCTTGGTGACAAAGGATATGGCCTCGCCACCTGGCTGTTGATCCCCCTGCATGACACCCACACAGAAGCCGAGAAGCGGTACAATTAGAGCCACAGAGCCACATGCAATATTGTCGAGAAAACCATTGGTGTGCTCAAGCAGCGCTTTAGATGCCTGGACCACTCAGGAGGTGAGCTACAATACCACCCTGAGCAGGCAGCTCAATTCATGATCGTGTGCTCCATGCTGCACAACTTGGCTATCAGGAGGGGACAAGAATTGCCAAAAGGGACTGACGGTCCACCTCAGGAGAGGAGGTGGACGCTGACCTCGGGCCAGACAATCAGGCTGACGATGCAACTGTGCTCACGCCCCCCTCCAGAGCGCAGGAAAGGGCCTATGGTGGCTAAAATAGCTGCAAGATTCTTACGTCAGCAGCTTATAAATGAGTGCTTTGCCTGACAGAATGTTGCAATTATTTACAAAGCTGACACACTACTGTGTGTGCAGCTCAGACATCAATGGTGGACATCACCTAGGTGCCAGTTAAAGTTTAAGTTGATTCAAGTTAAATTTAATTATACCCTTTCATGTTAAGGAATCACCAGTGTGTAACAGTGCAGCTATCTGAGACAATGCGCAACAAGGTTATGTTGAATAAAAAACATTTAATCTGACCATTTGTGTGAAATCATAAGTATAACTGTCAAAACTACACTCCACCCCCACCTCATCCCACAACACATTTATAACATTGACATCAATAAAATGGTCAACATTTCCAGCAACACAGAACACAAATGCATGCCCTTGTTTTTAATTGGATACCATCCTTTATTTAATTAGTTAGTCATGGATGGCTATCTTTTCTTTTACACCCTTTTCTCCTCACTGGAATATATTTTTCTTAATAGTTGTGAAATATCTCCTTAAATGTAATCCATTGTTGATCAACCGTCCTACACTTTAATCTATTTTCCCAGTCCACTTTAGCCAACTCTGCCCTCATAACTTCATCGTCTCCTATATTTAAGCTTAGTACGCTGGTTTGAGATCCAACTTTCTCACTCTCCATCAGAATTTGAAATTCAACCATGCTATGATCACTCATTCCAAGTGGTTCCTTTACTAGGAGATTGTTTATTAATCCTGTCTCATTACACAGGACCAGATCCAAGAGAGCCTGCCCATTGGCTGGTTCCATTACATACTGGTCAAGGAACCCTTATGCACTCTATGAAAGATGAGGTGCTGTTCCTCAAACTTGCATTGAGCTTCACTGGAACATTGTAGGAGACCGAGCACGGAGAGGTCAGAGTGGGAATGGAGTGGGGAATTAAAGTGACAGGCGCTTAGAAGCTCAGGGTCACCCTTGCGGACTGAACGGAGGTGTTCCGCAAAGTGTTCACCCAATCGACGCTTGGTCTCCCCAATGTAGAGCAGACCACATTGTGAGCAGCAAATACAGTATACTACATTGAAAGAAGTATAAGTAAATCGCTGTTTCATCTGGAAGGAGTATTTGGGACCCTGGATAGTGGGAAGGGAAGAGGTAAAAGGTCAGGCGTTGCATCTCCTCTGCTTGCACGGAAAGGTACCGTGGGAAGGGGAGGGGGTGCTGCGGTTGACTGCAGAATGGACCAGAGTGGCCGCGGGCGGAGCGGTCACTTCGGAATGCTGAGACGGGAGTGGAGGGGAAGATGTGATTGGTGGTGGGATCACGCTGGAGGTGGCAGAAATGCCAGAGGATGATCTGTTGAACATGAAGGCTGGTGAGGTGAAAGATGAGGACAAGGGAACCCTGTCATGGTTCTGAGAGGGAGGGGAATGGGTGAGATCAGAGGTGTGCGAAATGGAACAGACACGGTCGAGGGCCATGTTAACCACGGTGTGGGGGGAAATCCTCTGTTGAGGAAAAAGGAAGACATGTCAGAGGCACTAGTGTGAAAGGTGGCGTCGTCAGAGCAGATGCGATGGAGACGGAGAAACTGGGAGAATGAAATGGAGTCCTTACAGGATGCAGGGTGGGAGGAAGTGTGGTCCAGGTAGTTTAACATTAGTATAGGCAAGATGCGTGAAAGAATCATAAGTGATGCAATATATCAATACTTGGATAGAGAGGGACATATTAGGAACACCCAACATGGCTTCAAATAAAAGAGGTCATGTCTCACAAATCTAATTGTAATTTTTGAAAAAGTTACGAAGTTGGTGGAGGAGGGAAGCCCAGTAGACATTGTCTACTTAGATTTCCAAAAAGCTTTTGACAAGGTACCGCATAAGAGGCTTCTCTATAAGTTCGGAGCCTCTGGTATTAGTGGAAATATATTGAGTTGAATTCAGAACTGACTGGCAGGACGCAGGCAAATAATAGTTATAGATGGATTTGGATTTGTTTGGAGGCCGGTCACCAATGGTGTCCCGCAAGGATCGGTGTTGGGACCGTTGCTTTTTACTATTTTTATGAATGATCTGGATTCAGCGGTTGGCGACACAATTTACATACTTGCAGATGATACCAAGATCTGTGTGACTGCTAGAACTGTAGAAGAGGCTCGTCTGATTCAGGCAGATCTTAATGTGTTGGAAAATTGGGCTCAAGACTGGAAAATGTTGCCTTAGATAAGTGCAGTGTTATGCATGTGGGCAGGGCAAATGCTCAACATTCATACACTCTCCAGGGAAAGATATTAAAGATGGTGGAGATAGAAAGAGATTTGGGCATTCTCGTGCATACATCCTTAAAGGTACACGAGCAATGCCGTGCAGTGATAACTGGAGCAAATAGGATGTTGGGGTGTATCCATATGACGATTGAGTGTAAGACGAGGCGTACTGTTTTGTCTTTGTACAAGACCTTCATCAGGTTGCGCTTGGAATACTGTGTCCAGTTTTGGTCCTCAATTGGTGGGTGATATTGATAAGGCACTGGAAAGGTGCAGAAGAGGGCCATTGGACTAATTCCAAGTCTAATGCATCTTAGTTATTAAGATAGGCTAAAAGAGTTGGGACTCTATATCTTGGAGCAGCATAGATTTAGAGGGGGTATGATTGAGGTTAATAAGATAATGAAGGGAATAGAGAGCATTCCAGTGGACAGTTTATTTCCATTAAATAGGTTAGGCAGGACCAGGGGGCACAAATTTAAGTTGTATAGGGCTAGATCTAGGTTAGATGTCAGGAGATGGTTCTTTTCCCAGAGAATAGTAGATCTCTGGAACAAGCTGCCGTTTCACGTGATGCATGCAGACTCACTGAATTCCTTCAAGTGAAAGCTGGATTTGTTTCTGGCTGCGGCGGAGTTGAACTCTTACAGAAGATAGATACTGCAGGGAATTTAATGGCCAGAGTGATCTCCTGGACTAGTTTTGATTGCCTAGATGAGTCAGAGAGGAAATTCCCAGATTTTGTTTCCCAAATTGACCTGGGTTTTTAATGTTTTTTTGCCTCTCCCAGGAGATCACATGGTTTTGGGTGAGGTGGAATGTATATGTTGGCTTGATGGACCAGTCCGTCATTGTTCGTATGTTCATATCTTCATATTCTAACCCTCCAGAATTGTCTTGGAGTCTCCATATATTGATGATTAATCTCCAACACACTCCTGTGAGCAACTGAGGAGAACATTCACGGGGACATGAAATAAATTGAGTGTTCTTAAAATTTTCTTTGAATCCTTTTGTTTATTAGTAATATAAGTATTGGAGGTGGGGAAAAAGGCTGTTTGACTAACAGTTAAGAATCATCCAATCAGGTACTGAAGAGTCTGTTTGCTTTCCAATTGGTGCGGGAAGGCGGGGCGACGCGATGATGTGCGTATCTGGTGATCAATTGCGGGAGCTCGGGGGTGGGGCTATTGGAGGTGAGAGTTCATGTGACAAAACCTCCAGGAATACGCCCAAACAGAGTTGGCAACACTACTTCAACCATCCCAGCAGTTTTTTTCATAATATCTTTGTTGTATCATTATGTCTTCCTGAGCTGGGTTTTCCTCCAGGAAGGGTTCATGTCAGAGGTGGGTCAAGCGGGACTTCTACTGAACACTCTGACCCACGTGAACGGACCCATTTTCCCAGGTTAGAGCTCATTAGACCTGCAGGGCAGGCTCCCAGCAGGATCTCCGTTACACTTCAAGGAGCCACCGCTGATAGCCAGGGAATGGTGGCATCGCACAGCAACACCAGAAAGAGGAAGATCCGCCATTAACTGGGACAGAAACACTCCAAAGATTAGCAGCACAATTTTACTTACCGCTTGTGAATCAGCTGGCGTTTGTATAAACTTAGTGACTGTGGACAGAAGAGAGGGAGAGGTGCCCACTGTTGGGCACTGTTGCCCACTGTCCATAAGGGCGTTCTGCTACTTCCCTTGTTGGCCACGGTTGAGCCACCTTCCCCATTTTATTTTTACGCCAAACAGGGATGTACAATTGTTGAAGTTCTTGCATATCGTGGCTGTCGGCCAGTTGTTGTATCTCTTGTGTTTTCTCCATCCACCACCTGTTCTTTAGCTCTGGGGTTTTTTGTTGGACCTCTGCCTTGAGCCCTCTATAACGCTGCTTTGCTGCCCCCGAGTTGGGTTGTTGCTTTAGGCTCAGAAATGCTCTGCGCTTGCGATCTATTAGTCCTTGGATCTCCTGATCATTTTCATCAAACCAGTTCTGGTGTTCTCTGGTTAAGTGACCAATTATCTCTTCAGAGGCACTGGTTATAGAGGCCTGGAGGGTACACCAAGCGCTGTGGGCATTCAGCATCTCAGGGTCTTCAAGGCACGCCAGATTACTTGTGAGGCGCTGGCTGTATAGGGCACTTTTAGCTGGGTCTTTAAGTGCCCCGGCATTAACATTTTTGCGGCACTGCTTCTGCTGCCCTTCTGCTTTGGGGCTATGTTAATGTCGATGATGGATTGGATCAGACGGTGGTCCGTCCAGCAGTCGTCAGCTGCTGTCATGGTGATCCCTGGCTCAGACGATGACATAGTCGAGCAGGTGCCCGGGTTTGGAGCAAGGGTGTTGCCACGATGCCTTGTATTTATCCCTCTAGCAGAACAGGCTGTTGGTGATGAGGAGTTCATGTTGCAGACATTTTTTCAGGAGTAGGGTACCGCTGGAGTTGGCTTTCCCTAACCCCTCTCTGCCAATCGCACCTCCCCAGAAGGCTGCGTCTGCTGACTCTGGCATTAAAGTCACCTAGGAGAATCAATTTGTCGCCCATGGGGACGCGGGACATGGATGTCTTGAGCTTGGAATAAAAACCCTCTTTAACCTCATCCGTGTTTGGGCGTATGCACTGTGGCACATTGGTTCCGGGATAGGGTAAGACTAAGAGTCATGAGGTGTTCGTTAACCTCGCAGGGGGAGTCTTTGAGGCGGTCAACCAGCTCATTTTTGATGGCGAAGCTGACTCCATGAAGGCGGCGTTCTTCCTCTGGTTTTCCTTTCCAGAAAAATGTGTAACCTCCACCATGTTCCTTGAGCTGGCCTTCCCCTGCCCGCGGGTCTCGCTTAGGGCGGCGATGTCGAAGTTAAAACTTCTAAGTTCCCGGGCAACTAATGGCGGTGCGGCATTCCAGCCTGTTGCTGTTGGAGTTGTCCATGAGGATCCTGACATTCCAGGTCCCGAACTTCATATTAACGAAGTGGAAGATGCCTGTGCGTGAGTTGTTTTAATGTGGTGTGGCAGCTGCACACCGGCAACCATACAGGCTTAGCTGAGCAAGGTCTTGGTCCAGTGGCAAGGGGGTCCAAGACAACTGGAGACCAGGAACTGCTGTATGAGCCTAATTGCCTACGGTGAGGTGTTGGCCGCAAGCTTGGCGCTGAGTAGCGTCATTGATGGTAGGTGACCCGAGGCTTGTTTGGGGGGGCAGGCCTTAGGAAGGTCAGCTGTCCGCTGGGGTTCTGAGGGATGTTTTAAAAAGTTTCTTCCAAGTTTTCCAAAGTTATTTAAAAGTTTCTCCAAAGGTTTCCAAGTTGATTAAAAGTTGAAAAGTTTTAAAGTATTTCCAAATTGTTTAAAAAGTTACTCCGGTTGATTAAAAGTTTAAAAAATAGATTAAGAGTTGATTAAAAGTTGATTAAAAAGTCTAAAATGTAACTCAGTAGTAGATTATAAAAGTTTTCCCAAATTGTTTATAAGTTTAAAAGTTGATTAAAAGTTTAAAAATTGATTAAAAGTTGATTAAAAATTTAAGATGTCAGTCAGTAGTAGGAATTCTGGCCCCCGAAGAAATTACGACAGCTTGGTCACTTCGGCCGGTTCAGCGCAGGTACCGGACTCTCTTCGATCGGTTCGACGCCGACTCCAGAGTCCCTTCGGCAGGTTTTAAAAAGTCTTGGAGGATGTCCCGTGAAGGCTGCAAGCCCCGAGCAGGAGCCACAGGCCGGTGCAGGGGTCGCTCCGGCCTGGGATAGAAGCGGACCGGTGCAGGGGTCCCTCCGGCCTGGGATAGAAGCGGACCGATGCAGGGGTCCTTTCGGCACAGGATAGAAACAGGCCGGTGCGGGGTCCCTTCGGCGGGGTCCTAGGAGGTTATCCACATGTCTTGTTCAACTGGCGGCAACACCAGAGTAGGCTGTACGTGCAGATCAAAGGCATGTAATGGAAAAAGCACCTCAGCTCACCTACATATCAAATGAAGGGATGGGGGGGGGGACCTTTCTGGTGGCGCTCTGAGGAGTGAGGTTCTGAAGTTCGCCTTCCCTACCCGATTTTCCTCCCAACCCGATTTTGGATGGTATAGCAGAAGTAAATCCAGACCCTTGTTGCTCACTCAGTGGTGGATGTGTGAGTTGACTGCCATTTCATTGTTAATTCTATAGTCACCATTTCTAATTCTACCAATCGGGAGATCACTGCGAGAAATGTTATTAATTTGCGGAAAAACAAAATATAAAGGTCTAGAAATTTGTTAGTCCCCGATAACAGGTACAGAAATCGCGATATGCGATCAACCCACGCCAGTTGAGGGGAATGCAGGCAGAAAAGAACTTCATACTGCCTGCTCATTTCCATGATTATGGCATTCAGCCCAGTGCCGAATGAGCTGCTGAGTGGCTGAATGCTCAGCAGGGGACCCAAGCTCGTGCGAAGCTAGTACCACATAAAGCTACTTAAAGGCAGTCTATATTTCTGAAAGGGGACGTGCATTCTGTCTGCAGCAGCTTACTGAACTGGCTGGGGATGACAAACCACATGGCTGATCACTACAGAATGGAGCAGGGGATGCAGGACAAAGTAGTTGGTAATCTTCGGCTGGGTAGCCAAGTACCAAAAAGGGGAACTGAAGTGGGGCTTTTGCGCTCTGTTATAATGAAAGGGTTAAGAATGGGTCTCGGGACTTAAATAAGCTAATAGGCTTTTGCAATGGTCAACTTGTTAGGTAGCTTAATGGGCAGTTGAGATAACATTAGGAATAACATGTTGACTTTGCAATGACCAACGGATGTAAGCTGTGTGACTTGGAGACTGAACCACAGGGGCCGAGGAGGGCAAGACAACAGAACAATGGGGCAGAAGTAAAATGTTAACAGGATACTATCTGGCCTGAGCAAAGGTCATAGTAGCATATTGTGGTCACATCAGTCTTATACTTCTTCGGTAATGGAGGTATACCTTATGTTACGCGAGCTAGGCATAAAACATAGGCGAGTGATTATGTGACGTGGAAGGCAAGTAACCAATCAGGCACTGTGCACGCGGGCTTTAGGCTAATCAAACTGTGCCAAAGGATTGTGCACGAGGCTGAATATTTATGATTAAGTGTATAAAAGGTTGTCTGAAACTACATATCGTTGGACGGTGACCTGGCTAGACCTATAGCAGGTCACCTCCCCACCGGTGCGAATAAAGACTGCTTGAATCTTCGATCCCACACCTGGAGTTGAGTGCTTATTTCAAATACTCCACTATAGTCTCAACTCAGCTTTCTCCCTCACCCATGAGTTCACTGCCCTCCTATCCTCCCTTAATCTCTCCCTCCATATAAACTCCCCTACCCATATTCACAGCCCCTGTCCCAACCTTGCCAGCTCACTTGGCCTCACTGCTCCCACCATGTCAGTCACAGATAAGGCCATCTCTGATCACTTCCATGTATTGCTCATCACGCACTTCCACCTTTCCCCTCCCGACTCCACATACTTCTGTGTCCACCCCTGGAAAAAAACTCTCCCCAAGTCACTTGCAATTTCAAATTCTCAGTTGTCTAGCCTTTGGTCCTCCATTCACCACGACAGTTGTACAGCTACTGATCTGCTAAATCACACCCTTAGCTTTATATTTGATGCTCTTGTCCCCAATATAAACAATTCTCTATTTCTCCCTTGTTATTCTCCCTGATATAGCATTCATCGCTGGTCCTTTAAGTCCAAGGGACACAGACTTTTGACATTTTATGGCAGACAAATCGTTTCACTATTCATCGCCAGATCTGACTGGACCATATCAAGCATTATCAGACACTCTCTCCTTGGTCAAAAAATGTTCAATTTTCCAAAATCATCCTGGAACCCAATGATAAACCCTGGCTTCTATTCTCCTTGACAATCTCCTTCAATCCCTCTCCCTGTCTCTTCCACCCTCATCTCCAATAACAACTGCGAGGAAGTCATGGACTACTTGGTCACGAACATTGAGACCATCTGTTCAGCTGCGTCTGCTACTTACGTCCTTTGATCTAGCCCACCAGGACAAACTTCACCTCTGGTTTCCTTTTGCCAAAGCCCTGAACTTGCAGCTTTCTCTAGTTTCTCTCCAATCACGCCTCATGCCTGCTCCATGCTCACCTTGTTCAATGGATCCACCTCCTGCTCACTCGAACTCTATTTTCACCAAATTGACAACCACCCAACTTCCTTTCCTGGCCCCCATATTAGCTGATATTGTTAAATCTTCTCAGGTACTGTCCCCCTCCCTTTCACATCTGCTGTCATCACCTCTCTCCTCAAAACAATCATCCCTTACACCTCTTTCCCTGAAAATCACAGACCAATCTCCAAACTCCTTTTCACTCCAAAGTCCTTGAATGTGCCATTGCCTCCCAAATCCATGCCGATCTTTCCCGCAGTTCCATTTTTGAAACCCTGATATCAGTTTTCCTCCGCTGCTACAGTACTGAAACAGCCCTTATCAAAGTCACAAATGACATCCTGTGTGACTGTGACTGTGGTAAACTATCCCTCTTCATAGTTCTCGACCTATCTGCAGCCTTTGACACGGTTGACCACAACACCACTTGCAACGCCTCTCCTCCCTCCTCCAGCTGGGAGGGACTGCACTCGCCTGGTTCCATTCTTATCTATCCAGTCATAGTCAGACAATCACCTGCAATGGATTCTCTTCCCGCAGCATTACCTCTGGAGACCCCCATGGATCTATCCCTGGCCCCCTTCTTTTCTCTTCGTCATGTTGTCCCTCGGCGACATCATCCCACAACACATATTCAGGTTCCATATCTATGCTGACAACAGCCAGCTCTACCTCACTACCACCTCCCTCAACCCCTTCACAGTTTCTAATTGTTCACATTGTCCACCTCGGTAACGTCACACAACTGCACTCCTGCCTCAGCTCAGCTGCTGCTGAAACTCTCATCCATGCCTTTGTTAGCTCTGGCCTTGACTATTCCAGCGCTCTGCTGGCCGGCTGCCCATCTGCCACCCTCCATAAACTTGAATTCATCCAAAACTGCTGCCCGTATCCTAACTCACACCAAGTCACATTCACACATCACCCCTTTGCTCACTGACATACATTGGCTCCCAGCCTGGCAACGCCTCAATTTTAAAATTCTCATATGGTGAGAAGGCAGATTATAAAACAGTAACAGTTAATTTTGTTTACCAGGTTCAGTTTCTACTTTCACATTCAAGAAACCAATAATCAGGAAATGACAACACACCGCGTACTGTGCTCGGTCAACTCTCCACTGGAGGTAAAGTTGATGAAGGAATTTGTCGATTTTTTTATACAAACACTATTATGAGATTTAGATCATTGTAATTCCTTCTGTATTTAAATTTGCATTTAGATTATTGAACATGGATTGCTTTTCCAGAAATAAAACAGCATTTGCAGCAATTCAGTTGCCAGCTCTGTTACCCCTTTGTAACTGACTTTGTGGTCCCGATTTTAACTCCCCATACTTGGCGGAAACCAGCAGGCAGGCAGTTAAAATGGAGTGGGGTATTTGCTATGTAACCAGGCCTATGGTACTTGAGTTCCCCTGTGTCCATTCGCGTGAGCATTTTGTCTGCCGCTCCGGATCTGAACCCATCACATCTACTTGCCCTTTTTACTACCACAATTTTTTCTTTGCTATTTATACCTCCTATATTCAAAAGGGAATTAGATGTGGCCCTTACAGCTAATGAGATCAAGGAGTATGGAGAGAAAGCAGGAATGGGGTACTAAAGTTGCATGATCAGCCATGATCATATTGAATGGTGGTGCAGGCTCGAAGGGCCGAATGGCCAACTCCTGCACCTATTTTCTATGTTTCTAGACCCACCCCTTTCTTTTGTTATAAGAGCATAACATAAGAACTCAAGAAATAGGAGCAGGAGTAGACAATTTGGCCTCTAGAGCCTGCTCTGCCATTCAATAAGATCATGGCTGATCTGATCTTGGCCTCAACTCCACTTCCCTGTCCGCTGCCCATAATCCTTGACTCCCTTATCATTCAAAAATCTGTCTCTCTCTATCTTAAATATATTCAGTGACCCAGCCTCCACAGCTCTCTGGGATACAAAATTCCACAGATTCACGACCCTCTGAGAAAAAATTCCTCCTCATCTCTGTTTTAAATGGCGAGCCCTTATTCTGAAACTTTGCCTCCTAGTTCTAGATTCCCCCATGAGGGGAAACATCCTCTCTGCATCTACCCTATTAAGCCCCCTTATAATCTTACACATTTTAATATAATCACCTCCATTTTTATAAACACCAATGAGTATGGACCCAACCTGCTCAACCTTTCTTTATAAGACAACCGCTTCATCTCAGGAATCAACCTAGTAAATCTTCTCTGAACTGCCTCCAATGCAAGTACATCCCTCTTTAAAACTGTATGCAGCACTCCAGGTGTGGTCCCACCAACGCCCTGTACAGTTGTAGCAAGATCTCCCTACTTTTATTCTCCATCCGCCTTGCAATAAACGCCAACATTCCATTTGCCTTCCTAATTACTTGCTGTCGACGTGTCTCCTATCATTTCTCCCCTCTCGGGTACTCGGCCCTCCCAATTCCCTACTCCAATCCGACAGCTCACCTCCACCTTCCTACACTCATGCCACCATCAGAAGCTTGATCTTAGAGAAGACTATAGCTTCCCTCTGTGCCTTGCTTGGCATTCTCTGAAGAGCCCAACAAGACACTCAATATCCTCTCCTTATGTGCAGCAACTCAAACTATCTCATCCTATTCTTTCGCCAGCCTTACTGCTCAGTGCGAGAGCTGGGCACTAACCTTTCCAATTTCCATCCCGTCCCACTCACCCCGCCCAATGCTAACCCTGTGGATGATTGCTGCGACATCATGGCCTTGACGGAAACCAGGCTGATGATTGAAGGCGCCTTCCCCCTAAATGAATCTTCCCTGCCTGGCTATACCTTTTATCACTGGCCTCACCCAAACAATTGCTGACGCGGTGTGGCATTTATCACCAAATCACACCGTGGTTCGTCTCCGTACTCCTCTGGCACCTTCTCCTCCTTTGAACATCTCACCCTGTTCGACCTCTTTCGTATCCCATTTAAAATCCTTGTTCTCCACGTCCAGCCAAATACCAAGCCAACTTTCCCACCGCGATATCTTCACTGCCCTCCTCCCTTAACCACTGCATTGAGTGATTTCTCATCTACAGTGATTTCAAGTACATCTCAACTCAGCATTCTCGCCCAGCTCTGAGTTCACTCCACTCCTATCCTCCCTTAATCTCTCCCTCCATATAAACTCCCTTACCCATACTCACGGCCACCCCCTCGATCTTGCGGCACCTCAGCTGTTCTCGCTGCTCCCACCGTTTCAATCACAGATCAGGCCATCTCTGATCACATCCTTGTATTGCACATCACCCACTTCCCCCTTTCCCCTCCAAACTCCCCTCAAATTCTCAGCTGTCCCTCCATTCATCACAACATTTCTACAGCTACGTGTTATGTATTGATGTGTGTATCGTCCTGGTATCTTAAATGTAATGTAAGCACAATGGTATACCACAGAGGGCACTGTGGTGGGAAACCTGAAAGTACCTGCAACAGGCAATATAAAAGGCTGACCACCACACCTGAGCGGCACTCTGGAGCTGAACAATAAAGGACGAAGGTCACAGCAGTTAGACTTACACCAGACTGTGTGGAGTCAGTGATTTGTGTGCTACATACACCACATTGGCGAACAAGGAAGCGAACGAACTCCACGCAACCATGGCTACTCTGGGCTCGCTAAAGGATTTTTACCGTGGGCAATGATTGGGAGGCCTTTACGGAAAGGCTCGAGTACTACTTCACAGCAAACGACCTGACGGAGGACACGGACGCAATGAGAGATAAGCGTAAGGCGATATTGCTCTCCAGTTGTGGAGATGAGGTTTACTGTCTCGTCAGGGATTTGCTGGCACCCGGGAGCGCCAGGGACAAGTCATACGAGGAGCTGACTGAACTCATTCGTGACCAGTTGAAACCGAAGGAGAGCATCCTCACAGCCAGATACAAATTTTACCATCACTGCAGACCTGAGGGCCAGGATGTCACCAAATATGCTGCGGACCTCAGGAGACTCGCGGCGCCGTGTGATTTTGGGGCACAACTTGACGAGGCGTTACGGGACGTTTTCGTTATGGGGATTGGCCACGAGTGCCTCCTTCACAAGCTGTTAGCCACGGAACCCACAGTCACTCTGACAAAGGCCATCACCATCAGCCGGGCACATATGACCTCGACTTGCAGCACGAAGCAAATAATCAACACAGTCTCGAACCCGGCAGGCACTGTCCACAGGATAGTGCCCACCACGGACAAAACTGCAGAACGTGGCTCTGCCCGGGGTAGAGAGCACGGACCATAGGGTCCTGGAACTCAGTGTCTGCCGAGGCGGGTAAATCAAGCAGCACCATGCTGGCGTTGTGGAGGAAGCCATGGGGCTCACCAGTGCAGGTTTGCGGAGTACACGTGCAATACCTGCCACACGAAAGGCCACCTTCAGCGTATGTGTAAAAGAAATCGGACTCACCATGTAGCTGAGGAGATGGGGGATGATCCACCATCCAGCGAAGAGCAGGCAGAAGATGATGAGGTGTTGGGACTGTACACGTGTACCGACGATTCGCCCCCAGTGATAAGGGAAGTAAAAATCAACGGAGTCCCTGTGAGTATGGAAGTGGACACGGGCTCGGGTTCATCGTTGATGAGTCGGAGAACTTTTGATAAACTGTGGATTAACCCAGCTGCACGACCCAAGCTGGTCCCGGTCACGGCGAAGCTGCGTACCTACACCAGGGAACTAATACCTGTTCTTGGCAGAGCGATGGTGCAGGTATCCCACGGGGACGAGACGCACGGTTTACCTTTGTGGGTCGTTGCAGGCGATGGGCCGACACTCCTCGGCCGGAGGTGGATGGGGACGGTCCGTGGGAGCTGTGAAGACTTCACCACTCCACAGGCTGCTGCTCCCCGGGGTGATGCCGTGCCCCGGGCCCCCAGAGAGCAGCGCCAACCGAGCTGGAGCTGCAGCCTCAATCGACCCACAGGCAAGTCCCAGCCCCGGACCTCACACAGAGATCCTGCAGCCTCAGCCCCCACAGGCAAGTCCCAGCCCCGGACCTCAAGCCACAGAGATCCTGCAGCCTCAGCCCCCACAGGCAAGCAGCGCTGCAGAGAGGGGCCTAGTGGGGGGTGGGGGGGTGAGCTGGCAGGGCGCTGCGGGTGGGGTGCGAGGGATCCAGGATGGCGGATCGGAGGGGCCAATGCAGAGGGAGAGTCGGACGGCGGCAGCAGCTGGAGGTCGGCGGCCACGGCGGCCGCAGGGGAGGCCGCTACGGAGGTCACGGGGGGAGGCGGCAAGTGCGGCCGCTGAAGAGGCCACGACAGCCGCAAGTGCGGCCGCTGAAGAGGCCACGACAGCCGCAGGGGAGGCGGCTACGGTGGCCGCCGGAGAAGCGACCACGACAGCCGCAGGAGAGGCGGCAAGTCAGGTGGCAGCGGAGGGATGGTGGAGGCTGCGGCGGCGGAGGAATTCTGGAGCGGCGAAAAGCAAGATGGCGGTGGCCTCGTGTCCAGAGCAGCAGAGCATCAAAGATGTCAGCGCCCAAGGCGAAGCCTCGTGGAATCCTCCTGCATCAAAGATGGCGCCTTAAAAAGGAAATGCACCCGGGAGTCTTAAAGGGGCCTTACCATGTGGTGGTCCCCACAAAGGACTTCTGTAAGGCAGAGCGAGTCTAAAATGAGTTATGTTAATGTGAGATGGCGGATTTATAATAAGAATTAATATTTTAATGCTGAATGGCCACTGTATTTGTGTAAAATAATGAATATGAAGCACAATTAATGATAAGAGCTAACAAGGAAATCAGGGATCCGTTACCAGTCAATAACTAGTTTATGTACCAGATAACATGTACCATACTAACGCACTGTCTATGCCTACCTGCCTTCCGTTGGACAAATGTGATGTTATGTATTGATGTGTGTATCGTCATCCTGCGTCCTGGTGGGGGGGAAGTGTGATGTTATGTATTGATGTGTGTATTGTCCTGGTACCTTAAATGTAATGTAAGCACAATGGTACACCACAGAGGACGCTGTGGTGGGAAACCTGGAAGTACCTGCAACAGGCAATATAAAAGGCTGACCACCACACCTGAGAGGCACTCTGGAGCTGAACAATAAAGGACAAAGGTCACAGCAGTTAGATCAACACCAGACCGTGTGGAGTCAGTGATTTGTGTGCTACATACACCACACTACTTATCTGCTCAATCACACCCTCACCTCCACCTTTGATGTTCTTGTCCCCATTTAAACCATTACTGCATTACTGTCTTTCACCCTGGTTATTCTTCCTGGTATGGTCCTAACCATTGCTCCATTAAGTCTAAGGGACGCAGACTTGAACTTTTATGGAGGACAAATGGTTTTGCTATTCATTGTCAGATCTGACTGCAATGCATAAAACATTATCGCACCCTTCTCTTCTCTGCCAAAAATGCTCACTTTTCCAGGATCATCCTGGATTGCAATGATAACCCCTGGCTTCTATTTTCCATGACAAATAGTCTTCTTAAATCCCTCTCCCTGCCTCTTCCACCCTCATCTCCAGTACCAAGTGCGAGGACATCATGGACTTCTCGGTCATGAAAATTGAGACGATCCATTCAGCCGCGTCTGCCGCTTCCGTCCCTTCACCTAGCTCACCAGGACAAACTTCACCTATGGGTTCCCACTGACCTAACCCTGAATATGCAACTTTCTCTCTATTGACTCCAATGTCTCTTCATGCCCCCACCAAGCTCACCTTGTCCTTGAGACCCAAATCCTACTCACTCGAGCCCTATTTTCACCAAGTTGATGACCACACAACTTTCTTCCTGGCCCCCATATTAGCTGATATCGTTAAATCTCCTTAGGTACTGTCCCCCACCCCTTCAAATCTGCTGTCATCACACCTCTCCTCGAAAAAAATCATCCCCAACTCCTCTGTCCTTGCAAACCATAGACCCATCTCCAAACTCCTTTGCTCTCCAAAATCCTTGATTGTGCCACCACCTCCCAAATCCATGCTGATCTTTCCCGATCTCAGCCCTCCCAATTCCCTACTTCAATCCAACAGCTCACCTCCACCTTCCTTCACTATCACAGGCTTGACTGCATCTTAGATAAGCCTACAGCTTCTCTCTGTGCCTTGCTTGTTGTAAAGTCCTGTCCCCTCAGTACAGATTCACACGAGTCATTTAGTGAAGCCAAGGTTTATTTCACAGTTCTGGAATGCTGCACTTGCCTGAGACCTGTCCTTATATACCTGTCTCTTGCAAGTGCACCCCTGGTGGTAAGGTATGCTGGTGGTTACAGGTCTTATCTTATTACAGTCATGTATAGCATGTTAGGATACAGTTATATATAATAATGTAAGATACATGACATCACCCTCCCCCAAGGTCTTATTGTCTTTATAGGTTCAGTCTTTCAGGTGGTCTACGCTCTCGCGTGGAGCGTCTGAGGTGTGGTTCAGTTGTTTGCCTTGGTGTCTGTTTTTCTTTGGGTGTGGTTGCTGGTATCTTGCCTGGGCTGTCTGTTTCAATTGGTGTGATTGTTGTTGACTCGCCTGGGCTGTCTGTTGGGATTGCCCTTTCCTCAGGTTGTTCCCTCTGTCTGTCCACCAGGTGTGATGTGAGTTCCACATTGTAGTCTGCCTCTGGTTCTACAGTGTTGTTGGTAAATCTGCTTTTGACTTGGTCAACATGCCTCCGGCAGGTTTGGCCATTGTCCATTTGTACTACCAGTAGCCTGCTTCTTTCCTTGCCCGTTAATGTCCCTGCAAGCCATTTGGGACCCCTGCCATAGTTTAGTACAAACACTTTGTCCCCTATCTCATTCCATCTCCTCCTCGAATTTCTGTCATGGTACTCAGTCAGCTTACGGCGCTTTGCCTCAACGATTTTGTGCATGTCTGGGTGGATTAATAAGAGCCTTGTTTTTAAAGTCCTTTTCATCAACAGTTGCGTGGGGGGAATCCCAGTCAATGAGTGCGGACGAGATCTGTATGCCAGCAGCAGTCGCGACAGGCGACCCTGCAGTGTGGGACCTTGGATTTTAATCATGCCTTGTTTAATGATTTGCACTGCTCTCTACGCCTGGCCGTTGGAGGCCGGCTTGAACGGTGCCATCTTGACGTAATTTATGCCGTGATCAATTATAAAATCTTGGAATTCTGCGCTGGTGAAGCACGGACCATTGTCACTGACCAATATGTCAGGGATTCCGTGCGTTGCAAACATGGTTGCGAGGCTATTCTCAGTGGTGGAGATTGTGCTCGAGTTTAAAATGGTGCATTCATCCATTTTGAAAATGCATCTACAACTACGGGGAACATTTTGCCCATGAATGGGCCTGCATAGACTATGTGCACCCACGACCATGGTTTGGTAGGCCAAGGGCTCAGGGGAGCCTTCCTGGGGCATTGCTGAGTTAGGCACAAATGGTGCACCATCGGACGCAGAGCTCCAAGTCCGCGTCAATACCAGGTCACCAGACGTGGGATCTGGCTATGGCCTTCATGAGAATGATCCCCGGGTGCTCGCGGTGGAGCTCCCGGACAAATGCCTCTCTGCCTCCCAGAGGCATGACTAATCAGCTGCCCCACATCAGGCAGTCCGCTTGTAGTAATAGCTCATGCATGCGCCTGTGAAAAGGTTTGAATTCCTCGGGGCAGGCATCGCTAGCCTCTGCCCAGTCACCGGTCAGGACACATCTTTTTACTAATGATAACGTGGGGTCGCTGGCCGTCCAGGCTCTGATTTGGCGAGCCGTCATGGGCGAACCTGTGGACTCAAAGGCATTGATTGCCATGACTATCTCACAGGCCTGTTCGTCAGACCCTTCCGTGGTCGCCAGGGGTAGCCTGCTGAGCGCGTCGGCACATTTGTCTGTGCCTCGTCTGTGCCTTATGGTATAGTCGTAGGACGCCAGCATGAGTGCCCACCGTTGAATTCGCGCCGAGGCGTTGGCGCTTATTGCCTTGCTCTCGGATAGGAGGGACGTGAGGGGCTTATGGTCGGTTTCTAACGCGAACTTGGCCCTGAAAAGGTATTGGTGCATCTTTTTGACACCGTACACGCACGCAAGCGCCTCCTTCTCTACCATTCCATACCCGCACTCCGCCCACGAAGTGACCTGGAGGCATAAGCTATGGGTTATAATTTGCCCGCACTATTGACATGTTGTAAAACACACCCGACCCCATACGCTGACACATCGCATGTGAGACCTAGCTTTTTACCTGGATCAAAGAAAGTCAAAACACTGTTGGAACACAGAAGGTTGCATGCCTTATTGAAGGCGCGTTCCTGGGCGTCCCCCCAAAACCAATCGCACCCCTTCCTGAGTAGCACATGGAGAGGCTCCAGCAGCGTGCTTAAGTTCTGCATAAAGTTCCCAAAGTAATTGAGTAGCTCGAAAAAGGCGCGCATTTCTGAGACATTCCGGGGCCTGGGTGCCAGGCGAATTGCTTCTGTTTTGGACTCTGTTGGGCGGATTCCATCAGCGGCAATCCTTCTGCCCAAAAATTCAACCTCGGGTGCGAGAAACAGGCACTTGGATTTCTTAACTCGTAGGCCTACCCAATCCAACCGCTTTAGTACTTCCTCCAAAGTACGGAGATGGGAGTCGGTGTCCCTGCCCGTGATAAGTATGTCATCTTGAAATACAACCGTCCCCGGGATGGACTTGAGCAGACTCTCCATGTTGCGCTGGAATATGGCAGCTGCCGACCTGATGCTGAATGGGCATCGATTGTACATGAAAAGGCCTCGATGTGTGTTGATGGTGGTGAGTAGCTTGGATTCCTCGGTCAATTCTTGCGTCATATACGCAGATGTGAGGTCTAATTTTGAGAAAAGTTTACCTCCAGCCAATGTGGCAAATAAGTCCTCCGCTCTGGGCAGCGGGTACTGGTCCTGTAGGGAGACTCTGTTTATGGTAGATTTGTAGTCCCCACAGATTGGTACGGATCCATCAGGCTTCATGACTGGGACGATGGGACTTGCCCAGTCGCTAAATTCCACAGGTGATATAATGCCTTCCCGCAGAAGCCTGTCTAGTTCGTGTTCAATCTTTTCCCTCATCACATAGGGTACAGCTCTGGCCTTGTGATGGACCGGTCTAGCATCCTGTGTGATGTAGATTTTGACTTTGGCCCCTTTGAAAGTGCCCATACCTGGCTGAAAGAGATGTTCAAATCACTTCATAACTGTTGAGCAGGAGGTCCGTTCCTCTAACGACATGGCATGGACATCATCCCATTTCCAGTTTAGTTTTGCCAGCCAGCTTCTCCCCAGCAGTGCTGGGGGGTCTCCGGGGACAATCCACAGGGGAAGTCGGTTCACTGTCCCTTTGTGTTTGACGGAGAGCATGGCGCTGCCGAGGACTGATACGATTTCTTTGGTATAGGTCCTTAGCTTGGTGTCGACCCTTGTGAGTTTTGGTATGTCTCTTTTATGCGGCCACAATTGTTCAAATTGTTGAGCGCCCATGAGAGATTGACTCGATCCCGTATCCAGCTCCATGTTGACAGGTATCCCGTTGAATAGGACCCTCATCATTATAGGAGGTGTCCTGTTGTAGGAGCAGCGGCCATTGATCGTGTTGACCCGCTGTACATCGGTGTCCCGGGTACTGTCCCCACCGTCTTCTGGTCCGCTTTCCGACCCATCCGATTCGTATACCAGCCGAGCTGTCGTTTTTTTGCACATGCGGGCCAAATGCCCTGTATATTCACAGTTCCTGCAAACAGCCTGCTGAAATTGACATCCCCTTGACAAGTGCCCACCCCCACACCTCCAGCACAGACCGCTTCCATTGTTTCCAAAGAATGAGCTGCGTCTGGCTGATCTCTCTTGAGCTTCTCTCAGTTTGTAGTTGATTGCTCGCATTGTGGGTTGATGAAGTGTGAACGGCCGTCCCTGTGGCCCTTGATGGCTTCTGGCGCCATTGCCTGCTGTCGAGGGCCTGCTCTTCCGCTTTTGTCTGTGTGTCGGGGTGGCAGCTTGTTTCATGCTGTGAACTCCTTTTTCCGATATTTCGTTAGTTGTCGTACCTGCATTGTAAATCAACCTCGTTTCTTCTTCCCCTGCCAAGAATGTCTGTGCAACCAGTGCTGCTGCCTCTAAGGTCAGGTTCTTGGTCTCTATGAGCTTTCGGAATATGCCTGCGTGGCCTATTCCTTCAATGAAAAAGTCTCTCAGCATTTCTCTCCTCAGTTTCATCGGAGAACTCACATAAACTAGCCAACCTCTGAAGTTCCGCCACAAAGTCGGGTATGCTCTGGCCCACACAGCATCTGTAGTTGTAGAACCTGTGTCTGGCCATGTGTAAGCTGCTCGCTGGCTGACCTTTGAAGCATGGCATTGGTCACCTGAGTGATGCATCTGTGGACGGCCGACTGCGAGATGCTGCAAATGTCTGCTGCAGATCCCTGGAAGGAGCCTGAGATGAAGAAGTTGAGGCCCATGGTGAATTTGACAGTCACTGGTAAGGCATGTCCACTAGGTTCTCTGGGCAACAGGTCTTGTTCCAGCAAGCTACAAATATCTGCGTTGAACTGACGTAATAGCCTGAGCCTCAGGTCGGTGAGAAGAGACTGCTGGTGTAGTTGCTGCAGCTGCTGGTGTGGCTGGTGTTGCTGGTGCTGAGACTCACCCTGGTCCAATTCTGAGGATCAAGGTGAGACAGCATAGTGGCACCCATGCTGATCTAATAGATGCCAGGTAACGTGGAGATCAGAGGCACAATCCTCCAGTGTACTGAGAGTGACTAGCAATGTGGTGAGAGTAGCTTCCTAGGTTGCAGAAATGACCTGTGAACTCCTGAAAGTGAAATCTCTGAACAAAATGGTGTCAGCCAGAGCCTTCCGCTTAGGCAAGGTGTGAGTATTTATGTGTTTTTTCCAGCTGTCACTTAATGGACTCGCACAATGGCCACCGAGCTCCCGCCTCCCCTGCACAGACGATGTCCCGAGGGGTATGAGTAGCTTATCAGCGGGTATAGCTTCTTGTGGGGTATTTTTCTGCAATGACAATTACAATAGAACTTAAATGCTGAGTTTTACAGAGTGCAATTTTTTAGCCAATCCAATTTTGCCAGTTCTCTGTCCGAAAACAAAGCAGCAAAGGTGGGGTGAAGGGTTGGAAATAAAGGATTAAAAACATATTTATTTTTGTGTTTAGATGACCTGCTCTGTTTGAAACGTTGACCAAGATCCTTGCTTTTGAGTTTTAAGTTTCAAAAGAACTTTTATTGGAATAAAAAATAGAAAATACTGGATCATTAAATGCAAAAGAATGGTGATTAAAGGTATGTTAGATGAACGCATTTTACTTGTTAAATCTTCTGTAACCCCACCCCCCAAAAGAAATTCAAATAAAAATATCGATTAAATGAATACAAAATGTGGTTCAGTGATTTATTGTTTTGGAATCTGTAAAGATAGATTGATCGCTTTCTGATTTAAAAGATTGAAATCTTTTTTCCTTATTTTGTATAAAGCTCTATTTGCAATGTAGACCAAAATCCCTGCTTTTGGGTTTTTAATTCCAAAAGAATTTTGCTTTTAAAAAATAAATAGAAAATCCTGGCAATAAATAATAGTCCAGATTTACCAATTTTAGGCATAGGTATGGTGCTACAGATTTAAAAACTCTGGGCAGTTAATTAATCAGCACCTAAACACATATTATGGGCTAGAATTTCCATAAAATCCACCACCGCCGAATTGCCGTCCAAAAAAACGCTACGATTATTAAATTAATGCTGATGAAAAATTGCACAAAAGAGGAAAAAATTCTGCCTGGCGGGAAAAATGGGACTTACATGCAGATTCTGGGTGGAAAACACAATCCTGGGCAAATTGGGCGGTTCTTTATCAAATTGGTCGTTACTTACTCAAATATAGTCCGAGGCTGCGGTTTGGGCCTAGGGAGGGGGGAAAACACAAAAAATATTTTTTCCAAAAAACCAAAAATCAGAAAACATTCCCAGGACCCTTTTCCACTTAATCGCTGTAAAATGAATTTTAAAACAATTTAAAAAACACTTTAACTTAACTTTTTTTGCCGGGTTTCATACCAACTGCCCTGGCTGGTTTCTCGTGGGCATTTTTTTCCTACTCACCTACGGGTCACCGCTGAGACCAAACGTGAATGGTGGGGTTTTTTTCGGCGGTGCACGCTAGCGGTCCGCTCCCCAACAGTATTTCGAGACCGCCGGCGGAACTCTTTGTGGAAATTCTCGCCGGGTGGTTTCTCGGCGAAAACGAGCATTACCACCGAAAATCCCGGTGGAAATGGTGTGGAAATTCTAGCCCAAAGACAGGTTAATTTCATCAGAATATAAAATCTAACATGGGAACAGGAGTAGGCGATTCTGCCCCTCGAGCCTCTTCCACCATTCAGTTAAATCTGTATCTGAATTCCATCGAACCACCTTGGTTCCGGAACCCTTAATACCCTTGCCTAACAAAAATCTATCAATCTCACTTGTGAAGTTTTCAATTGACCGAGTCTCAACAGCTTTGTGGGGGAAGAGAGTTCCAGGTTTCGAGTACCCTTTGAGTGAAGAAGTGCTTTCTGACTTCACCCCTGAACAGCCTAGCTCTAATTTTAAGGCAATGCCCGCTTGTGGACTCTCCCACCAGAGGAAATAGTTTCTCTCTATCTACCCTATCAAATCCTTTAATCATTTTAAACACTTCAATTAGATCACCCTAAACCTTCTATATTCAAGGGAATACGTCTAGTCCATACAGCCTGTCCTCATAATTTAACCATTTAACCGCGATATAATTCAGTAAACGTGTGCGTAACCCCCTCCAAGCCAAGATATCCTTCTTGAAGTGCAGTGCCCAGAACTGAATGCAGTGTCCAGATGGGGTCTAACCAGAGCTGTAACATAATTCCCACCCCTTTATAAGTTAAAGGCTAACATTTCATGTCTTTTTAATTATTTTGTACCTGTCCAATATCTTCTAGTGATAGGAACATAAGAAATAGGAGCAGGAGTAAGCCATTTGGCCTCTCGAGCCTGCTCCACCATTCAATAAGATCATGGCTAATCTGATCTTGGCCTCAACTCCACTTCCCTACCTGCTTCCCATAATTCTTGACTCCCTTAACATTCAAAAATCTGTCTATCTCCACCTTAAATGAATACAATGATCCAGCATCCACCACTCTCTGGGGTAGAAAATTCCAAAGTTCACCACGCTCTGAGAGAAGAAATCCCTCCTCAATTCCGTTTTAAATGGGCAAACCCTTATTCTGTAAATATTCCCCTAAGTTCTAGATTGGCCCACGAGGGGAAACATCCTCTCTGCATCTACCCTGTCAAGGCACCTCAGAATCTTATACGTTTCAATAATTCACCCCCTTAGTCTTTTAGCAGGTACTGAAAAAGATGATTTTGATTTTCCCTTCCAATACAATTGAAGAATCAGCTTGAGCAAGAGAACAGCAATTCATGATTCACAATAATGAGCCCATTCGCATGAGGGGAAATCACCGCAATATTTGCCAAAATCTTCAGCTACACAAGTGTTGGAATGCTGGGTGCACCTGCAGCTTTGACTATAACCAAGCCAGGCCCTACTGCACACTCAGTGTAACTATCTGTCACAGGTCTATATTCAAGGGGGTTACAGTTTTGGGGGCTGTGTCATTATTCTCTGTAACAAAGCCAGGCCCTACTGCAGGGGTTCTGAACGTGGCGGGACAAATCGGATTCGGAACTCAAGAGCAAAAGCACCCAACTGCAGTGGCCCAGAAATGCTGACAGATGAACTGAATATCAATCACCAAGGCAAGGTGACTGGTGCACCTGCGGATGGCAGCTTTGGTGCTTGTGATTTGAGCAGGTCCGCCTCGCTAGGTCTCTGGGTCCGCCACCCGGCTTACCGGTGACCGACCAGGCAGTTTCCGTTATCTCTGGGCACACCTTCGCCCAGGCGAGCACAGATGACGCACCCGAGTGACAGTGGGTGGGTGGGTGACGGGCCTGCAGATTTATCAGTCTGAAAGCAATCTCGTGCTTTACTGCTGTCCCTGCGTCCTGGCAAAGGTGTAGCCTCACAGGCTGGGTACTGCCCTCCCAATCTCAGCAAGCCCTCTCACTCGGCTCAGCACTGAAATCGCCATTTCACCCTCTTCCCTTGCTCGCTCGGGGCCAGTACGGCCAAACAGAACGAACACCTGGGGGCAACAGACCCCTTCAGTGACAATATTGAAATTATACTGCCACCCTCTGTCCCATCAAAGCTATTAGACCTGTCATTGACAAGTTTCCCATGAAGTAATTAAAATAAAAATAATAAATATATATGTTTAATTGTAAAATTAATTTTTATACAGAAAAAATACTTATGTTGTCTTATAGGGAGTGGGTGGGATTTTTATAGCACATGGGAGCCTCAGAAGCAGAAAGGTTCTTTGAGGATGTACCGAGCAAGGTGGATAAGGGGGAACCAGTGGATGTGGTGTATTTGGATTTCCAGAAGGCATTTGATAAGGTGCCACATAAAAGGTTACTGCACAAGATAAACGTTCACGAGGTTGGGGGTAATATATTAACATGGATAGAGGATTGGCTAACTAACAGAAATCAGAGAGTTGGGATAAATGGGTCATTTCCTGGTAGGCAAACAGTAACTAGTGGGGTGCTGCAGGGATCGGTGCTGGGTCCTCAATTATTCACAATCTATATTAATGACTTGGATGAAAGGACCGAGTGTAATGTAGCCAAGTTTGCTAATAATACAAAGATGGGTGGGAAAGCAAATTGTGAGGAGGACACAAAAAATCTGCAAAGGGACATAGACAGGCTAAGTGAGTGGGCAAAAATTTGGCAGATGGAGTATAATGTGGGAAAATGTGAGGTTATCCACTTTGGCAGAAAAAATAAAAAAGGAAATTATAATTTAAATGGAGAAAAATTGCAAAGTGCTGCAATTCAGAGGGACCTGGGAGTCCTTGTGCATGAAACACAAAAAGTTAGTATTCAGGTACAGCAAGTAATCGGGAAGGCAAATGGAATGTTGGCCTTTATTGCAAGGGGGATAGATTATAAAAGCAGAGAAGTCCTGCTACAACTGTACAGGGTATTGGTGAGGTCACACCTAGAACCCTCCATATTTAAGGAAGGATATACTTGCTTTGGAGGCTGTTCAGAGAAGGTTCACTAAGTTGATTCCAGTGATGAGGGGGTTCACTTATGAAGATAGGTTGAGTAGGTCAGCCTATACACATTGGAGTTCAGAAGAATGAGAGGTGATCTTATCGAAACAGATAACATAAAGTGGGGGCTCGACAAGGTGGATGCAGGGAGGATATTTCCACTCGTAGAGGAAACTAAAACTAGAGGATAGTCTCAAAATAAGGGGCTGCACATTTAAAACTGAAATGAGGAGGAATTTGTTCTCTCAAATGGTTGTAAATCTATGGAATTCTCTGCTCCAGAGAGCTGTGGAGGCTGGGTCATTGAATAAATTCAAGGCGGTGATCGACAGGTTTTTGAGCGATAAGGGAATAAAGAGTTATGGAGAGTGGGCGGGGAAGTGGTGCTGAGTCCATGATCTGATCAGCCACGATCTTATTAAATGGCAGAAGCGGCTCGAGGGGCCAAATGGCCTATTCCTGCTCTTATTTCTTATGTTTATATTTCTTATGTAATCCTTCTCTTCAGTTGCAAACCCTGGTCATTCGTTACTTTCTTGATGGTCTTATTATACTAAAATCCTTCTGAACATCTATGTTTTGTATTCATTTTTCTTGAAGTTTTAAATAATGGAGGACCAGAGCAAGGCAAATTACTTTTGTTCTCGTGGTCTACTCCTACCCTCCTACACACTGAGTGTAACCACCTGTCACAGGCTGGATTCAGGGGGTTACAGGTTTGGGGCTGTGCCAGCTTTTGGTAGTTTTCTAATTTTGCATGTACACTTCTCACAAGCTCTGCAAGTTTTAATTCCGCATCAACTTTAAAAAAAGAGGAAACGCCTTGTGTTCCCAGTAAGAGGACCGCCTCCGCTCTGAGGGATAACAGAGCAGTCCTGTCAATCCGGGGGTGGAGGGGCGGCTGCTCAGGATTAAAAGGCGCCACACAGGTGACGCACAGAGCAAAGTGAAGACAGTGAGAGGAAGTGTTGGATGCTGAACGACAGCAGCGCATAAGGTAAGTGTCTTTATATCTCTGCCAGGGGTTTTAGTGACACTACATTTCCGTGTCAGCGCTGCAAACCTTCGCTAACTTCATGATCAATTCCCTTTTAGTGCAGCGGATAAACACCGTCCACTCCCCCCATGTGTAATCTGTCCTTTCTCTCTTGTACTGTACTGTGAACAAGCGCTACCGGGGAGAGTGAAATACACATGGTTCCGCTTTCGGAGTTGTGATCGGGCTGTTCATTTCCGCTATGGGATAGACCAATATGTCAGAGATACCTGGACAGTAACTAAAGTCAATCCTGTGGCTGGGGGAAAACTACAGAATGATCCACTCTGGGTGGAACTCTCAAGCGTTGTATCCGAGCCAACACGAGGGTATAATACAGAAACCCAGACGAACGTAAAAAGGTCAGATTGCTCGATTAAGAAATAGGGAAGATATGCAAGAACAGGAAGGTTAATTTAATGGAAGACGTCAATCAACCAAATAGAAATACCTGAGTTCTTTCCATTCAGAGTTGGTAAATGTGCGAGCCTTGAATTGGTATTCGCACAGGATCCAGACCAGTTATAGCACACCTGGGGGCCATCACCTATAGTGGGTAAAGTTTGACATGAACTAGGAGTGAGATATATCCAAGACCAGCAGCTTGGTGTATAACTTTACGAAGGATCAATTCAATGAAATAAGGGGAAAATTACTGCCTATGGAATGGTGGAGAATGTTCAACAACATTTCAGTGGAGGACAACTGGAATACCTTTAAAGGTGTAATGCTGAAAGTGCAGGATCAAGACACACTGATCCTAAAGCTCAGGCTGAACAAACCTGTCCCAACATTGATTAACAAACAAACAGTAAGAGGACAGTCAGGGAAGAGGTATAAAACATGTAAGCAGAACCATAACGGAGGATTGTCAATATTGTGTGATTACTTCCTGCAAGTATTCCCATGGGAGGGTCTGAGAAACATGCGCACTCCAGAGTGAAGCAAAGTAACACTAACGACTCTTTGATATGAATGAGATGAAGTCCTAGACAAGCTGAAAAGGCTCCCAATGAATAACTCACTGGGGTCTATGGTATATCCCCAAAGTGCTGAAAGAGCCTGAGGAGGAGATATGAGGCACTGGCCACCATTATAAGTGATTTGCTGGACACTGGGGAGACACCAGTAGATTGAAAGCAGGTCAGTGTGGTGCCCATGTTCAGAAAAGGGGATAAAACGGACACAGGCAACTACAATCTTTATTCAGTGTAAAATACTGGAATCAAATCAGCAGGAATCAATATCTGGAGCATCTGTCTCACATTATCCGAGAGAACAGTAGGCTCCGGATTCAGAAGGGGACGATCCCACCTCAAAAAACCTATTTGTCCTCTTTGAGGATGAACCATCTCAATTGCACTTTGTAAAGTATTATGCTATGCTGTACTTAGACTTCCAAAAGGCACCTCATAAAGTCCCTCATGTAAAGTTTGTAAATCAAACTCAATGCTGTGGGAATTCATTATAAATCCTAGAAATGGATAATAAACAGGTTGATGAGTCGAAACAGCTGGAATATAATTCAAAAGCAGAGAAGTCATGTTAAATGTATATAGAACCTGGGTTAAACCAAACTTGATGTGTTTTGCACAGTTCTCGTATCCACATATATTTTTTTAAGTATAGAAAAACAGTGGAGACGGTGGGAAAAAGATTTACAAGAATGATACCAGAACTGAGTGTGCACAACTATCTGGAAAGACTGGGGCTCCTTTGTCTAGAAAATAGGAAACTGAGGGGTGACCTGACAGAAGTCTTTCAAATTATGAAGCAGTTTTATATGGTAAATGTACTGAAGATGTTTCCACTTGCGGGGAGTATAAAACTAACAGACATAATTATAAAATAGTCACTAATAAGGAATTCAGGCGTAACTTGTTTATTCAGAGTGTGGTGAGAATGTGGAACATGCTACCACAGGGAGTGGTTGAGGTGAATAGCATTCAAGGGGAAGCTTGATAATTAAATGTAAGATAAATAAGAACATAAGAATTAGGAACAGGAGTAGGCCATCGAGCCCCTCGAGCCTGCTCCGCCATTCAAAAAGATCATGGCTGATCTGGCCGTGGACTCAGCTCCACTTACCCGCCCGCTCCCCATAACCTTTAATTCCCTTATTAGTTAAAAATCTATCTATCTGTGACTTGAATACATTCAATGAGCTATCCTCAACTGCTTCCTTGGGCAGAGAATTCCACAGATTCACAACCCTCTGGGAGAAGAAATTCCTTCTCAACTCGGTTTTAAATTGGCTCCCCCGTATTTTGAGGCTGTGCCCCCTAGTTCTAGTCTCCCCGACCAGTGGAAACAACCTCTCTGCCTCTATCTTGTCTATCCCTTTCATTATTTTAAATGTTTCTATAAGATCACCCCTCATCCTTCTGAACTCCAACGAGTAAAGACCCAGTCTACTCAATCTATCATCATAAGGTAACCCCCTCATCTCCGGAATCAACCTAGTGAATCGTCTCTGTACCCCCTCCAAAGCCAGTATATCCTTCCTTAAGTAAGGCGACCAAAACTGCACGCAGTACTCCAGATGCGGCCTCACCAATACCCTATACAGTTGCAGAAGGACCTCCCTGCTTTTGTATTCCATCCCTCTCGCAATGAAGGCCAACATTCCATTCGCCTTCCTGATTACCTGCTGCACCTGCAAACTAACTTTTTGGGATTCACGCACAAGGACCCCCAGGTCCCTCTGCACCGCAGCATGTTGTAATTTCTGCCCATTCAAATAGTATTCCCTTTTTTTGTTTTTTTTCCCAAGGTGGATGACCTCACACTTTCCGACATTGTATTCCATCTGCCAAACCTTAGCCCATTCGCTTAACCTATCTAAATCTCTTTGCAGCCTCTCTGTGTCCTCTACACAACCCGCTTTCCCACTAATCTTTGTGTCATCTGCAAATTTTGTTACACTACACTCTGTCCCCTCTTCCAGGTCATCTATGTATATTGTAAACAATTGTGGTCCCAGCACCGATCCCTGTGGCACACCACTAACCACCGATTTCCAACCCGAAAAGGACCCATTTATCCCGACTCTCTGCTTTCTGTTCGCCAGCCAATTCTCTATCCATGCTAATACATTTCCACTGACCCCGCGTACCTTTATCTTCTGCAGTAACCTTTTGTGTGGCACCTTATCGAATGCCTTTTGAAAATCTAAATACACCACATCCATCGGTACACCTCTATCCACCATGCTCGTTATATCCTCAAAGAATTCCAGTAAATTAGTTAAACATGATTTCCCCTTCATGAATCCATGCTGCGTCTGCTTGATTGCACTATTCCTATCTAGATGTCCCACTATTTCTTCCTTAATGATAGTTTCAAGCATTTTCCCCACTACAGATGTTAAACTAACCGGCCTATAGTTACCTGCCTTTTGTCTGCCCCCTTTTTTAAACAGATGCGTTACATTAGCTGCTTTCCAATCCGCTGGTACCTCCCCAGAGTCCAGAGAATTTTGGTAGATTATAACGAATGCATCTGCTATAACTTCCGCCATCTCTTTTCATACCCTGGGCTGCATTTCATCAGGACCAGGGGACTTGTCTACCTTGAGTCCCATTAGCCTGTCCAGCACTACCCCCCCTAGTGATAGTGATTGTCTCCAGGTCCTCCCTTCCCACATTCCTGTGACCAGCAATTTCTGGCATGGTTTCTGTGTCTTCCACTGTGAAGACCGAAGCAAAATAATTGTTTAGGGTCTCAGCCATTTCCACATTTCCCATTATTAAATCCCCCTTCTCATCTTCTAAGGGACCAACATTTACTTTAGTCACTCTTTTCCGTTTTATATATCTGTAAAAGCTTTTACTATCCGTTTTTATGTTTTGCGCAAGTTTACCTTCGTAATCTATCTTTCCTTTCTTTATTGCTTTCTTAGTCATTCTTTGTTGTCGTTTAAAGTTTTCCCAATCTTCTATTTTCCCACTAACCTTGGCCACCTTATACGCATTGGTTTTTAATTTGATGCTCTCCTTAATTTCCCTGGTTATCCACGGCTGGTTATCCCTTCTCTTACCACCCTTCTTTTTCATTGGAATATATTTTTGTTGAGCACTATGAAAGAGCTCCTTAAAAGTCCTCCACTGTTCCTCAATTGTGCCACCGTTTAGTCTGTGTTTCCAGTCTACTTTAGCCAACTCTGCCCTCATCCCACTGTAGTCCCCTTTGTTTAAGCATAGTATGCTCGTTTGAGACACTACTTCCTCGCCCTCAATCTGTGTTACTAATTCAACCACACTGTGATCACTCATTCCGAGAGGATCTTTTACTAGGAGATCGTTTATTATTCCTGTCTCATTAAACAGGACCAGATCTAAGATAGCTTGCTCCCTTGTAGGTTCTGTAACATACTGTTCTAAGAAACAATCCCGTATGCATTCTATGAATTCCTCCTCCAGGCTACCCCGTGCGATTTGATTTGACCAATCGATATGTAGGTTAAAATCCCCCATGATTACTGCCGTTTCTTTTTCACATGCCTCCATTATTTCCTTGATTATTGCCCGCCCCACCGTGAAGTTATTATTTGGGGGCCTATAAACCAAGCCCACCAGTGACTTTTCCCCCTTACTATCTCTAATCTCCACCCACAATGATTCAACATTGTGTTCATTGGAGCCAATATCGTCTCTCACAACTGCCCTGATATCATCCTTTATTAACAGAGCTACCCCACCTCCTTTCCCTTCTTGTCTATCTTTCCGAATCGTCAGATACCCCTGTCCCAGTCTTGGCCACCCTGCAACCACGTTTCTGTAACGGCCACCAAATCATACCCATTTGTAATGATTTGTGCCGTCAACTCATTTACTTTATTTCGAATGCTGCGTGCGTTTAGGTAGAGTGTTTTAATACTAGTTTTTAATCCATGATTTTTAGTTTTGACCCCTCCTGCAGCCCCTTTACATTCAGTGGCCCTTTTTGTTTTTTGCCTTGGGTTTCTCTGCCCTCCACTTTTACTCATCTCCTTTCTGTCTTTTGCTTTTGTCTCCTTTTTGTTTCCCTCTGTCTCCCTGCATTGGTTCCCATCCCCCTGCCACATTAGTTTAACTCCTCCCCAACAGCACTAGCATATATAAACAAATAGAAGGATATATTGACGGGGTGAGATGAAGTAGGGTAGGATGAGACTCATGTGGAGCATAGACCAGTTGGTCTGAATGTCCTGTTTCTGTGCTGTAAAATTCTATGCAACACTGGTACCTCATGAATGGCACTGAAATAGCTAAGACTGATCTAAAAAGAGACCTAGATATCTTGGTAGACTCAATACTAAACATATATAAGTAATCAACAGAGCTACTAGAATGTAGAACTACATCACCAAAACAGTTGAATATAAATCAGAGGAAGTCAATGATCAAACCATAACTGCTCTGGTTAGATCACATTTCAAGTATTATGTTCAATTCTGGTCACCAAGATACAATTGAGAGCTTCTAGTGCTGGAGGCAGCAGAGAGAAGATCAATGAGACTGATCCTTGGTTGCTGTGGTCTGAGATATGAAAAAAGACCAGTCTGGAAAGGAGGAGTCTGAGAGGTAATATTACAGAGTCAAAAGAAATAGTAAATGTTGTGGAAAAGGTAAATGTGGGAGTAAAACAAGGAGACAAAGGTTCCAACTCGTAAAAGATAACTTTAGGACTGATATCAGGACGTTCTTTTTAACATAGTGAGCAACACTTGGTTTAGATTTCCAGATGGAGTCGTACAGGTGAAAACCTAGGTTGCATTTAAGAAAGAATTCTATAATGAAATGGGAGGATTGTAGAGCACCTGTGGATGGATGAACTAATGTGGGTCAAATGGTCTTCTCCTCTGGAATTATCTTGTGATCTGTCAATACATCTATCCCTATAATAGTTTGTGCACAAGGACAAATATTTGAAAGTAGTGATGGAAAGCTCATTTAAACTATCAGTGTATGTTGAGGAATATATATTTGCCTTTGTAGTTTGTTCTATGAACGCAAGGCAAAATGGCTGCTGCAAGCATTATGGGTAGGATAAAATGCAGGATAAAATGATGCAACATGGGTGAAGACAGTTAGTCTAAGAAAGTGATGCACACTTCTGCACGTAGCCTTTAGAACCCCGAGGGCTAGATTTTACACTTTTGTGCAGATCGACCAAAAATGAGTGTTATTTCTGGCATGGGTCGTAAAAATGGGTTTTCAGGTCGCCGCTTGTCGCCCATTTTCAAAGCCCTTAGTCTCCATTTTAAAAATTGGACGTTATCGCGAGCGATCTGAAATGGGCGTTAGCGTTAAATTTCTCTGACCTTCTGCTGTAAAGTGTCACCGTCCTTAGCAACGGCATGGCAACGCTCATTTCCCGTGATTCAGGAGGTCAGGGGTCATCCTTATATACGCAGAAGAGGAGACAGAGAGAGAGAGGGAGCAGAGAGGGACTGAAACGGTGAGTGGGTGTGGTGTGTGCTTGTTTAGCTGTTGTGGGAGCCACAAGGGAGATTCACCAGCAGCAAAAAGCCAACTAAGTACCAGGAACATAGCTGGCACTGAGTTTTTGTCCAACAAATAACACATAACATGGAAGGGATGGAGGAGGCCCTGGAGCTGTTAACCAGGAACACTGGTGGCAGAGGGCTCCCAGTGATCCCAGAGCGCGGCACTGCACCCCAAGATGCTGCACCCCCATTGCCATGAGAGCCAGGAGCAACATCTTGCTTCTAGCTAGGAGCACATTCCCACCTTGGGACCATCCTCTCATGTATCTGTCGAAGCAGCGGTTCGGCCGTCATCCCCCTCGCCCCAATGAAGCAGCATCTGAGGAGCTCCTCGGCCAGGCAGCTTGGAGGCAGGAGGGGAAGGGATAGAGGTGGGGAGAGAAGCAGCAGGGGCGGGGTGGGGGGGAAGGAAAGTGAGGTGCATGGCCGCAGGTGTTGTCTGGGGCATATTTTTAGGTTGCTGCTGCTATTTTGGGGGGAGGATCGGTGCAAGGGGCGAGGGGACTACCTTGTTGGTTTGCATTTGTGTTCTATATTGTGGGAAATGGGGACCATTGTAATGATGTAAATGTGACAAATTTGTTGTGGGCTGGGGCGGGGGTGGGGTGGGCTGGTTTTTACAGATATACTTATCATTTCAGACAAATGGTCAGAGTAAATGTTTTTTATTTAACATAACCTTGTTGCGCATTGGCTCAGCTAGCTGCACTGTAGACACACTGGTGATTCCTTAATATGAAAGGGTATAATTACACTTAACTTCAATCAACTTAAACTTTAACTGTCACCAAGGTAATGCACACCATGGATGTATGACCTGCACACCCAGCAGTGTTTCAGCTTTGTAAATACCACCAACGTTATTTCAAGCAAAGCGCTCATTTATGAGCTCCTGACATCAGAGTCTTGCAGCTATGATGCCACCATCTCCCTTATGAGCTGGCATACCTCAGTGATAACCACTTTGTGGAAGCGCAGTCTCCTAAGGCAGGTAGTGTTGCACAAGTTGAGGTAAGACTGCTTCACCCTGTACTTGCGGGGGGTGTAACGTCTGATCCTCCTCATCGGTCTGTCACGTCTTGCATTGGCCACATGATGCTGCCGAGTGTACCTTCTGCCATCTCGCGTCTGCAGCATGTGAGTCGTCATCAAGAGAGAGTGAGAAATGGCAGGCACCATTCCAACAGCTATGTGTTTTCCACCGATTGTTCACAAAGAATAATGCCCCTACTAAGACATCTAGTAAATTCCAATCATCCACAGTATGAAAAGATGTTTGTTCAGATGTTCACAACACCTCCAATCACCTCCAGAGTAAATCTGAACTCCCCCAAGGTTGAAGCAGAGCAGCCTTTTAAATGATGCGACCTGCGATTTAGAACATGGCGTCCATACCGCTGTGAGTAGTTCCGGTTAGTTCAACTTTTGAGCAGCATTTTTTTCGGTGAGCGATATTATCGGTGAAATGTGTACGAGATGCAGACAGTTAGTTTTGGCAAATGTGGTCTTTATGACAAAAAACAGTGGGCGGTCAGTATTATTAAATCTCGGTGTTAATTACGTGCCGAAAGTAATGCTGGGTGATATTCTGTGCGTTGGGATCGCCCATTCTGATGATTGCGCCCCGTATTATTTTTTTCAGCGGTACGCACATGCGGAAAATAACACTCGGCGATAAGTGACCGAGAAATGGGAATCAGTTTCCATTTTGTGGCTAAGTGGGCGATATATGGGTATTGCACCTCATTCCAGCGTTAAAATTGATGTTAAGTGGGCGGTATGCATGCAAAAATAATGGAAATTCTAGCCCCTAGCCTCAAGATGACATATCTGGAGCACACCAGACAAACGCCCGTTTTACTTAGTTTCCCCTTAACCGCCGAGAAAACCGATGAGAATAATGGTGCAAGACCCATTTTCTCGCCGGGTGATTAGTTTCAATTAGTTTTAACTTAAAAGTGAAAATTTTCACCAGCATTACTTACCAAACATTAGTGTTTTTTCTGGCCGGGCAGTCGGGTGTTGAGGGGCTCTCTAGGAAAGTCTAGCCCTTAAACATTTTAAATGGCTTAATTTACCAGCTGTGCAAGACAGTATTTCAGATTAAATGAGGATAGAGACATGGATAATGGAAGGTGGCTGACTGTCAAGATGTTTTTAGACAATGAAACAGAATCTGTTAAGGATGAGGCCTGTATGGTTGTGTAAGTTCAGCAATCTGTTCGATGACCTAGAGTCATAAGCTACCTGCAGAAGTTAAACCCAACAAACTCGGTGTCACAAATTCAGCCATGATCTAATCAAATAATTAATCAGGCTTGAGGGGCTGAATGGCTCCTAGGGCTTCTGTTCCAGGGGCTGCACTAATCTTCCTGACTGGATGAGCTTTGTCAATTGCTATCTCGGCTATATCGATCCATATGTGTGAGTGTTGCAGCGTGGAAGAGCAATGAGTAGCAAAAGGCTGCCAATTATTATTAATAACTTTTATTTATATAGAGCCTTTAACATAGTAAAACATCGAAAGGTGCTTCACAGCAGTGTTACAAGACAAAACAGATACATTTGACACCGAGCCACAATAAAATATGGCAGATGACCAAAAGATTGGTTAAAGAGGCAGGTTTTAAGAAGCGTCTTAAAGGAGGAAAGAGAAGTTGAAGGAAGGAATTCCGGAGCTTAGGGCCTTAGCAGCTGAAGGCACGGCTGCCAATGGAGGAGCAATTAAAATCGGGCTGCTCAATAGGGCAGAATTGGAGGAGCGCAGATATATTGGAGGGCAGTAAGGCTGAAGAAATTTAGAAATAGGGAGGGGTGAGGTCATGGGGGGATTTGAAAAGAAGGATGAGAATTTTAAAATCAAGGTGTTGCTTAACTGGGAGCCAATGTGATGGGTGAACAGAACTTGGTGTGAGTTAAGACGTGAGCAGCAGAGTTTTGGAGACTCCAAGTTTACGAAGGGTAGAACGAGGGAGGCCGGCCAGGAGTGTGTTCGAATAGTCAAGTGTAGAAGTAACAAAGGAATGAATGAAAGTTTCAGCAGCAGGTGGGCTTAGGCAGAGGGGCAGTCAGGCGGTGTTACAGAGATGGAAATAGACAGTTTTCGTGATGCAATATATATCAGACAACTTTCTCCAGGGAGCTGTGCTGAGGCCTTACCATTTCCCTTTGTTTTATAATTTTTCCAAATATTGTACATATCTTGGTTTTGCTAGAGATGCCTTGAGACCGAAGTCTTTGTTTCACTGATGTTCATCAATCAACCGAGGTTGTTTCAGCACGTTGGTTAATGAGAAACAATAATATTTGAATCTTAGACATGTAGAGATTAAATAACTTGAGACCAATTCTACAGAGAAGATTGTAAATGTTTCACTGCAGACCAACACTCAGTTTGCGATTCTTCATAAGCCAATTTCTCTGTTCAGTTGCAAACCCTGGTAATTCATTAACTTTCTTGAGAACCTTATTGTACCAAAATCATTTTGGATATTTGTTTTATATTCATTTTTCCTGCAGTTTTAACCAATGGAGGACCTGAGCAAAGCAAATTGCCATTTCACCCTTGACCTATTCAGAAAGCTGGTTGAAAAAAATCAAGCTGGCAACATCTTTTTTTCTCCATTCAGCATCTCCAGTGCGTTGGCCATGGTTTATCTTGGAGCAAAAAATAATACTGCATCTCAAATGGCAAAGGTATGTATAAAATTACTCTGAGTAAAAGATGTAGCTGAATTTTTTTTAACTGTCTTGTGTGTGCATTTTGTTTGATAATATCAGTTTGCCAGAAGCATGGACTTATGGGCTCGACCTTCCACTTCAGATCGCTGGGCTAGTGCCCATATATCGCCCAAAATGGCAGGCTATCGCCCATTTTGATTAAAAAGTGGAAAGTTGGGCCAGAACAGCGCCGGAAAATTGCTGGCCCAACTTTCCTGTCACATCGTTGAGGTGATCGCCCGCATCGCCCAGCGCAACTTTCAGCACATCGCCCACACATCGCCCGGCTTATCGCTCACTGAAAATATCACTGGAGAAAAGCTGCTATTAACTGGCCTTCCTCACAGAACTCAACACTACGGACGCCATTTTGAACATTGGAGGAAGTGAGGAGGCAGCTTACACAAGGGGCTTATCATTTGTGAGTTATTTAAGGGTCGTTTACTGATAGATCCACTCACATTTATATTTATATTTATATGTATATTTATAATTTATATTTTATATTTTCTTTAGTATAAAGGGCATTTATAACAACAGTGATAGTGATAATAGTGATAATGATGGAGCCTGTAGCTTCTCTACCATTATTTGGTAGATTATAACGAATGCATCTGCTATAACTTCCGCCATCTCTTTTCATACCCTGGGATGCATTTCATCAGGACCAGGGGACTTGTCTACCTTGAGTCCCATTAGACTGTCCAACACTACAGCCATACACACTTACAGTGCCTCTGAGCTCCCTCTCACTCTGTCTCCTCTTCTGCACATGTCATCATGACCCTTGACCTCCTGAATCGCGGGAATCGTGCGTTGCCATGCTGTTGTTAAGGGCGGCCACACTTTACGGCAGTAGGTCAAAAAACTTTAACGCTACTGCCCATTTGATATCGCTCGCGGTAGTGCCCATTTTCAAAACTGTAAACTAGGTGTTTTGAGAAAGGGCGATGAGCCGTTGATCTGAAAACCCTTTTTTAACGCCCACGCCGGAAATAATGCCCATTTTTGGGCGATAAGCACAAAAGTGGAGGTTCTAGCCCATAAACTCATTGATAGTTTATATGCATCTAATAGTAATAGGTATCATGTCTCAATATCCTACGTGTAACTAGCAGTAATACTTTAACTCACTGATACTCACCCTGAAACCATCGCCAGAACCCCCCTGCACTGCACCAGGTGAGGTCAGTCTCTCCAGTTGATGCCACTTATAACAGGCCCGATCTCTCTCTCTATCTCCTTGGAATCTGGTTTGGACTCCGGTTCTGTGTGAAGGTGACAATTCTGAACTGCGAACCTCAGTCTGAGCTGATCTGTACTTGGTCTTCACATGTCAAACCCGGTCGGCACAGACCAACCGGAACCAAACCGAGAGATTGCGCAAAGGGCAGTGAGCTGAGTGTTTGGGGCACTTCTCACAGGTCACATTGTCCTAAACTCAGCTCAGTACCAACATTTCTAAACCGCTCCATGTGCTCGGTCTCAATAAATGAGGGATGGGAACCTATGCAGGGAGACAGAGGGAAGTAGAATAGGGGCAGAAGCAAAAGATAGAAAGAAGAAAAGTAAAAGTGAAGTGCAGAGAAACCCAAGGCAAAAATCAAAAAGGGCCACATTACAGCAAAATTCTAAAGGGGCAAAGTGTGTTAAAAAGACAAGTCTGAAGGCTCTGTGCCTCAATGCGAGGAGTATTCGTAATAAAATGGATGAATTAACTGCTCAGGCAGCAATTAATGAATATGATATAATTGGCATCATGGAGACATGGCTCCAGGGTAACCAAGGCTGGGAACTCAACATCCAGGGGTATTCAACATTCAAGAAGGATAGACAGAAAGGAAAAGTAAGTGGGGTAGCGTTGCTGATTAAAGAGCAAATTAACACAATAGAAAGGAAGGACATTAGCTTGGATGATGTGGAATCTGTATGGGTGGAGCTGCTGAATACCAAAGGGCAGAAAACGCTAGTGGGAGTTGTGTACAGACCACCAAACAGTAGTAGTGTGGTTGGGGACAGCATCAAACAAGAAATTAGACATGCGTGCAATAAAGGTACAGCAGTTTACATGGGTGACTTTAATCTACATATAGATTGGGCTAATCTAACTGTTGCAATACGGTGGAGGAGGATTTCCTGGAGTGTATGAGGGATGGTTTTCAAGACCAATATGTCGAGGAGCCAACTAGAGGGCTGGCCATCCTAGACTGGGTGATGTGTAATGAGAAAGGACCAATTAGCAATCTTGTTGTGGGGTGCCGCAGGGCTCAGTGCTGGAACCCCAGCTCTTTACAATACACATCAATGATTTAGATGAAGGAATTGAGTGTAATATCTCTAAGTTTGCAGATGACACTAAGCTGGGTGGTGGTATGAGCTGTGAGGAGGATGCTAAGAGTCTGCAGGCTGACTTGGACAGGTTAGGTGAGTGGGCAAATGCATGGCAGATGCAGTATAATGTGGATAAATGTGAGGTTATCCACTTTGGGGGAAAAACACGAAGGCAGAATTTTATCTGAATGGCGGCAGATTAGGAAAAGTGGAGGTGCAACGAGACCTGGGTTTCATGGTACATCAGCCATTGAAAGTTGGCATGCAGGTACAGCAGGCGGTGAAGAAGGCAAATGGTATGTTGGCCGTCATAGCTAGGGGATTTGAGTATAGGAGCAGGGAGGTCTTACTGCAGCTATACAGGGCCTTGGTGAGGCCTCACCTGGACTCCCTTTCTTTCTGAGCCCCCATTCCCCCTCTCCCCTCTCCCCCATTCCCCAGTCTCCCTCTCCCCCATTCCCCAGTTTCCCTCTCCCCCATTTCCCAGTCTCTCTCCCCCCGAGCCCCCATTCCCCACTCTCCCTCTCCCCAAACCCCCATTCCCCAGTCTCCCTCTCCTCCATTCCCAGTCTCCCTCTCCCCGAGCCCCCATTCCCCAGTTTCCCTCTCCCCCATTCCTAGTCTCCCTCTCCCCAAGCCCCCATTCCCCACTCTCCCTCTCCCCGAGCCCCCATTCCTCAGTCTCCGTCTCCCCGAGCCCCCATTCCACAGTCTCCCTCTCCCCCATTCCCAGTCTCCCACTCTCTCACTCCCCCATTCCTCAGTCTCCGTCTCCCCGAGCCCCCATTCCCCAGTCTCCCTCTCCCCCATTCCTCAGTCTCTGTCTCCCCCCTAGCCCCCATTCCCCACTCTCCCTCTCCTCGAGCCCCCATTCTCCACTCTCACTCTCCCCGAGTCCCTATTCCCCACTCTCCCTCTCCCTCTCCCCGAGCCTCCATTCCTCAGTCTCCGTCTCCCCGAGCCCCCATTCCTCAGTCTCCGTCTGCCCGAGCCCCCATTCCCCACTCTCCCTCTCCCTGAGCCCCCATTTCCCACTCTCCCTCTCCCCGAGCCCCCATTCCTCAGTCTCCCTCTCCCGGAGCCCCCATTCACCAGTCTCCCTCCCCCTGAGCCCCCATTCCTCAGTCTCCCTCTCCCCAAACCTCCACGTGGTCGCTGCTCTCGGCTGCGGTGATCAAGTGACATCACCGAGCCAGAGGTTCCACTGAGCAACAGCCGGTGAGGTCACGGAGCGGGGGAGGGGAAGGGAGGAACTAACCACTGGATGGCTAATCTCAGACTTGGTCAGTTTCACTTTCCAGTTTCACTTTCAGGAACCAATTCCTCAAAATCAGGTGATCCCAGTGGCTATAAAAATATTCAGGAAGACAAACATTGCACAGTGTTTCGGCTGATCTGCTGACTGAAGTACAAGTGAAATCCAGATCACCATCATGAGGTCAGTAATCACTTTGCTTTACACAACATTATTAGATGTACTGACATTTTAAGGAAATAACAGTGACATTGACCACGATATTAACGCAGAGACGGGATCAGAGTGCGGGTGAGGGAGGGGCGATGGCGGGCGACCAAAGCACAACATCGTGGAACGTGTGCAAATATCCTATTCAATGGGGATTCCTCTTTATCATTTTACTTCCGGCTTTCGTGTCCCTAATGCACGTGAGCGGGCGTGACACTGACCTGCATGATGCGATTTCACCTCGACCACTGACAGGGCCAGTTCACAGAGGCAGTGGAGGAGGAGGTTTGCAGTTAGCTACATTGGGCTGGAAGGAGTGCAGGCAGAGTTATGGAAGGAAGGAGGACAAAGACTGCACCCAGGTTTAATCAGGCGTCCCTGGATGTCATTGGAATCCTCATCTGATGAGGTGTGCTGAGCGGCTTGTTCCTCTTCACCTTTAGTTCTCGCTGCTGTGCTGTGTTGTGCAGAATGCAGCTCACCACGATTATGCTGGAGACCCTCATTGGTGAGCACTGAAGGGCGCCTCCAGACCTGTCCAGATACCTGAAGCGCAACTTGAGCATAGCAATGGCTTGCTCAATAACACATCAGGTTGACAAATGGCTCCTGATGTAACGCTCCTCAGAGGTATCATCAGGCAGGTTTGAGGGGGATATCCTTTGTCACCTCGCCCTTAAGGCTGGTTCCAGGTCTGAACATGTTGAGGATTCTGGGCTGCCGCAGCATGATAGCACCTCCCAGGGAATCTGGCGCAGACCTGCATGAACCTTTTTTTGTGGTTACATACCTGCTAAACATTGATGTAATGGAATCCCTTGCGGTTGACAAATACTCCTGGTTAATCTGTGGGGTGCTCGGATTGCCACGTGTGTGCAGTCGATGCCAGCCTGCCCCTGTGGGAAGCCAGCCAAAGATGTGAATCCGAGTGCCCGCTGATTCTGGCTATTGTCATCACAGGGGAAGTTTATATGCCTCCAGCACTGACAAACAACCCATCAATCACCTGCCTGATGCATTTACTTGCAGCCGACTGCGAGATCCCATGCATGTTGGGTTAGGGCTACGTTTCACGTATTTGACTGTTTGACTTCTCCGTGACCCTCTCCCAGGTGTGAGGGGTTAATATCAAAGCCATTGATTTCAAACCCACTGAAATGAGTGGAGCTGGACCTATCTGTTTATAGCTGAAACATGTTTACAGCAAGGCAGCTGCCTCAGGGCAAACTCCTTCCTAAACCTGCCTCCCTGTGACTGCTGCAATGAAAATAGAACATTTCTCACAGCAGGAGACTGGTGACGGTGGAATTACTCACTCTCTGTCTCTCTCCACTCCCTGTATTCCCTCCCTCTCTGTGAGAGCTGGGACTGGTGCATGCAATAGGTTCCAGAGGGTGGCAGTGTAGGGTTATTAGTTGCATGCATTGCGACTGTACAAATAGATTGTGCATTTTATAAAAGACACAATCAGCAATCTCGAAGTGTGTTGCTAATGGTTACTCAAAGGATGTGCTGTTTTATAACAATAAACATGTATCATTGTCAGTGTGCCGCTGGTTTATGAAAACAGAATCAGTCAACTTTCATGTGAGTGCTCGGGGGAAGGGTTTGGGATCTGTCCCTGGGTCTGTGAGCACTCGGGGAAAGGGTTTGGGATCTGTCGCTGAATCTGAGAGCACTCGGGAAGGGTTTGGGATCTGTCCCTGGGTCTATGAGCACTCAGGGGAAGGGTTTGGACCTGCCCCAAGTTAATGTTGTCTGCTCTCTGCAGTAACAGAAAATGTGTCCAAGCAATGTCCAGAACTTTAAGTTTTTGCTGTCGATATTTTCGCTGAATCTTACACTAAGTTATGTGGCACAGTAAATAATACAGATGGGATTAGACAGTTGCAAAGGCACATTGATAAATGAAATGATTACGAAAAACTAGCAGATGGAGTTCAGTGTGGGGAAATGTGTGCTCATCCACTTTGGAGCCAAGAAATATCGGAATATTTTCCAAATGTGACAAGCCTGGAACTGCGGAGGAGCAAAGAGATTTAGGGGACCATGTACAGAAATCATTAAATCTAGTGAACAGGTACAGTAAATAATGAAAGGGGTGAATGGATTGTTTGCCTTGATCTCAATGGGGCTGGAATACAAAGGGTAGGCGTTATATTAATGTTGTATAAAGCTCTGGTTAAACTACATCTGGAGTAATGCATTGAGTTCTGGGCACCTCACCTCAGAAAGGATATATTGCTCCTGCGGCGGGTGCAGTGCAGATTCATTAGAATTTTACCAGGGCTAAAATGGTTATATCATGAGGACAGCTCACATAGACTCGGCTTGTATTCCCCCAGATATAGAAGATTAAGGGGTGACCTAATTAAGGTGTTTAAGATGATTGAAGCATTTGATTGGGTAGGTAGAGTAAAACAATTTCCTCTGATGGGGGAGACCAGAACAAGGGGGCATCAGCTTGAAGTTAGAACTCAGCCAGTCAGGGGTGATGTCAGACAACACTTCTTCACACAAAGGGTAGTGGAAATCTGGAACTCTCTCCCCCAATAAGTTGTTGCGGTTAGGCCAATTAAATATGTCAAAACTGTGATGATAGAATTTTGTTAGGCAAGGGTATTAAGAGTTACAGAACCAGGGTGGGTAGATGGAGTTGTGATACAGATCAGCCATGATAAAGTGAATGGTGGAACATGTTCCTATGTTCCGACCTATGTTCATATTAAGGGATAATCGTGGATTTCTGCTGGCACTCATGAGCCAATTGTTCATTTTATGTTGCCTCCAGGACCCTTACGGGATTTCTAGAGGTTTCCCCCAAACTGAGCGAAACCAGGCAGTCAGGCTGCAGGGAGGTGTTCTGTGCCCACGTGCACTGACCTGCACATCTGTTCTGCTATTGTGACTTTACCAGCATTGCTACATTGATTATATATGAGCTATAAATGTAAGTTAGATACACATAGCGGATGCATTGACAGTCATTTTCCAACATTCCACAGATTCTGGATCAGTTCCTATGGAGTGGAGGGTAGCCAATGTAACCCCACTTTTTAAAAAAGGAGGGAGAGAGAAAACAGGGAATTATAGACTGGTCAGCCTGACCTCAGTAGTGGGTAAAATGATGGAATCAATTATTAAGGATGTCATAGCAGCGCATTTGGAAAGAGGTGACATGATAGGTCCAAGTCAGCATGGATTTGTGAAAGGGAAATCATGCTTGACAAATCTTCTGGAATTTTTTGAGGTTGTTTCCAGTAGAGTGGACAAAGGAGAACCACTTGATGTGGTGTATTTGGACTTCCAGAAGGCTTTCGACAAGGTTCCACACAAGAGATTAATGTGCAAAGTTAAAGCACATGGGATTGGGGGTAGTGTGGACATGGATTGAGAACTGGTTGTCAGACAGGAAGCAAAGAGTAGGAGTAAATGGGTACTTTTCAGAATGGCAGGCAGTGACTAATGGGGTACCGCAAGGTTCTGTGCTGGTGCCCCAGCTGTTTACATTGTACATTAATGATTTAGACGAGGGGATTAAATGTAGTATCTCCAAATTTGTGGATGACACTAAGTTGGATGGCAGTGTGAGCGCGAGGCGAATGCTATGAGGCTGCAGAGTGACTTGGATAGGTTAGGTGAGTGGGCAAATGCATGGCAGATGAAGTATAATGTGGATAAATGTGAGGTTGTCCACTTTGGTGGTAAAAACAGAGAGACAGACTATTATTTGAATGGTGACAGATTAGGAAAAGGGGAGGTGCAATGAGACCTGGGTGTCATGGTACATCAGTCATTGAAGGTTGGCATGCAGGTACATCAGGCGGTTAAGAAAGCAAATGGCATGTTGGCCTTCATAGCGAGGGGATTTGAGTACAGGGGCAGAGAGGTGTTACTACAGTTGTACAGGGCCTTGGTGAGGCCAGACCTGGAGTGTTGTGTACAGTTTTGGTCTCCTAACTTGAGGAAGGACATTCTTGCTATTGAGGGAGTGCAGCGAAGGTTCACCAGACTGATTCCCGGGAAGGCGGGACTGACATATCAAGAAAGACTGCATCAACTGGGCTTGTATTCACTGGAGTTCAGAAAAATGAGAGGGGATCTCATAGAAACGTTTAAAATTCTGACGGATTTCGACAGGTTAGATGCAGGAAGAATGTTCCCAATGTTGGGGAAGTCCAGAACAGGGGTCACAGTCTAAGGATAAGCGGTAAGCCATTTAGGACCGAGATGAGGAGAAACTTCTTCACCCAGAGAGTGGTGAACCTGTGGAATTCTCTACCACAGAAAGTTGTTGAGGCCAATTCACTAAATATATTCAAAAAGGATTTAGATGTAGTCCTTACTACTAGGGGGATCAAGGGGTATGGCAAGAAAGCAGGGATGGGGTACTGAAGTTGCATGTTTAGCCATGAACTCATTGAATGGCAGTGCAGGCTCGAAGGGCCGAATGGCCTACTCCTGCACCTAATTTCTATGTTTCTATAAGATGGGCTTTGATTATTTTGTTCTCTTACAGCAACACACTGAACGATTGTTTGAAAGCGAAACTCGGCGAGCTTCAATGTCAATTCACGTGGGCCCCACAGAAAGACAGTATTGACTTGGAGGACATGAAGTATAGATTACACAATTTAATACAGGCTGGTGTGAAATATCAGGCCATGTCTTACAACCACCTCGCTTTTGTAAACTGTCTGCAAGGCAACTGTGAAGAGGCAATTCAAAACTTAAATGAAGCTGAAAAAATTCTGAGGGAAAATCATGAACATGAATTTAAAAGAAGAAGCATCATCACCTATGGAAACTATGCCTGGGTATATTATCACATGGGCCAACTGACAGAGGCCCAGTCCTACCTCGACAAGCTGGAGAGGATCTGTAAACAATTGACTGATGGCTCTCGGTATACAGCGCTGATACCTGAAGTATACGGGGAGAAGGGTTGGTCACTGTTGAGTTCTGCTGCTCAATACTATGAAGAGGCAAAGGAATGTTTTGAGAAAGCTCTGGAGGAAGATCCTGATGATACTGAATGGAATGCTGGCTATGCGACTGTTCTGTTTCGTCTGGAAGGAGGTCCTGGTATCTCAGAGAATGGTGAACCCAGTCAATCAGTGAAGCAGTTGCGACGTGTGCTGGAACTTGATCCAGATGACTCTGTCGCCATGGTGCTGTTGGCTCTAAAACTGCAAGAGTCCAAACAAAAGGAGAAAGCACTGCAATTAGTTGAACAAGCATTGCAGAAGTCCCCTGATCTTCCATATGTAACTCGTTATGCAGCAAGATTTCTGAGAAAAGAAGGAGATGTGGAAAAAGCTATGGAGCTGTTGAAGAAAGCATTAAAAATTATCCCACACTCTTCCTTCTTACACCACCAAGTAGGTCTGTGTTACAGAAACAAAGTATATCAGTTGATCAAACATCCAGGCAGCAAAGACCCTCGCAATCCTGCTTTTCAACAGAAAGCTGAATTGATCAATCAATGCAAGTACCATTTTGAAAAGGCATTTGAGCAGAAGCCATCATTTATTTTTGCACGATTAGATTTTGCAAAAATCTGTTCATTAAATGGGGAATATCTCAAAGCAGAGAAGATCTACAGCGATTTCCTGCAATTAGAAGATAATCATCCTGATAAGCAGTCCGTATATTTGCAGATTGGGTTATTTGAACTGCACCAGAAAAGATCGGAATCAAATGCCATCAACTATTTTCTGGAAGGACTTAAATTTCAACGTGACACAAAAGCTTGGCAATTGTGTCATGAAAACTTGAGAAAGATTGCAACAAAACAAATTGACAGGAATCCCAGAAACAGCAAGGCCTTTGGTGTTCTTGGGTTACTGCACCAGCAGGATGGGAAGAAGTGCAAAGCTATTGAATGCTTTGAAAAGGCCTTGGAGTTTGATTGTGGCAATGAAGAATATCTAAGTGCTCTTTGTAAATTACGCCTTTCTATCAGTCAATGATGACTAACCCAGCTAAAACTAAACACATTGGGTGGAGTTTCTGCTTTGGCGCAATTGGGAACTTAGTTGTAAATTACGCTACATAGGTTACAGTTCAAGTTTCCGCTAGAATGCATTTGCATACTCACAGACATAAAATCTTTAATGAACCAGCCTTTCACCTGCGGGAAACCTGATTTTAAATGACTGAAAATGACTTAAAGGTAGATATACAGAACCATTTATTAGTTTCATTGTTGTACACTAGTCAGTTTGTAAGTAAATTAAATATAATAATTTGTAAAACTTTTAAATCATGCCTACTAGTGCCCAGGGGCCTAAGAAAATGAGCTCAATTTGAAAACCCTCCTCAAACGGGCGCAATTGGCAGAAACTCGCCATCCTCGTTATTTCGATCTGTGGGCGGGGCCAGTTTTGTAGATTTTTAAACCAGCGTTAAAGATCACGGAATACTTGATTTACGCTTGATGTAAATCTTGCTCGAGTTCCCGTGATCTTTTGTGCTGGTTCGGCAGATTTCACCTGGATTGTACTGATAAAACGAGGGCAAATTAGCAGAGGCTCTATCCCAGTGTTTGAAAGATGCTGTGATGCTCTCTCATCTATGAACAAGTTTGGCAGGATACTCATCCAACTTATATTATTTAATATACACTGTTAATACTTTCAGTCGAAGCGGCCTTTTGTTTGTAAATGCATCGATATTTGTGAGTACAGTCCCCACCGATTTCTCTGCTTTACACAGGATGGCCGGTATCACGCGTGAAGAAGGATTATTTTCTCTCTCTCCCTGTAACGAGCCGCCCGCAGCTCCCTGATTTCTAGCCCCTTCAATGGAAGCAGTTAATTTCCATCGGGTGACTTATGGCTAAAGGATATAATAATAGATTTAAATGGCTAAAATTAATAAAGCTTAATAGTTGCAGATATAGATTTTCCAACCAGAATTATTAATTTGCTGTAATATCAGAGACTGTGTTAAAATAACCAATAAAAAGAAACTGTACCTAAAATGATATTTGTGTTATTGATCTGTGCTAATGCTGACAGTAAGTGTCACTCATAGTCCATACTTTGTGATGGTGAACTGTACCAGCTCTGTAAGGAACATTCAGACCAGCCTTTAACACAGCTGTTGATTGTGGAGTGAAACATGGCCCTTGCACTGCTAGCTGTAGCCATAGTGCTATTAGAGAAAGGTTAGGAAGAAATGGTTGGGAAGGTCCAGAGGAATGGGACAATGGGAGAACCTAACATTGGGAGAGGCTGCAGACGCCTCACATCATATTTAGACTTATTGGTAAAGCAGCCCCTGAAGGGTTCAGCCCTTCTGTGAAGGTATTGTTTCAGCTCTGTGCAATGTTGGAAACTAATTTTTTAAGACATTGGAGATGTTACACAGACAGCTGAGGGACTAAATTGGAGAGCCCTGAAGACATAAGAACAAAAGAAATAGGAGCAGGAGTAGACCATTTGGCCCTTCGAGCCTGCTCCGCCATTCAACAAAATCATGGCTGATCTACTACCTCAACTCCACCTTCCCGCACTATCCCCATATCCCTTAATTTGCTTTGTTCCCAAAAATTTAGCTACATCTATCTTGAATATAATTAAAGATTGAGGGCTAGACTTTCCGTTATTTTTGCATGCATACCACCCACTTAACGTCCATTTTAATGCTGAAATGAGGTATAATGCCCACAATATCGGCGAGCGTGACTTTCAGCACCTTGCACACATATTGGCCAAAATCTCGCTCGCTGAAAAAATTGCTGTGAAAAAATTGAACTGACATGAAGTAATCACAGCGGTAAGGACCCCATTTTGTAAATCACAGGTCGCTCCATTTAAAAGGCTGCTTCAACTTCTGGGGAGTTTGGATGTACTCTGGAGTTCTTTTAATTTATATGAACATCTAAACAAACATCTTATCATACTGTGGATGATTGGAATCTACTTTAGGTGTCTTATTGCTTGTGAACAATCGGTATTATACTGATAGTTACTGGAATGGGGTCAGCCATTTCTCAGCTTGTCTTGATGACACCGCAGATGCTGCAGGCTAGAAATGGCAGAAGGTATATTCGATAGCATTATATGCCCAATGTAAGACGTGCCAGACTGATGAGGAAGACAAGATCATACACTCACCACACTTACAGGGAGAAGAGGTCTTACCTCAACTTATCCGAGAACACCTGCCTTCGGAGACTGCGCTTCCACAAAGAGGTTATCAGTGAAATATGTCTGCTCATCAGGGGAGATCTGCAGCCTTCCAGCACCATCAGGACCGCACTGTCCTTCAAGGTCAAGGTGACCGTGGTACTGTCGTTCTACGCGTCGGGTTCCTTTCAGGCCTCCGCTGTCGACATTTGCGCTGTATCTTAGCAAGCCACACATTGCTGCATTAGACAGGTCACTGAAATGCTGTAGGCATGCAGGATGGACATTATCAGCTTCCCTATGACCACGGAGGCTCAGACTGAGAGGGCTCTAGGATTCTACCGAATTACTAAATTCCCCAAGGTGTAGGGAGCAATAGACTGTACACACATCGCCATGCGGGCACCTTTTCAGGATATAGAGGTTTTTCAGAACAAAAAAGGATTTCACTCCCTGAAGGCGCAATTCGTTGTCGACCACAACCAGATAATTATGGCAGTGAATGCCAAATTTCCAGGCAGCATCCATGATGCTCACATCCTGAATGAGAGCGCTGTATCTGACATGTTTACCAGTCAGCCACAAGGTCAATGCTGCATGCTTGGTGACAAAGGATATGGCCTCGCCACCTGGCTGTTGATCCCCCTGCATGACACCCACACAGAAGCCGAGAAGCGGTACAATTAGAGCCACAGAGCCACATGCAATATTGTCGAGAAAACCATTGGTGTGCTCAAGCAGCGCTTTAGATGCCTGGACCACTCAGGAGGTGAGCTACAATACCACCCTGAGCAGGCAGCTCAATTCATGATCGTGTGCTCCATGCTGCACAACTTGGCTATCAGGAGGGGACAAGAATTGCCAAAAGGGACTGACGGTCCACCTCAGGAGAGGAGGTGGACGCTGACCTCGGGCCAGACAATCAGGCTGACGATGCAACTGTGCTCACGCCCCCCTCCAGAGCGCAGGAAAGGGCCTATGGTGGCTAAAATAGCTGCAAGATTCTTACGTCAGCAGCTTATAAATGAGTGCTTTGCCTGACAGAATGTTGCAATTATTTACAAAGCTGACACACTACTGTGTGTGCAGCTCAGACATCAATGGTGGACATCACCTAGGTGCCAGTTAAAGTTTAAGTTGATTCAAGTTAAATTTAATTATACCCTTTCATGTTAAGGAATCACCAGTGTGTAACAGTGCAGCTATCTGAGACAATGCGCAACAAGGTTATGTTGAATAAAAAACATTTAATCTGACCATTTGTGTGAAATCATAAGTATAACTGTCAAAACTACACTCCACCCCCACCTCATCCCACAACACATTTATAACATTGACATCAATAAAATGGTCAACATTTCCAGCAACACAGAACACAAATGCATGCCCTTGTTTTTAATTGGATACCATCCTTTATTTAATTAGTTAGTCATGGATGGCTATCTTTTCTTTTACACCCTTTTCTCCTCACTGGAATATATTTTTCTTAATAGTTGTGAAATATCTCCTTAAATGTAATCCATTGTTGATCAACCGTCCTACACTTTAATCTATTTTCCCAGTCCACTTTAGCCAACTCTGCCCTCATAACTTCATCGTCTCCTATATTTAAGCTTAGTACGCTGGTTTGAGATCCAACTTTCTCACTCTCCATCAGAATTTGAAATTCAACCATGCTATGATCACTCATTCCAAGTGGTTCCTTTACTAGGAGATTGTTTATTAATCCTGTCTCATTACACAGGACCAGATCCAAGAGAGCCTGCCCATTGGCTGGTTCCATTACATACTGGTCAAGGAACCCTTATGCACTCTATGAAAGATGAGGTGCTGTTCCTCAAACTTGCATTGAGCTTCACTGGAACATTGTAGGAGACCGAGCACGGAGAGGTCAGAGTGGGAATGGAGTGGGGAATTAAAGTGACAGGCGCTTAGAAGCTCAGGGTCACCCTTGCGGACTGAACGGAGGTGTTCCGCAAAGTGTTCACCCAATCGACGCTTGGTCTCCCCAATGTAGAGCAGACCACATTGTGAGCAGCAAATACAGTATACTACATTGAAAGAAGTATAAGTAAATCGCTGTTTCATCTGGAAGGAGTATTTGGGACCCTGGATAGTGGGAAGGGAAGAGGTAAAAGGTCAGGCGTTGCATCTCCTCTGCTTGCACGGAAAGGTACCGTGGGAAGGGGAGGGGGTGCTGCGGTTGACTGCAGAATGGACCAGAGTGGCCGCGGGCGGAGCGGTCACTTCGGAATGCTGAGACGGGAGTGGAGGGGAAGATGTGATTGGTGGTGGGATCACGCTGGAGGTGGCAGAAATGCCAGAGGATGATCTGTTGAACATGAAGGCTGGTGAGGTGAAAGATGAGGACAAGGGAACCCTGTCATGGTTCTGAGAGGGAGGGGAATGGGTGAGATCAGAGGTGTGCGAAATGGAACAGACACGGTCGAGGGCCATGTTAACCACGGTGGGGGGGGAAATCCTCTGTTGAGGAAAAAGGAAGACATGTCAGAGGCACTAGTGTGAAAGGTGGCGTCGTCAGAGCAGATGCGATGGAGACGGAGAAACTGGGAGAATGAAATGGAGTCCTTACAGGATGCAGGGTGGGAGGAAGTGTGGTCCAGGTAGTTTAACATTAGTATAGGCAAGATGCGTGAAAGAATCATAAGTGATGCAATATATCAATACTTGGATAGAGAGGGACATATTAGGAACACCCAACATGGCTTCATAAAAAAGAGGTCATGTCTCACAAATCTAATTGTAATTTTTGAAAAAGTTACGAAGTTGGTGGAGGAGGGAAGCCCAGTAGACATTGTCTACTTAGATTTCCAAAAAGCTTTTGACAAGGTACCGCATAAGAGGCTTCTCTATAAGTTCGGAGCCTCTGGTATTAGTGGAAATATATTGAGTTGAATTCAGAACTGACTGGCAGGACGCAGGCAAATAATAGTTATAGATGGATTTGGATTTGTTTGGAGGCCGGTCACCAATGGTGTCCCGCAAGGATCGGTGTTGGGACCGTTGCTTTTTACAATTTTTATGAATGATCTGGATTCAGCGGTTGGCGACACAATTTACATACTTGCAGATGATACCAAGATCTGTGTGACTGCTAGAACTGTAGAAGAGGCTCGTCTGATTCAGGCAGATCTTAATGTGTTGGAAGATTGGGCTCAAGACTGGAAAATGTTGCCTTAGATAAGTGCAGTGTTATGCATGTGGGCAGGGCAAATGCTCAACATTCATACACTCTCCAGGGAAAGATATTAAAGATGGTGGAGATAGAAAGAGATTTGGGCATTCTCGTGCATACATCCTTAAAGGTACACGAGCAATGCCGTGCAGTGATAACTGGAGCAAATAGGATGTTGGGGTGTATCCATATGACGATTGAGTGTAAGACGAGACGTACTGTTTTGTCCTTGTACAAGACCTTCATCAGGTTGCGCTTGGAATACTGTGTCCAGTTTTGGTCCTCAGTTGGTGGGTGATATTGATAAGGCACTGGAAAGGTGCAGAAGAGGGCCATTGGACTAATTCCAAGTCTAATGCATCTTAGTTATTAAGATAGGCTAAAAGAGTTGGGACTCTATATCTTGGAGCAGCATAGATTTAGAGGGGGTATGATTGAGGTTAATAAGATAATGAAGGGAATAGAGAGCGTTCCAGTGGACAGTTTATTTCCATTAAATAGGTTAGGCAGGACCAGGGGGCACAAATTTAAGTTGTATAAGGCTAGATCTAGGTTAGATGTCAGGAGATGGTTCTTTTCCCAGAGAATAGTAGATCTCTGGAACAAGCTGCCGTTTCACGTGATGCATGCAGACTCACTGAATTCCTTCAAGTGAAAGCTGGATTTGTTTCTGGCTGAGGCGGAGTTGAACTCTTACAGAAGATAGATACTGCAGGGAATTTAATGGCCAGAGTGATCTCCTGGACTAGTTTTGATTGCCTAGATGAGTCAGAGAGGAAATTCCCAGATTTTGTTTCCCAAATTGACCTGGGTTTTTAATGTTTTTTTGCCTCTCCCAGGAGATCACATGGTTTTGGGTGAGGTGGAATGTATATGTTGGCTTGATGGACCAGTCCGTCATTGTTCGTATGTTCATATCTTCATATTCTAACCCTCCAGAATTGTCTTGGAGTCTCCATATATTGATGATTAATCTCCAACACACTCCTGTGAGCAACTGAGGAGAACATTCACGGGGACATGAAATAAATTGAGTGTTCTTAAAATTTTCTTTGAATCCTTTTGTTTATTAGTAATATAAGTATTGGAGGTGGGGAAAAAGGCTGTTTGACTAACAGTTAAGAATCATCCAATCAGGTACTGAAGAGTCTGTTTGCTTTCCAATTGGTGCGGGAAGGCGGGGCGACGCGATGATGTGCGTATCTGGTGATCAATTGCGGGAGCTCGGGGGTGGGGCTATTGGAGGTGAGAGTTCATGTGACAAAACCTCCAGGAATACGCCCAAACAGAGTTGGCAACACTACTTCAACCATCCCAGCAGTTTTTTTCATAATATCTTTGTTGTATCATTATGTCTTCCTGAGCTGGGTTTTCCTCCAGGAAGGGTTCATGTCAGAGGTGGGTCAAGCGGGACTTCTACTGAACACTCTGACCCACGTGAACGGACCCATTTTCCCAGGTTAGAGCTCATTAGACCTGCAGGGCAGGCTCCCAGCAGGATCTCCGTTACACTTCAAGGAGCCACCGCTGATAGCCAGGGAATGGTGGCATCGCACAGCAACACCAGAAAGAGGAAGATCCGCCATTAACTGGGACAGAAACACTCCAAAGATTAGCAGCACAATTTTACTTACCGCTTGTGAATCAGCTGGCGTTTGTATAAACTTAGTGACTGTGGACAGAAGAGAGGGAGAGGTGCCCATTGTTGGGCACTGTTGCCCACTGTCCATAAGGGCGTTCTGCTACTTCCCTTGTTGACCACGGTTGAGCCACCTTCCCCATTTTATTTTTACGCCAAACAGGGATGTACAATTGTTGAAGTTCTTGCATATCGTGGCTGTCGGCCAGTTGTTGTATCTCTTATGTTTTCTCCATCCACCACCTGTTCTTTAGCTCTGGGGTTTTTTGTTGGACCTCTGCCTTGAGCCCTCTATAACGCTGCTTTGCTGCCCCCGAGTTGGGTTGTTGCTTGAGGCTCAGAAATGCTCTGCGCTTGCGATCTATTAGTCCTTGGATCTCCTGATCATTTTCATCAAACCAGTTCTGGTGTTCTCTGGTTAAGTGACCAATTATCTCTTCAGAGGCACTGGTTATAGAGGCCTGGAGGGTACACCAAGCGCTGTGGGCATTCAGCATCTCAGGGTCTTCAAGGCACGCCAGATTACTTGTGAGGCGCTGGCTGTATAGGGCACTTTTAGCTGGGTCTTTAAGTGCCCCGGCATTAACATTTTTGCGGCACTGCTTCTGCTGCCCTTCTGCTTTGGGGCTATGTTAATGTCGATGATGGATTGGATCAGACGGTGGTCCGTCCAGCAGTCGTCAGCTGCTGTCATGGTGATCCCTGGCTCAGACGATGACATAGTCGAGCAGGTGCCCGGGTTTGGAGCAAGGGTGTTGCCACGATGCCTTGTATTTATCCCTCTAGCAGAACAGGCTGTTGGTGATGAGGAGTTCATGTTGCAGACATTTTTTCAGGAGTAGGGTACCGCTGGAGTTGGCTTTCCCTAACCCCTCTCTGCCAATCGCACCTCCCCAGAAGGCTGCGTCTGCTGACTCTGGCATTAAAGTCACCTAGGAGAATCAATTTGTCGCCCATGGGGACGCGGGACATGGATGTCTTGAGCTTGGAATAAAAACCCTCTTTAACCTCATCCGTGTTTGGGCGTATGCACTGTGGCACATTGGTTCCGGGATAGGGTAAGACTAAGAGTCATGAGGTGTTCGTTAACCTCGCAGGGGGAGTCTTTGAGGCGGTCAACCAGCTCATTTTTGATGGCGAAGCTGACTCCATGAAGGCGGCGTTCTTCCTCTGGTTTTCCTTTCCAGAAAAATGTGTAACCTCCACCATGTTCCTTGAGCTGGCCTTCCCCTGCCCGCGGGTCTCGCTTAGGGCGGCGATGTCGAAGTTAAAACTTCTAAGTTCCCGGGCAACTAATGGCGGTGCGGCATTCCAGCCTGTTGCTGTTGGAGTTGTCCATGAGGATCCTGACATTCCAGGTCCCGAACTTCATATTAACGAAGTGGAAGATGCCTGTGCGTGAGTTGTTTTAATGTGGTGTGGCAGCTGCACACCGGCAACCATACAGGCTTAGCTGAGCAAGGTCTTGGTCCAGTGGCAAGGGGGTCCAAGACAACTGGAGACCAGGAACTGCTGTATGAGCCTAATTGCCTACGGTGAGGTGTTGGCCGCAAGCTTGGCGCTGAGTAGCGTCATTGATGGTAGGTGACCCGAGGCTTGTTTGGGGGGGCAGGCCTTAGGAAGGTCAGCTGTCCGCTGGGGTTCCGAGGGATGTTTTAAAAAGTTTCTTCCAAGTTTTCCAAAGTTATTTAAAAGTTTCTCCAAAGGTTTCCAAGTTGATTAAAAGTTGAAAAGTTTTAAAGTATTTCCAAATTGTTTAAAAAGTTACTCCGGTTGATTAAAAGTTTAAAAAATAGATTAAGAGTTGATTAAAAGTTGATTAAAAAGTCTAAAATGTAACTCAGTAGTAGATTATAAAAGTTTTCCCAAATTGTTTATAAGTTTAAAAGTTGATTAAAAGTTAAAAAATTGATTAAAAGTTGATTAAAAATTTAAGATGTCAGTCAGTAGTAGGAATTCTGGCCCCTCGAAGAAATTACGACAGCTTGGTCACTTCGGCCGGTTCAACGCAGGTACCGGACTCTCTTCGATCGGTTCGACGCCGACTCCAGAGTCCCTTCGGCAGGTTTTAAAAAGTCTTGGATGATGTCCCGTGAAGGCTGCAAGCCCCGAGCAGGAGCCACAGGCCGGTGCAGGGGTCCCTCCGGCCTGGGATAGAAGCGGACCGGTGCAGGGGTCCCTCCGGCCTGGGATAGAAGCGGACCGGTGCAGGGGTCCTTTCGGCACAGGATAGAAACAGGCCGGTGCGGGGTCCCTTCGGCGGGGTCCTAGGAGGTTATCCACATGTCTTGTTCAACTGGCGGCAACACCGGAGTAGGCTGTACGTGCAGATCAAAGGCATGTAATGGAAAAAGCACCTCAGCTCACCTACATATCAAATGAAGGGATGGGGGGGGGAACTTTCTGGTGGCGCTCTGAGGAGTGAGGTTCTGAAGTTTGCCTTCCCTACCCGATTTTTCTCCCAACCCGATTTTGGATGGTATAGCAGAAGTAAATCCAGACCCTTGTTGCTCACTCAGTGGTGGATGTGTGAGTTGACTGCCATTTCATTGTTAATTCTATAGTCACCATTTCTAATTCTACCAATCGGGAGATCACTGCGAGAAATGTTATTAATTTGCGGAAAAACAAAATATAAAGGTCTAGAAATTTGTTAGTCCCCGATAACAGGTACGGAAATCGCGATATGCGATCAACCCACGCCAGTTGAGGGGAATGCAGGCAGAAAAGAACTTCATACTGCCTGCTCATTTCCATGATTATGGCATTCAGCCCAGTGCCGAATGAGCTGCTGAGTGGCTGAATGCTCAGCAGGGGTCTCAAGTTCGTGCGAAGCTAGTACCACATAAAGCTACTTAAAGGCAGTCTATATTTCTGAAAGGGGACGTGCATTCTGTCTGCAGCAGCTTACTGAACTGGCTGGGGATGACAAACCACATGGCTGATCACTACAGAATGGAGCAGGGGATGCAGGACAAAGTAGTTGGTAATCTTCGGCTGGGTAGCCAAGTACCAAAAAGGGGAACTGAAGTGGGGCTTTTGCGCTCTGTTATAATGAAAGGGTTAAGAATGGGTCTCGGGACTTAAATAAGCTAATAGGCTTTTGCAATGGTCAACTTGTTAGGTAGCTTAATGGGCAGTTGAGATAACATTAGGAATAACATGTTGACTTTGCAATGACCAACGGATGTAAGCTGTGTGACTTGGAGACTGAACCACAGGGGCCGAGGAGGGCAAGACAACAGAACAATGGGGCAGAAGTAAAATGTTAACAGGATACTATCTGGCCTGAGCAAAGGTCATAGTAGCAGATTGTGGTCACATCAGTCTTATACTTCTTCGGTAATGGAGGTATACCTTATGTTACGCGAGCTAGGCATAAAACATAGGCGAGTGATTATGTGACGTGGAAGGCAAGTAACCAATCAGGCACTGTGCACGCGGGCTTTAGGCTAATCAAACTGTGCCAAAGGATTGTGCACGAGGCTGAATATTTATGATTAAGTGTATAAAAGGTTGTCTGAAACTACATATCGTTGGACGGTGACCTGGCTAGACCTATAGCAGGTCACCTCCCCACCGGTGCGAATAAAGACTGCTTGAATCTTCGATCCCACACCTGGAGTTGAGTGCTTATTTCAAATACTCCACTATAGTCTCAACTCAGCTTTCTCCCTCACCCATGAGTTCACTGCCCTCCTATCCTCCCTTAATCTCTCCCTCCATATAAACTCCCCTACCCATATTCACAGCCCCTGTCCCAACCTTGCCAGCTCACTTGGCCTCGCTGCTCCCACCATGTCAGTCGCAGATAAGGCCATCTCTGATCACTTCCATGTATTGCTCATCACACACTTCCACCTTTCCCCTCCCGACTCCACATACTTCTGTGTCCACCCCTGGAAAAAAACTCTCCCCAAGTCACTTGCAATTTCAAATTCTCAGTTGTCTAGCCTTTGGTCCTCCATTCACCACGACAGGTGTGCAGCTACTGATCTGCTAAATCACACCCTTAGCTTTATATTTGATGCTCTTGTCCCCAATATAAACAATTCTCTATTTCTCCCTTGTTATTCTCCCTGATATAGCATTCATCGCTGGTCCTTTAAGTCCAAGGGACACAGACTTTTGACATTTTATGGCAGACAAATCGTTTCACTATTCATCGCCAGATCTGACTGGACCATATCAAGCATTATCAGACACTCTCTCCTCGGTCAAAAAATGTTCAATTTTCCAAGATCATCCTGGAACCCAATGATAAACCCTGGCTTCTATTCTCCTTGACAATCTCCTTCAATCCCTCTCCCTGTCTCTTCCACCCTCATCTCCAATAACAACTGCGAGGAAGTCATGGACTACTTGGTCACGAACATTGAGACCATCTGTTCAGCTGCGTCTGCTACTTACGTCCTTTGATCTAGCCCACCAGGACAAACTTCACCTCTGGTTTCCTTTTGCCAAAGCCCTGAACTTGCAGCTTTCCCTAGTTTCTCTCCAATCACGCCTCATGCCTACTCCATGCTCACCTTGTTCAATGGATCCACCTCCTGCTCACTCGAACTCTATTTTCACCAAATTGATAACCACCCAACTTCCTTTCCTGGCCCCCATATTAGCTGATATTGTTAAATCTTCTCAGGTACTGTCCCCCTCCCTTTCACATCTGCTGTCATCACCTCTCTCCTCAAAACAATCATCCCTTACACCTCTTTCCCTGAAAATCACAGACCAATCACCAAACTCCTTTTCACTCCAAAGTCCTTGAATGTGCCATTGCCTCCCACATCCATGCCGATCTTTCCCGCAGTTCCATTTTTGAAACCCTGATATCAGTTTTCCTCCGCTGCTACAGTACTGAAACAGCCCTTATCAAAGTCACAAATGATATCCTGTGTGACTGTGACTGTGACAAACTATCCCTCTTCATAGTTCTCGACCTATCTGCAGCCTTTGACACAGTTGACCACAACACCACTTGCAACGCCTCTCCTCCCTCCTCCAGCTGGGAGGGACTGCACTCGCCTGGTTCCATTCTTATCTATCCAGTCATAGTCAGACAATCACCTGCAATGGATTCTTTTCCCGCAGCATTACCTCTGGAGACCCCCATGGATCTATCCCTGGCCCCCTTCTTTTCTCTTCGTCATGCTGTCCCTCGGCGACATCATCCCACAACACATATTCAGGTTCCATATCTATGCTGACAACAGCCAGCTCTACCTCACTACCACCTCCCTCAACCCCTTCACAGTTTCTAATTGTTCACATTGTCCACCTCGGTAACGTCACACAACTGCACTCCTGCCTCAGCTCAGCTGCTGCTGAAACCCTCATCCATGCCTTTGTTAGCTCTGGCCTTGACTATTCCAGCGCTCTGCTGGCCGGCTGCCCATCTGCCACCCTCCATAAACTTGAATTCATCCAAAACTGCTGCCCGTATCCTAACTCACACCAAGTCACATTCACACATCACCCCTTTGCTCACTGACATACATTGGCTCCCAGCCTGGCAACGCCTCAATTTTAAAATTCTCATATGGTGAGAAGGCAGATTATAAAACAGTAACAGTTAATTTTGTTTACCAGGTTCAGTTTCTACTTTCACATTCAAGAAACCAATAATCAGGAAATGACAACACACCGCGTACTGTGCTCGGTCAACTCTCCACTGGAGGTAAAGTTGATGAAGGAATTTGTCGATTTTTTTATACAAACACTATTATGAGATTTAGATCATTGTAATTCCTTCTGTATTTAAATTTGCATTTAGATTATTGAACATGGATTGCTTTTCCAGAAATAAAACAGCATTTGCAGCAATTCAGTTGCCAGCTCTGTTACCCCTTTGTAACTGACTTTGTGGTCCCGATTTTAACTCCCCATACTTGGCGGAAACCAGCAGGCAGGCAGTTAAAATGGAGTGGGGTATTTGCTATGTAACCAGGCCTATGGTACTTGAGTTCCCCTGTGTCCATTCGCGTGAGCATTTTGTCTGCCGCTCCGGATCTGAACCCATCACATCTACTTGCCCTTTTTACTACCACAATTTTTTCTTTGCTATTTATACCTCCTATATTCAAAAGGGAATTAGATGTGGCCCTTACAGCTAATGAGATCAAGGAGTATGGAGAGAAAGCAGGAATGGGGTACTAAAGTTGCATGATCAGCCATGATCATATTGAATGGTGGTGCAGGCTCGAAGGGCCGAATGGCCAACTCCTGCACCTATTTTCTATGTTTCTAGACCCACCCCTTTCTTTTGTTATAAGAGCATAACATAAGAACTCAAGAAATAGGAGCAGGAGTAGACAATTTGGCCTCTAGAGCCTGCTCTGCCATTCAATAAGATCATGGCTGATCTGATCTTGGCCTCAACTCCACTTCCCTGTCCGCTGCCCATAATCCTTGACTCCCTTATCATTCAAAAATCTGTCTCTCTCTATCTTAAATATATTCAGTGACCCAGCCTCCACAGCTCTCTGGGATACAAAATTCCACAGATTCACGACCCTCTGAGAAAAAATTCCTCCTCATCTCTGTTTTAAATGGCGAGCCCTTATTCTGAAACTTTGCCTCCTAGTTCTAGATTCCCCCATGAGGGGAAACATCCTCTCTGCATCTACCCTATTAAGCCCCCTTATAATCTTACACATTTTAATATAATCACCTCCATTTTTATAAACACCAATGAGTATGGACCCAACCTGCTCAACCTTTCTTTATAAGACAACCGCTTCATCTCAGGAATCAACCTAGTAAATCTTCTCTGAACTGCCTCCAATGCAAGTACATCCCTCTTTAAAACTGTATGCAGCACTCCAGGTGTGGTCCCACCAACGCCCTGTACAGTTGTAGCAAGATCTCCCTACTTTTATTCTCCATCCGCCTTGCAATAAACGCCAACATTCCATTTGCCTTCCTAATTACTTGCTGTCGACGTGTCTCCTATCATTTCTCCCCTCTCGGGTACTCGGCCCTCCCAATTCCCTACTCCAATCCGACAGCTCACCTCCACCTTCCTACACTCATGCCACCATCAGAAGCTTGATCTTAGATAAGACTATAGCTTCCCTCTGTGCCTTGCTTGGCATTCTCTGAAGAGCCCAACAAGACACTCAATATCCTCTCCTTATGTGCAGCAACTCAAACTATCTCATCCTATTCTTTCGCCAGCCTTACTGCTCAGTGCGAGAGCTGGGCACTAACCTTTCCAATTTCCATCCCGTCCCACTCACCCCGCCCAATGCTAACCCTGTGGATGATTGCTACGACATCATGGCCTTGACGGAAACCAGGCTGATGATTGAAGGCGCCTTCCCCCTAAATGAATCTTCCCTGCCTGGCTATACCTTTTATCACTGGCCTCACCCAAACAATTGCTGACGCGGTGTGGCATTTATCACCAAATCATACCGTGGTTCGTCTCTGTACTCCTCTGGCACCTTCTCCTCCTTTGAACATCTCACCCTGTTCGACCTCTTTCGTATCCCATTTAAAATCCTTGTTCTCCACGTCCAGCCAAATACCAAGCCAACTTTCCCACCGCGATATCTTCACTGCCCTCCTCCCTTAACCACTGCATTGAGTGATTTCTCATCTACAGTGATTTCAAGTACATCTCAACTCAGCATTCTCGCCCAGCTCTGAGTTCACTCCACTCCTATCCTCCCTTAATCTCTCCCTCCATATAAACTCCCTTACCCATACTCACGGCCACCCCCTCGATCTTGCGGCACCTCAGCTGTTCTCGCTGCTCCCACCGTTTCAATCACAGATCAGGCCATCTCTGATCACATCCTTGTATTGCACACCACCCACTTCCCCCTTTCCCCTCCAAACTCCCCTCAAATTCTCAGCTGTCCCTCCATTCATCACAACATTTCTACAGCTACGTGTTATGTATTGATGTGTGTATCGTCCTGGTATCTTAAATGTAATGTAAGCACAATGGTATACCACAGAGGGCACTGTGGTGGGAAACCTGAAAGTACCTGCAACAGGCAATATAAAAGGCTGACCACCACACCTGAGCGGCACTCTGGAGCTGAACAATAAAGGACGAAGGTCACAGCAGTTAGATTTACACCAGACTGTGTGGCGTCAGTGATTTGTGTGCTACATACACCACATTGGCGAACGAACTCCACGCAACCATGGCTACTCTGGGCTCGCTAAAGGATTTTACCGTGGGCAATGATTGGGAGGCCTTTACGGAAAGGCTCGAGTACTACTTCACAGCAAACGACCTGACGGAGGACACGGACGCAATGAGAGATAAGCGTAAGGCGATATTGCTCTCCAGTTGTGGAGATGAGGTTTACTGTCTCGTCAGGGATTTGCTGGCACCCGGGAGCGCCAGGGACAAGTCATACGAGGAGCTGACTGAACTCATTCGTGACCAGTTGAAACCGAAGGAGAGCATCCTCACAGCCAGAAACAAATTTTACCATCACTGCAGACCTGAGGGCCAGGATGTCACCAAATATGCTGCAGACCTCAGGAGACTCGCGGCGCCGTGTGATTTTGGCGCACACCTTGACGAGGCTTTGCGGGACGTTTTCGCTATGGGGATTGGCCACGAGGGCCTCCTTCACAAGCTGTTAGCCACGGAACCCACAGTCACTCTGACAAAGGCCATCACCATCAGCCGGGCACATATGACCTCAACTTGCAGCACCAAGCAAATAATCCACACAGTCTCAAACCCGGCAGGCACTGTTCACAGGATAGTGCCCACCACGGACAAAACTGCAGAACGTGGCTCTGCCCGGGGTAGAGAGCACGGACCATAAGGTCCTGGAACTCAGTGTCCGCCGAGGGGGGTAAATCAAGCAGCACCATGCTGGCATTGTGGAGGAAGCCATGGGGCTCACCGGTGCAGGTTTGCGGAGTACACGTGCAATACCTGTCACACGAAAGGCCACCTTCAGCGTATGTGTAAAAGAAATCGGACTCACCATGTAGCTGAGGAGATGGGGGATGATCCACCATCCAGCGAAGAGCAGACAGAAGATGATGAGGTGTTGGGACTGTACACGTGAACCGACGATTCGCCCCCAGTGATAAGGGAAGTAAAAATCAACGGAGTCCCTGTGAGTATGGAAGTGGACACGGGCTCGGGTCCATCGTTGATGAGTCGGAGAACTTTTGATAAACTGTGGATTAACCCAGCTGCACGACCCAAGCTGGTCCCGGTCACGGTGAAGCTGCGTACCTACACCAGGGAACTAATACCTGTTCTTGGCAGAGCGATGGTGCAGGTATCCCACGGGGACGAGACGCACGGTTTACCTTTGTGGGTCGTTGCAGGCGATGGGCCGACACTCCTCGGCCGGAGGTGGATGGGAACGGTCCGTGGGAGCTGGGAAGACTTCACCACTCCACAGGCTGCTGCTCCCCGGGGTGCTGCCGTGCCCCGGGTCCCCAGAGAGCAGTGCCAACCGAGCTGGAGCTGCAGCCTCAATCGACCCACAGGCAAGTCCCAGCCCCGGACCTCACACAGAGATCCTGCAGCCTCAGCCCCCACAGGCAAGTCCCAGCCCCGGACCTCAAGCCACAGAGATCCTGCAGCCTCAGCCCCCACAGGCAAGCAGCGCTGCAGAGAGGGGCCTAGTGGGGGGTGGGGGGGTGAGCCGGCGGGGCGCTGCGGGTGGGGTGCGAGGGATCCAGGATGGCCGGCGGATCGGAGGGGCCAATGCAGAGGGAGAGTCGGGCGGCGGCAGCAGCTGGAGGTCGGCGGCCACGGCGGACGCAGGAGAGGCCGCTATGGAGGCCACGGGGGGAGGCGGCAAGTGCGGCCGCTGAAGAGGCCACGACAGCCGCAGGGGAGGCGGCTACGGTGGCCGCCGGAGAAGCGACCACGACAGCCGCAGGAGAGGCGGCAAGTCAGGTGGCAGCGGAGGGATGGTGGAGGCTGCGGCGGCGGAGGAATTCTGGAGCGGCGGAAAGCAAGATGGCGGTGGCCTCATGTCCAGAGCAGCAGAGCATCAAAAATGTCAGCGCCCAAGGCGAAGCCTCGTGGAATCCTCCTGCATCAAAGATGGCGCCTTAAAAAGGAAATGCACTCGGGAGTCTTAAAGGGGCCTTACCATGTGGTGGTCCCCACAAAGGACTCCTGTAAGGCAGAGCGAGTCTAAAATGAGTTATGTTAATGTGAGATGGCGGATTTATAATAATTAATATTTTAATGCTGAATGGCCACTGTATTTGTGTAAAATAATGAATATGAAGCACAATTAATGATAAGAGCTAACAAGGAAATCAGGGATCCGTTACCAGTCAATAACTAGTTTATGTACCAGATAACATGTACCATACTAACGCACTGCCTATGCCTACCTGCCTTCCGTTGGACAAATGTGATGTTATGTATTGATGTGTGTATCGTCATCCTGCGTCCTGGTGGGGGGGAAGTGTGATGTTATGTATTGATGTGTGTATTGTCCTGGTACCTTAAATGTAATGTAAGCACAATGGTACACCACAGAGGACGCTGTGGTTTGAAACCTGGAAGTACCTGCAACAGGCAATATAAAAGGCTGACCACCACACCGGTGAGACACTCTGGAGCTGAACAATAAAGGACGAAGGTCACAGCAGTTAGATCAACACCAGACCGTGTGGAGTCAGTGATTTGTGTGCTACATACACCACACTACTTATCTGCTCAATCACACCCTCACCTCCACCTTTGATGTTCTTGTCCCCATTTAAATCATTACTGCATTACTGTCTTTCACCCTGGTTATTCTTCCTGGTATGGTCCTAACCATTGCTCCATTAAGTCCAAGGGATGCAGACTTGAACTTTTATGGAGGACAAATGGTTTTGCTATTCATTGTCAGATCTGACTGCAATGCATAAAGCATTATCGCACCCTTCTCTTCTCTGCCAAAAATGCTCACTTTTCCAGGATCATCTTGGATTGCAATGATAACCCCTGGCTTCTATTTTCCATGACAAATAGTCTCCTTAAATCCCTCTCCCTGCCTCTTCCACCCTCATCTCCAGTACCAAGTGCGAGGACATCATGGACTTCTCGGTCATGAAAATTGAGACGATCCATTCAGCCGCGTCTGCCGCTTCCGTCCCTTCACCTAGCTCACCAGGACAAACTTCACCTATGGGTTCCCACTGACCTAACCCTGAATATGCAACTTTCTCTCTATTGACTCCAATGTCTCTTCATGCCCCCACCAAGCTCACCTTGTCCTTGAGACCCAAATCCTACTCACTCGAGCCCTATTTTCACCAAGTTGATGACCACACAACTTTCTTCCTGGCCCCCATATTAGCTGATATCGTTAAATCTCCTTAGGTACTGTCCCCCACCCCTTCAAATCTGCTGTCATCACACCTCTCCTCGAAAAAATCATCCCCAACTCCTCTGTCCTTGCAAACCATAGACCCATCTCCAAACTCCTTTGCTCTCCAAAATCCTTGATTGTGCCACCACCTCCTAAATCCATGCTGATCTTTCCCGATCTCAGCCCTCCCAATTCCCTACTTCAGTCCAACAGCTCATCTCCACCTTCCTTCACTATCACAGGCTTGACTGCATCTTAGATAAGCCTACAGCTTCTCTCTGTGCCTTGCTTGTTGTAAAGTCCTGTCCCCTCAGTACAGATTCACACGAGTCATGTAGTGAAGCCAAGGTTTATTTCACAGTTCTGGAATGCTGCACTTGCCTGAGACCTGTCCTTATATACCTGTCTCTTGCAAGTGCACCCCTGGTGGTAAGGTATGCTGGTGGTTACAGGTCTTATCTTATTACAGTCATGTATAGCATGTTAGGATACAGTTATATATAATAATGTAAGATACATGACATCACCCTCCCCCAAGGTCTTATTGTCTTTATAGGTTCAGTCTTTCAGGTGGTCTACGCTCTCGCGTGGAGCGTCTGAGGTGTGGTTCAGTTGTTTGCCTTGGTGTCTGTTTTTCTTTGGGTGTGGTTGCTGGTATCTTGCCTGGGCTGTCTGTTTCAATTGGTGTGATTGTTGTTGACTCGCCTGGGCTGTCTGTTGGGATTGCCCTTTCCTCAGGTTGTTCCCTCTGTCTGTCCACCAGGTGTGGTGTGAGTTCCACATTGTAGTCTGCCTCTGGTTCTACAGTGTTGTTGGTAAATCTGCTTTTGACTTGGTCAACATGCCTCCGGCAGGTTTGGCCATTGTCCATTTGTACTACCAGTAGCCTGCTTCCTTCCATAGAAACATAGAAACATAGAAAATAGGTGCAGGAGTAGGCCATTCGGCCCTTCTAGCCTGCACCGCCATTCAATGAGTTCATGGCTGAACATTCAACTTCAGTACCCCATTCCTGCTTTCTCGCCATACCCCTTGATCCCCCTAGCAGTAAGGACCTCATCTAACTCCTTTTTGAATATATTTAGTGAATTGGCCTCAACAACTTTCTGTGGTAGAGAATTCCACAGGTTCACCACTCTCTGGGTGAAGAAGTTCCTCCGCATCTCGGTCCTAAATGGCTTACCCCTTATCCTTAGACTGTGACCCCTGGTTCTGGACTTCCCCAACATTGGGAACATTCTTCCTGCATCTAACCTGTCTAATCCCGTCAGAATTTTATATGTTTCTATGAGGTCCCCTCTCATTCTTCTGAACTCCAGTGAATACAAGCCCAGTTGATCCAGTCTTTCTTGCCCGTTAATGTCCCTGCAAGCCATTTGGGACCCCTGCCATAGTTTAGTACAAACACTTTGTCCCCTATCTCATTCCATCTCCTCCTCGAATTTCTGTCATGGTACTCAGTCAGCTTACGGCGCTTTGCCTCAACGATTTTGTGCATGTCTGGGTGGATTAATGAGAGCCTTGTTTTTAAAGTCCTTTTCATCAACAGTTGCATGGGGGGAATCCCAGTCAATGAGTGCGGACGAGATCTGTATGCCAGCAGCAGTCGCGACAGGCGACCCTGCAGTGTGGGACCTTGGATTTTAATCATGCCTTGTTTAATGATTTGCACTGCTCTCTACGCCTGGCCGTTGGAGGCCGGCTTGAACGGTGCCATCTTGACGTAATTTATGCCGTGATCAATTATAAAATCTTGGAATTCTGCGCTGGTGAAGCACGGACCATTGTCACTGACCAATATGTCAGGGATTCCGTGCGTTGCAAACATGGTTGCGAGGCTATTCTCAGTGGTGGAGATTGTGCTCGAGTTTAAAATGGTGCATTCATCCATTTTGAAAATGCATCTACAACTACGGGGAACATTTTGCCCATGAATGGGCCTGCATAGACTATGTGCACCCACGACCATGGTTTGGTAGGCCAAGGGCTCAGGGGAGCCTTCCTGGGGCATTGCTGAGTTAGGCACAAATGGTGCACCATCGGACGCAGAGCTCCAAGTCCGCGTCAATACCAGGTCACCAGACGTGGGATCTGGCTATGGTCTTCATGAGAACGATCCCCGGGTGCTCGCGGTGGAGCTCCCGGACAAATGCCTCTCTGCCTCCCAGAGGCATGACTACTCGGCTGCCCCACATCAGGCAGTCCGCTTGTAGTAATAGCTCATGCATGCGCCTGTGAAAAGGTTTGAATTCCTCGGGGCAGGCATCGTGAGCCTCTGCCCAGTCACCGGTCAGGACACATCTTTTTACTAATGATAACGTGGGGTCGCTGGCTGCCAGGCTCTGATTTGGCGAGCCGTCATGGGCGAACCTGTGGACTCAAAGGCATTGATTGCCATGACTATCTCACAGTCCTGTTTGTCAGACCCTTCCGTGGTCGCCAGGGGTAGCCTGCTAAGCGCGTTGGCACATTTGTCTGTGCCTCGTCTGTGCCTTATGGTATAGTCGTAGGACGCCAGCATGAGTGCCCGCCGTTGAATTCGCGCCGAGGCGTTGGCGTTTATTGCCTTGCTCTCGGATAGGAGGGACGTGAGGGGCTTATGGTCGGTTTCTAACGCGAACTTGGCCCTGAAAAGGTATTGGTGCATCTTTTTGACACCGTACACGCACGCGAGCGCCTCCTTCTCTACCATTCCATACCCGCACTCCGCCCACGAAGTGACCTGGAGGTATAAGCTATGGGTTGTAATTTACCCGCACTATTGACATGTTGTAAAATGCACCCGACCCCATACGCTGACACATCGCATGTGAGAACTAGCTTTTTACCTGGATCAAAGAAAGTCAAAACACTGTTGGAACACAGAAGGTTGCATGCCTTATTGAAGGCGCGTTCCAGGGCGTCCCCCCAAAACCAATCGCTCCCCTTCCTGAGTAGCACATGGAGAGGCTCCAGCAGCGTGCTTAAGTTCTGCATAAAGTTCCCAAAGTAATTGAGTAGCTCGAAAAAGGCGCGCATTTCTGAGACATTCCGGGGCCTGGGTGCCAGGCGAATTGCTTCTGTTTTGGACTCTGTTGGGCGGATTCCATCAGCGGCAATCCTTCTGCCCAAAAATTCAACCTCGGGTGCGAGAAACAGGCACTTGGATTTCTTAACTCGTAGGCCTACCCAATCCAACCGCTTTAGTATTTCCTCCAAAGTACGGAGATGGGAGTCGGTGTCCCTGCCCGTGATAAGTATGTCATCTTGAAATACAACCGTCCCCGGGATGGACTTGAGCAGACTCTCCATGTTGCGCTGGAATATGGCAGCTGGCGACCTGATGCTGAATGGGCATCGATTGTACATGAAAAGGCCTCGATGTGTGTTGATGGTGGTGAGTAGCTTGGATTCCTCGGTCAATTCTTGCGTCATATACGCAGATGTGAGGTCTAATTTTGAGAAAAGTTTACCTCCAGACAATGTAGCAAATAAGTCCTCCGCTCTGGGCAGCGGGTACTGGTCCTGTAGGGAGACTCTGTTTATGGTAGATTTGTAGTCCCCACAGATTGGTACGGATCCATCAGGCTTCATGACTGGGACGATGGGACTTGCCCAGTCGCTAAATTCCACAGGTGATATAATGCCTTCCCGCAGAAGCCTGTCTAGTTCGTGTTCAATCTTTTCCCTCATCACATAGGGTACAGCTTTGGCTTTGTGATGGACCGGTCTAGCATCCTGTGTGTTGTAGATTTTGACTTTGGCCCCTTTGAAAGTGCCCATACCTGGCTGAAAGAGATGTTCAAATCACTTCATAACTGTTGAGCAGGAGGTCCGTTCCTCTAACGACATGGCATGGACATCATCCCATTTCCAGTTTAGTTTTGCCAGCCAGCTTCTCCCCAGCAGTGCTGGGGGGTCTCCGGGGACAATCCACAGGGGAAGTCGGTTCACTGTCCCTTTGTGTTTGACGGAGAGCATGGCGCTGCCGAGGACTGATACGATTTCTTTAGTATAGGTCCTTAGCTTGGTGTCGATCCTTGTGAGTTTTGGTATGTCTCTTTTATGCGGCCACAATTGTTCAAATTGTTGAGCGCCCATGAGAGATTGACTCGATCCCGTATCCAGCTCCATGTTGACAGGTATCCCGTTGAATAGGACCCTCATCATTATAGGAGGTGTCCTGTTGTAGGAGCAGCGGCCATTGATCGTGTTGACCCGCTGTACATCGGTGTCCCGGGTACTGTCCCCACCGTCTTCTGGTCCGCTTTCCGACCCATCCGATTCGTATACCAGCCGAGCTGTCGTTTTTTTGCACATGCGGGCCAAATGCCTGTATATTCACAGTTCCTGCAAACAGCCTGCTGAAATTGACATCCCCTTGACAAGTGCCCACGCCCACACCTCCAGCACAGACCGCTTCCATTGTTTCCAAAGAATGAGCTGCGTCTGGCTGATCGCTCTTGAGCTTCTCTCAGTTTGTAGTTGATTGCTCGCATTGTGGGTTGATGAAGTGTGAACGGCCGTCCCTGTGGCCCTTGATGGCTTCTGTCGCCATTGCCTGCCGTCGAGGGCCTGCTCTCCCGCTTTTGTCTGTGTGAGGGGGTAGCAGCTTGTTTCATGCTGTGAACTCCTTTTTCCGATATTTCGTTAGTTGTCATACCTGCATTGTAAATCAACCTCGTTTCTTCTTCCCCTGCCAAGAATGTCTGTGCAACCAGTGCTGCTGCCTCTAAGGTCAGGTTCTTGGTCTCTATGAGCTTTCGGAATATGCCTGCGTGGCCTATTCCTTCAATGAAAAAGTCTCTCAGCATTTCTCTCCTCAGTTTCATCGGAGAACTCACATAAACTAGCCAACCTCTGAAGTTGCGCCACAAAGTCGGGTATGCTCTGGCCCACACAGCATCTGTAGTTGTAGAACCTGTGTCTGGCCATGTGTAAGCTGCTCGCTGGCTGACCTTTGAAGCATGGCATTGGTCACCTGAGTGATGCATCTGTGGACGGCCGACTGCGAGATGCTGCAAATGTCTGCTGCAGATCCCTGGAAGGAGCCTGAGGTGAAGAAGTTGAGGCCCATGGTGAATTTGACAGTCACTGGTAAGGCATGTCCACTAGGTTCTCTGGGCAACAGGTCTTGTTCCAGCAAGCTACAAATATCTGCGTTGAACTGGCATAATAGCCTGAGCCTCAGGTCGGTGAGGAGAGACTGCTGGTGTAGTTGCTGCAGCTGCTGGTGTGGCTGGTGTTGCTGGTGCTGAGACTCACCGTGGTCCAATTCTGAGGATCAAGGTGAGACAGCATAGTGGCACCCATGCTGATCTAATAGATGCCAGGTAACGTGGAGATCAGAGGCACAATCCTCCAGTGTACTGAGAGTGACTAGCAATGTGGTGAGAGTAGCTTCCTAGGTTGCAGAAATGACCTGTGAACTCCTGAAAGTGAAATCTCTGAACAAAATGGTGTCAGCCAGAGCCTTCCGCTTAGGCAAGGTGTGAGTATTTATGTGTTTTTTCCAGCTGTCACTTAATGGACTCGCACAATGGCCACCGAGCTCCCGCCTCCCCTGCACAGACGATGTCCCGAGGGGTATGAGTAGCTTATCAGCGGGTATAGCTTCTTGTGGGGTATTTTTCTGCAATGACAATTACAATAGAACTTAAATGCTGAGTTTTACAGAGTGCAATTTTTTAGCCAATCCAATTTTGCCAGTTCTCTGTCCGAAAACAAAGCAGCAAAGGTGGGGTGAAGGGTTGGAAATAAAGGATTAAAAACATATTTATTTTTGTGTTTAGATGACCTGCTCTGTTTGAAACGTTGACCAAGATCCTTGCTTTTGAGTTTTAAGTTTCAAAAGAACTTTTATTGGAATAAAAAATAGAAAATACTGGATCATTAAATGCAAAAGAATGGTGATTAAAGGTATGTTAGATGAACGCATTTTACTTGTTAAATCTTCTGTAACCACCCCCCCAAAAGAAATTCAAATAAAAATATCGATTAAATGAATACAAAATGTGGTTCAGTGATTTATTGTTTTGGAATCTGTAAAGATAGATTGATCGCTTTCTGATTTAAAAGATTGAAATCTTTTTTCCTTATTTTGTATAAAGCTCTATTTGCAATGTAGACCAAAATCCCTGCTTTTGGGTTTTTAATTCCAAAAGAATTTTGCTTTTAAAAAATAAATAGAAAATCCTGGCAATAAATAATAGTCCAGATTTACCAATTTTAGGCATAGGTATGGTGCTACAGATTTAAAAACTCTGGGCAGTTAATTAATCAGCACCTAAACACATATTATGGGCTAGAATTTCCATAAAATCCACCACCGCCGGATTGCCGTCCAAAAAAACGCTACGATTATTAAATTAATGCTGATGAAAAATTGCACAAAAGAGGAAAAAATTCTGCCTGGCGGGAAAAATGGGACTTACATGCAGATTCTGGGTGGAAAACACAATCCTGGGCAAATTGGGCGGTTCTTTATCAAATTGGTCGTTACTTACTCAAATATAGTCCGAGGCTGCGGTTTGGGCCTAGGGAGGGGGGAAAACACAAAAAATATTTTTTCCAAAAAACCAAAAATCAGAAAACATTCCCAGGACCCTTTTCCACTTAATCGCTGTAAAATGAATTTTAAAACAATTTAAAAAACACTTTAACTTAACTTTTTTTGCCGGGTTTCATACCAACTACCCTGGCTGGTTTCTCGTGGGCATTTTTTTCCTACTCACCTACGGGTCACCGCTGAGACCAAACGTGAATGGTGGGGTTTTTTTCGGCGGTGCACGCTAGCGGTCCGCTCCCCAACAGTATTTCGAGACCGCCGGCGGAACTCTTTGTGGAAATTCTCGCCGGGTGGTTTCTCGGCGAAAACGAGCATTACCACCGAAAATCCCGGTGGAAATGGTGTGGAAATTCTAGCCCAAAGACAGGTTAATTTCATCAGAATATAAAATCTAACATGGGAACAGGAGTAGGCGATTCTGCCCCTCGAGCCTCTTCCACCATTCAGTTAAATCTGTATCTGAATTCCATCTAACCACCTTGGTTCCGGAACCCTTAATACCCTTGCCTAACAAAAATCTATCAATCTCACTTGTGAAGTTTTCAATTGACCGAGTCTCAACAGCTTTGTGGGGGAAGAGAGTTCCAGGTTTCGAGTACCCTTTGAGTGAAGAAGTGCTTTCTGACTTCACCCCTGAACAGCCTAGCTCTAATTTTAAGGCAATGCCCCCATGTGGACTCTCCCACCAGAGGAAATAGTTTCTCTCTATCTACCCTATCAAATCCTTTAATCATTTTAAACACTTCAATTAGATCACCCTAAACCTTCTATATTCAAGGGAATACGTCTAGTCCATACAGCCTGTCCTCATAATTTAACCATTTAACCGCGATATAATTCAGTAAACGTGTGCGTAACCCCCTCCAAGCCAAGATATCCTTCTTGAAGTGCAGTGCCCAGAACTGAATGCAGTGTCCAGATGGGGTCTAACCAGAGCTGTAACATAATTCCCACCCCTTTATAAGTTAAAGGCTAACATTTCATGTCTTTTTAATTATTTTGTACCTGTCCAATATCTTCTAGTGATAGGAACATAAGAAATAGGAGCAGGAGTAAGCCATTTGGCCCCTCGAGCCTGCTCCACCATTCAATAAGATCATGGCTAATCTGATCTTGGCCTCAACTCCACTTCCCTACCTGCTTCCCATAATTCTTGACTCCCTTAACATTCAAAAATCTGTCTATCTCCACCTTAAATGAATACAATGATCCAGCATCCACCACTCTCTGGGGTAGAAAATTCCAAAGTTCACCACGCTCTGAGAGAAGAAATCCCTCCTCAATTCCGTTTTAAATGGGCAAACCCTTATTCTGTAAATATTCCCCTAAGTTCTAGATTGGCCCACGAGGGGAAACATCCTCTCTGCATCTACCCTGTCAAGGCACCTCAGAATCTTATACGTTTCAATAATTCACCCCCTTAGTCTTTTAGCAGGTACTGAAAAAGATGATTTTGATTTTCCCTTCCAATACAATTGAAGAATCAGCTTGAGCAAGAGAACAGCAATTCATGATTCACAATAATGAGCCCATTCGCATGAGGGGAAATCACCGCAATATTTGCCAAAATCTTCAGCTACACAAGTGTTGGAATGCTGGGTGCACCTGCAGCTTTGACTATAACCAAGCCAGGCCCTACTGCACACTCAGTGTAACTATCTGTCACAGGTCTATATTCAAGGGGGTTACAGTTTTGGGGGCTGTGTCATTATTCTCTGTAACAAAGCCAGGCCCTACTGCAGGGGTTCTGAACGTGGCGGGACAAATCGGATTCGGAACTCAAGAGCAAAAGCACCCAACTGCAGTGGCCCAGAAATGCTGACAGATGAACTGAATATCAATCACCAAGGCAAGGTGACTGGTGCACCTGCGGATGGCAGCTTTGGTGCTTGTGATTTGAGCAGGTCCGCCTCGCTAGGTCTCTGGGTCCGCCACCCGGCTTCCCGGTGACCGACCAGGCAGTTTCCGTTATCTCTGGGCACACCTTCGCCCAGGCGAGCACAGATGACGCACCCGAGTGACAGTGGGTGGGTGACGGGCCTGCAGATTTATCAGTCTGAAAGCAATCTCGTGCTTTACTGCTGTCCCTGCGTCCTGGCAAAGGTGTAGCCTCACAGGCTGGGTACTGCCCTCCCAATCTCAGCAAGCCCTCTCACTCGGCTCAGCACTGAAATCGCCATTTCACCCTCTTCCCTTGCTCGCTCGGGGCCAGTACGGCCAAACAGAACGAACACCTGGGGGCAACAGACCCCTTCAGTGACAATATTGAAATTATACTGCCACCCTCTGTCCCATCAAAGCTATTAGACCTGTCATTGACAAGTTTCCCATGAAGTAATTAAAATAAAAATAATAAATATATATGTTTAATTGTAAAATTAATTTTTATACAGAAAAAATACTTATGTTGTCTTATAGGGAGTGGGTGGGATTTTTATAGCACATGGGAGCCTCAGAAGCAGAAAGGTTCTTTGAGGATGTACCGAGCAAGGTGGATAAGGGGGAACCAGTGGATGTGGTGTATTTGGATTTCCAGAAGGCATTTGATAAGGTGCCACATAAAAGGTTACTGCACAAGATAAACGTTCACGAGGTTGGGGGTAATATATTAACATGGATAGAGGATTGGCTAACTAACAGAAATCAGAGAGTTGGGATAAATGGGTCATTTCCTGGTAGGCAAACAGTAACTAGTGAGGTGCTGCAGGGATCGGTGCTGGGTCCTCAATTATTCACAATCTATATTAATGACTTGGATGAAAGGACCGAGTGTAATGTAGCCAAGTTTGCTAATAATACAAAGATGGGTGGGAAAGCAAATTGTGAGGAGGACACAAAAAATCTGCAAAGGGACATAGACAGGCTAAGTGAGTGGGCAAAAATTTGGCAGATGGAGTATAATGTGGGAAAATGTGAGGTTATCCACTTTGGCAGAAAAAATAAAAAAGGAAATTATAATTTAAATGGAGAAAAATTGCAAAGTGCTGCAATTCAGAGGGACCTGGGAGTCCTTGTGCATGAAACACAAAAAGTTAGTATTCAGGTACAGCAAGTAATCGGGAAGACAAATGGAATGTTGGCCTTTATTGCAAGGGGGATAGAGTATAAAAGCAGAGAAGTCCTGCTACAACTGGACAGGGTATTGGTGAGGTCACACCTAGAACCCTCCATATTTAAGGAAGGATATACTTGCTTTGGAGGCTGTTCAGAGAAGGTTCACTAAGTTGATTCCAGTGATGAGGGGGTTCACTTATGAAGATAGGTTGAGTAGGTCAGCCTATACACATTGGAGTTCAGAAGAATGAGAGGTGATCTTATCGAAACAGATAACATAAAGTGGGGGCTCGACAAGGTGGATGCAGGGAGGATATTTCCACTCATAGAGGAAACTAAAACTAGAGGATAGTCTCAAAATAAGGGGCTGCACATTTAAAACTGAAATGAGGAGGAATTTGTTCTCTCAAATGGTTGTAAATCTATGGAATTCTCTGCTCCAGAGAGCTGTGGAGGCTGGGTCATTGAATAAATTCAAGGCGGTGATCGACAGATTTTTGAGCGATAAGGGAATAAAGAGTTATGGAGAGTGGGCGGGGAAGTGGTGCTGAGTCCATGATCTGATCAGCCACGATCTTATTAAATGGCAGAAGCGGCTCGAGGGGCCAAATGGCCTATTCCTGCTCTTATTTCTTATGTTTATATTTCTTATGTAATCCTTCTCTTCAGTTGCAAACCCTGGTCATTCGTTACTTTCTTGATGGTCTTATTATACTAAAATCCTTCTGAACATCTATGTTTTGTATTCATTTTTCTTGAAGTTTTAAATAATGGAGGACCAGAGCAAGGCAAATTACTTTTGTTCTCGTGGTCTACTCCTACCCTACTACACACTGAGTGTAACCACCTGTCACAGGCTGGATTCAGGGGGTTACAGGTTTGGGGCTGTGCCAGCTTTTGGTAGTTTTCTAATTTTGCATGTACACTTCTCACAAGCTCTGCAAGTTTTAATTCCGCATCAACTTTAAAAAAAGAGGAAACGCCTTGTGTTCCCAGTAAGAGGACCGGCTCCGCTGTGATGGATAACAGAGCAGTCCTGTCAATCCGGGGGTGGAGGGGCGGCTGCTCCGGGTTAAAAGGCGCCACACAGGTGACGCACAGAGCAAAGTGAAGACAGTGAGAGGAAGTGTTGGATGCTGAACGATAGCAGCGCATAAGGTAAGTGTCTTTATATCTCTGCCAGGGGTTTTAGTGACACGACATTTCCGTGTCAGCGCTGCAAACCTTCGCTAACTTCATGATCAATTCCCTTTTAGTGCAGCGGATAAACACCGTCCACTCCCCCCATGTGCAATCTGTCCTTTCTCTCTTGTACTGTACTGTGAACAAGCGCTACCGGGGAGAGTGAAATACACATGGTTCCGCTTTCGGAGTTGTGATCGGGCTGTTCATTTCCGCTATGGGATAGACCAATATGTCAGAGATACCTGGACAGTAACTAAAGTCAATCCTGTGGCTGGGGGAAAACTACAGAATGATCCACTCTGGGTGGAGCTCTCAAGCGTTGTATCCGAGCCAACACGAGGGTATAATACAGAAACCCAGACGAACGTAAAAAGGTCAGATTGCTCGATTAAGAAATAGGGAAGATATGCAAGAACAGGAAGGTTAATTTAATGGAAGACGTCAATCAACCAAATAGAAATACCTGAGTTCTTTCCATTCAGAGTTGGTAAATGTGCGAGCCTTGAATTGGTATTCGCACAGGATCCAGATCAGTTATAGCACACCTGGGGGCCATCACCTATAGTGGGTAAAGTTTGACATGAACTAGGAGTGAGATATATTCAAGACCAGCAGCTTGGTGTATAACTTTACGAAGGATCAATTCAATGAAATAAGGGGAAAATTACTGCCTATGGAATGGTGGAGAATGTTCAACAACATTTCAGTGGAGGACAACTGGAATACCTTTAAAGGTGTAATGCTGAAAGTGCAGGATCAAGACACACTGATCCTAAAGCTCAGGCTGAACAAACCCGTCCCAACATTGATTAACAAACAAACAGTAAGAGGACAGTCAGGGAAGAGGTATAAAACATGTAAGCAGAACCATAACGGAGGATTGTCAATATTGTGTGATTACTTCCTGCAAGTATTCCCATGGGAGGGTCTGAGAAACATGCGCACTCCAGAGTGAAGCAAAGTAACACTAACGACTCTTTGATATGAATGAGATGAAGTCCTAGACAAGCTGAAAAGGCTCCCAATGAATAACTCACTGGGGTCTATGGTATATGCCCAAAGTGCTGAAAGAGCCTGAGGAGGAGATATGAGGCACCGGCCACCATTATAAGTGATTTGCTGGACACTGGGGAGAGACACCAGTAGATTGAAAGCAGGTCAGTGTGGTGCCCATGTTCAGAAAAGGGGATAAAACGGACACAGGCAACTACAATTTTTATTCAGTGTAAAATACTGGAATCAAATCAGCAGGAATCAATATCTGGAGCATCTGTCTCACATTATCCGAGAGAACAGTAGGCTCCGGATTCAGAAGGGGACGATCCCACCTCAAAGAACCTATTTGTCCTCTTTGAGGATGAACCATCTCAATTGCACTTTGTAAAGTATTATGCTATGCTGTACTTAGACTTCCAAAAGGCACCTCATAAAGTCCCTCATGTAAAGTTTGTAAATCAAACTCAATGCTGTGGGAATTCATTATAAATCCTAGAAATGGATAATAAACAGGTTGATGAGTCGAAACAGCTGGAATATAATTCAAAAGCAGAGAAGTCATGTTAAATGTATATAGAACCTGGGTTAAACCAAACTTGATGTGTTTTGCACAGTTCTCGTATCCACATATATTTTTTTCAGTATAGAAAAACAGTGGAGACGGTGGGAAAAAGATTCACAAGAATGATACCAGAACTGAGTGTGCACAACTATCTGGAAAGACTGGGGCTCCTTTGTCTAGAAAATAGGAAACTGAGGGGTGACCTGACAGAAGTCTTTCAAATTATGAAGCAGTTTTATATGGTAAATGTACTGAAGATGTTTCCACTTGCGGGGAGTATAAAACTAACAGACATAATTATAAAATAGTCACTAATAAGGAATTCAGGCGTAACTTGTTTATTCAGAGTGTGGTGAGAATGTGGAACATGCTACCACAGGGAGTGGTTGAGGTGAATAGCATTCAAGGGGAAGCTTGATAATTAAATGTAAGATAAATAAGAACATAAGAATTAGGAACAGGAGTAGGCCATCGAGCCCCTCGAGCCTGCTCCGCCATTCAAAAAGATCATGGCTGATCTGGCCGTGGACTCAGCTCCACTTACCCGCCCGCTCCCCATAACCCTTAATTCCCTTATTAGTTAAAAATCTATCTATCTGTGACTTGAATACATTCAATGAGCTAGTCTCAACTGCTTCCTTGGGCAGAGAATTCCACAGATTCACAACCCTCTGGGAGAAGAAATTCCTTCTCAACTCGGTTTTAAATTGGCTCCCCCGTATTTTGAGGCTGTGCCCCCTAGTTCTAGTCTCCCCGACCAGTGGAAACAACCTCTCTGCCTCCATCTTGTCTATCCCTTTCATTATTTTAAATGTTTCTATAAGATCACCCCTCATCCTTCTGAACTCCAACGAGTAAAGACCCAGTCTACTCAATCTATCATCAGAAGGTAACCCCCTCATCTCCGGAATCAACCTAGTGAATCGTCTCTGTACCCCCTCCAAAGCCAGTATATCCTTCCTTAAGTAAGGCGACCAAAACTGCACGCAGTACTCCAGATGCGGCCTCACCAATACCCTATACAGTTGCAGAAGGACCTCCCTGCTTTTGTATTCCATCCCTCTCGCAATGAAGGCCAACATTCCATTCGCCTTCCTGATTACCTGCTGCACCTGCAAACTAACTTTTTGGGATTCACGCACAAGGACCCCCAGGTCCCTCTGCACCGCAGCATGTTGTAATTTCTGCCCATTCAAATAGTATTCCCTTTTTTTGTTTTTTTTCCCAAGGTGGATGACCTCACACTTTCCGACATTGTATTCCATCTGCCAAACCTTAGCCCATTCGCTTAACCTATCTAAATCTCTTTGCAGCCTCTCTGTGTCCTCTACACAACCCGCTTTCCCACTAATCTTTGTGTCATCTGCAAATTTTGTTACACTACACTCTGTCCCCTCTTCCAGGTCATCTATGTATATTGTAAACAATTGTGGTCCCAGCACCGATCCCTGTGGCACACCACTAACCACCGATTTCCAACCCGAAAAGGACCCATTTATCCCGACTCTCTGCTTTCTGTTCGCCAGCCAATTCTCTATCCATGCTAATACATTTCCACTGACCCCGCGTACCTTTATCTTCTGCAGTAACCTTTTGTGTGGCACCTTATCGAATGCCTTTTGAAAATCTAAATACACCACATCCATCGGTACACCTCTATCCACCATGCTCGTTATATCCTCAAAGAATTCCAGTAAATTAGTTAAACATGATTTCCCCTTCATGAATCCATGCTGCGTCTGCTTGATTGCACTATTCCTATCTAGATGTCCCGCTATTTCTTCCTTAATGATAGTTTCAAGCATTTTCCCCACTACAGATGTTAAACTAACCGGCCTATAGTTACCTGCCTTTTGTCTGCCCCCTTTTTTAAACAGATGCGTTACATTAGCTGCTTTCCAATCCGCTGGTACCTCCCCAGAGTCCAGAGAATTTTGGTAGATTATAACGAATGCATCTGCTATAACTTCCGCCATCTCTTTTCATACCCTGGGCTGCATTTCATCAGGACCAGGGGACTTGTCTACCTTGAGTCCCATTAGCCTGTCCAGCACTACCCCCCCTAGTGATAGTGATTGTCTCCAGGTCCTCCCTTCCCACATTCCTGTGACCAGCAATTTCTGGCATGGTTTCTGTGTCTTCCACTGTGAAGACCGAAGCAAAATAATTGTTTGGGGTCTCAGCCATTTCCACATTTCCCATTATTAAATCCCCCTTCTCATCTTCTAAGGGACCAACATTTACTTTAGTCACTCTTTTCCGTTTTATATATCTGTAAAAGCTTTTACTATCCGTTTTTATGTTTTGCGCAAGTTTACCTTCGTAATCTATCTTTCCTTTCTTTATTGCTTTCTTAGTCATTCTTTGTTGTCGTTTAAAGTTTTCCCAATCTTCTATTTTCCCACTAACCTTGGCCACCTTATACGCATTGGTTTTTAATTTGATGCTCTCCTTAATTTCCCTGGTTATCCACGGCTGGTTATCCCTTCTCTTACCGCCCTTCTTTTTCATTGGAATATATTTTTGTTGAGCACTATGAAAGAGCTCCTTAAAAGTCCTCCACTGTTCCTCAATTGTGCCACCGTTTAGTCTGTGTTTCCAGTCTACTTTAGCCAACTCTGCCCTCATCCCACTGTAGTCCCCTTTGTTTAAGCATAGTATGCTCGTTTGAGACACTACTTCCTCACCCTCAATCTGTGTTACTAATTCAACCACACTGTGATCACTCATTCCGAGAGGATCTTTTACTAGGAGATCGTTTATTATTCCTGTCTCATTAAACAGGACCAGATCTAAGATAGCTTGCTCCCTTGTAGGTTCTGTAACATACTGTTCTAAGAAACAATCCCGTATGCATTCTATGAATTCCTCCTCCAGGCTACCCCGTGCGATTTGATTTGACCAATCGATATGTAGGTTAAAATCCCCCATAATTACTGCCGTTTCTTTTTCACATGCCTCCATTATTTCCTTGATTATTGCCCGCCCCACCGTGAAGTTATTATTTGGGGGCCTATAAACCAAGCCCACCAGTGACTTTTCCCCCTTACTATCTCTAATCTCCACCCACAATGATTCAACATTGTGTCCATTAGAGCCAATATCGTCTCTCACAACTGCCCTGATATCATCCTTTATTAACAGAGCTACCCCACCTCCTTTCCCTTCTTGTCTATCTTTCCGAATCGTCAGATACCCCTGTCCCAGTCTTGGCCACCCTGCAACCACGTTTCTGTAATGGCCACCAAATCATACCCATTTGTAATGATTTGTGCCGTCAACTCATTTACTTTATTTCGAATGCTGCGTGCGTTTAGGTAGAGTGTTTTAATACTAGTTTTTAATCCATGATTTTTAGTTTTGACCCCTCCTGCAGCCCCTTTACATTCAGTGGCCCTTTTTGTTTTTTGCCTTGGGTTTCTCTGCCCTCCACTTTTACTCATCTCCTTTCTGTCTTTTGCTTTTGTCTCCTTTTTGTTTCCCTCTGTCTCCCTGCATTGGTTCCCATCCCCCTGCCACATTAGTTTAACTCCTCCCCAACAGCACTAGCATATATAAACAAATAGAAGGATATATTGACGGGGTGAGATGAAGTAGGGTAGGATGAGACTCATGTGGAGCATAGACCAGTTGGTCTGAATGTCCTGTTTCTGTGCTGTAAAATTCTATGCAACACTGGTACCTCATGAATGGCACTGAAATAGCTAAGACTGATGTAAAAAGAGACCGAGATATCTTGGTAGACTCAATACTAAACATATATAAGTAATCAACAGAGCTACTAGAATGTAGAACTACATCACCAAAACAGTTGAATATAAATCAGAGGAAGTCAATGATCAAACCATAACTGCTCTGGTTAGATCACATTTCAAGTATTATGTTCAATTCTGGTCACCAAGATACAATTGAGAGCTTCTAGTGCTGGAGGCAGCAGAGAGAAGATCAATGAGACTGATCCTTGGTTGCTGTGGTCTGAGATATGAAAAAAGACCAGTCTGGAAAGGAGGAGTCTGAGAGGTAATATTACAGAGTCAAAAGAAATAGTAAATGTTGTGGAAAAGGTAAATGTGGGAGTAAAACAAGGAGACAAAGGTTCCAATTCGTAAAAGATAACTTTAGGACTGATATCAGGACGTTCTTTTTAACATAGTGAGCAACACTTGGTTTAGATTTCCAGATGGAGTCGTACAGGTGAAAACCCAGGTTGCATTTAAGAAAGAATTCTATAATGAAATGGGAGGATTGTAGAGCACCTGTGGATGGATGAACTAATGTGGGTCAAATGGTCTTCTCATCCGGAATTATCTTGTGATCTGTCAATACATCTATCCCTATAATAGTTTGTGCACAAGGACAAATATTTGAAAGTAGTGATGGAAAGCTCATTTAAACTATCAGTGTATGTTGAGGAATATATATTTGCCTTTGTAGTTTGTTCTATGAACGCAAGGCAAAATGGCTGCTGCAAGCATTATGGGTAGGATAAAATGCAGGATAAAATGATGCAACATGGGTGAAGACAGTTAGTCTAAGAAAGTGATGCACACTTCTGCACGTAGCCTTTAGAACCCCGAGGGCTAGATTTTACACTTTTGTGCAGATCGACCAAAAATGAGTGTTATTTCTGGCATGGGTCGTAAAAATGGGTTTTCAGGTCGCCGCTTGTCGCCCATTTTCAAAGCCCTTAGTCTCCATTTTAAAAATTGGACGTTATCGCGAGCGATTTGAAATGGGCGTTAGCGTTAAATTTCTCTGACCTTCTGCTGTAAAGTGTCACCGTCCTTAGCAACGGCATGGCAACGCTCATTTCCCGTGATTCAGGAGGTCAGGGGTCATCCTTGCATACGCAGAAGAGGAGACAGAGAGAGAGGGAGCAGAGAGGGACTGAAACGGTGAGTGGGTGTGGTGTGTGCTTGTTTAGCTGTTGTGGGAGGCACAAGGGAGATTCACCAGCAGCAAAAAGCCAACTAAGTACCAAGAACATAGCTGGCACTGAGTTTTTGTCCAACAAATAATACATAACATGGAAGGGATGGAGGAGGCCCTGGAGCTGTTAACCAGGAACGCTGGTGGCAGAGGGCTCCCAGTGATCCTAGAGCGCGGCACTGCACCCCAAGATGCTGCACCCCCATTGCCATGAGAGCCAGGAGCAACATCTTGCTTCTAGCTAGGAGCACATTCCCACCTTGGGACCATCCTCTCATGTATCTGTCGAAGCAGCGGTTCGGCCGTCATCCCCCTCGCCCCAATGAAGCAGCATCTGAGGAGCTCCTCGGCCAGGCAGCTTGGAGGCAGGAGGGGAAGGGATAGAGGTGGGGAGAGAAGCAGCAGGGGCGGGGTGGGGGGGAAGGAAAGTGAGGTGCATGGCCGCAGGTGTTGTCTGGGGCATATTTTTAGGTTGCTGCTGCTATTTTGGGGGGAGGATCGGTGCAAGGGGCGAGGGGACTACCTTGTTGGTTTGCATTTGTGTTCTATATTGTGGGAAATGGGGACCATTGTAATGATGTAAATGTGACAAATTTGTTGTGGGCTGGGGCGGGGGTGGGGTGGGCTGGTTTTTACAGATATACTTATCATTTCAGACAAATGGTCAGAGTAAATGTTTTTTATTTAACATAACCTTGTTGCGCATTGGCTCAGCTAGCTGCACTGTAGACACACTGGTGATTCCTTAATATGAAAGGGTATAATTACACTTAACTTCAATCAACTTAAACTTTAACTGTCACCAAGGTAATGCACACCATGGATGTATGACCTGCACACCCAGCAGTGTTTCAGCTTTGTAAATACCACCAACGTTATTTCAAGCAAAGCGCTCATTTATGAGCTCCTGACATCAGAGTCTTGCAGCTATGATGCCACCATCTCCCTTATGAGCTGGCATACCTCACTGATAACCACTTTGTGGAAGCGCAGTCTCCTAAGGCAGGTAGTGTTGCACAAGTTGAGGTAAGACTGCTTCACCCTGTACTTGCGGGGGGTGTAACGTCTGATCCTCCTCATCAGTCTGTCACGTCTTGCATTGGCCACATGATGCTGCCGAGTGTACCTTCTGCCATCTCGCGTCTGCAGCATGTGAGTCGTCATCAAGAGAGAGTGAGAAATGGCAGGCACCATTCCAACAGCTATGTGTTTTCCACCGATTGTTCACAAAGAATAATGCCCCTACTAAGACACCTAGTAAATTCCAATCATCCACAGTATGAAAAGATGTTTGTTCAGATGTTCACAACACCTCCAAACACCTCCAGAGTACATCTGAACTTCCCCAAGGTTGAAGCAGAGCAGCCTTTTAAATGATGCGACCTGCGATTTAGAACATGGCGTCCATACCGCTGTGAGTAGTTCCGGTTAGTTCAACTTTTGAGCAGCATTTTTTTCGGTGAGCGATATTATCGGTGAAATGTGTACGAGATGCAGACAGTAGGGATGGGCGATATACTGGGCGTTAGTTTTGGCAAATGTGGTCTTTATGACAAAAAACAGTGGGCGGTCAGTATTATTAAATCTCGGTGTTAATTACGTGCCGAAAGTAATGCTGGGTGATATTCTGTGCGTTGGGATCGCCCATTCTGATGATTGCGCCCCGTAGTATTTTTTTCAGCGGTACGCACATGCGGAAAGTAACACTCGGCGATAAGTGACCGAGAAATGGGCATCAGTTTCCATTTTGTGGCTAAGTGGGCGATATATGGGTATTGCACCTCATTCCACCGTTAAAATTGATGTTAAGTGGGCGGTATGCATGCAAAAATAATGGAAAATCTAGCCCCTAGCCTCAAGATGACATATCTGGAGCACACCAGACAAACGCCCGTTTTACTTAGTTTCCCCTTAACCGCCGAGAAAACCAATGAGAATAATGGTGCAAGACCCATTTTCTCGCCGGGTGATTAGTTTCAATTAGTTTTAACTTAAAAGTGAAAATTTTCACCAGCATTACTTACCAAACATTAGTGGTTTTTCTGGCTGGGCAGTCGGGTGTTGAGGGGCTCTCTGGGAAAGTCTAGCCCTTAAACATTTTAAATGGCTTAATTTACCAGCTGTGCAAGACAGTATTTCAGATTAAATGAGGATAGAGACATGGATAATGGAAGGTGGCTGACTGTCAAGATGTTTTTAGACAATGAAACAGAATCTGTTAAGGATGAGGCCTGTATGGTTGTGTAAGTTCAGCAATCTGTTCGATGACCTAGAGTCATAAGCTACCTGCAGAAGTTAAACCCAACAAACTCGGTGTCACAAATTCAGCCATGATCTAATCAAATAATTAATCAGGCTTGAGGGGCTGAATGGCTCCTAGGGCTTCTGTTCCAGGGGCTGCACTAATCTTCCTGACTGGATGAGCTTTGTCAATTGCTATCTCGGCTATATCGATCCATATGTGTGAGTGTTGCAGCGTGGAAGAGCAATGAGTAGCAAAAGGCTGCCAATTATTATTAATAACTTTTATTTATATAGAGCCTTTAACATAGTAAAACATCGAAAGGTGCTTCACAGCAGTGTTACAAGACAAAACAGATACATTTGACACCGAGCCACAATAAAATATGGCAGATGACCAAAAGATTGGTTAAAGAGGCAGGTTTTAAGAAGCGTCTTAAAGGAGGAAAGAGAAGTTGAAGGAAGGAATTCCGGAGCTTAGGGCCTTAGCAGCTGAAGGCACGGCTGCCAATGGAGGAGCAATTAAAATCGGGCTGCTCAATAGGGCAGAATTGGAGGAGCGCAGATATATTGGAGGGCAGTAAGGCTGAAGAAATTTAGAAATAGGGAGGGGTGAGGTCATGGGGGGATTTGAAAAGAAGGATGAGAATTTTAAAATCAAGGTGTTGCTTAACTGGGAGCCAATGTGATGGGTGAACAGAACTTGGTGTGAGTTAAGACGTGAGCAGCAGAGTTTTGGAGACTCCAAGTTTACGAAGGGTAGAACGAGGGAGGCCGGCCAGGAGTGTGTTCGAATAGTCAAGTGTAGAAGTAACAAAGGAATGAATGAAGGTTTCAGCAGCAGGTGGGCTTAGGCAGAGGGGCAGTCAGGCGGTGTTACAGAGATGGAAATAGACAGTTTTCGTGATGCAATATATATCAGACAACTTTCTCCAGGGAGCTGTGCTGAGGCCTTACCATTTCCCTTTGTTTTATAATTTTTCCAAATATTGTACATATCTTGGTTTTGCTAGAGATGCCTTGAGACCGAAGTCTTTGTTTCACTGATGTTCATCAATCAACCGAGGTTGTTTCAGCACGTTGGTTAATGAGAAACAATAATATTTGAATCTTAGACATGTAGAGATTAAATAACTTGAGACCAATTCTACAGAGAAGATTGTAAATGTTTCACTGCAGACCAACACTCAGTTTGCGATTCTTCATAAGCCAATTTCTCTGTTCAGTTGCAAACCCTGGTAATTCATTAACTTTCTTGAGAACCTTATTGTACCAAAATCATTTTGGATATTTGTTTTATATTCATTTTTCCTGCAGTTTTAACCAATGGAGGACCTGAGCAAAGCAAATTGCCATTTCACCCTTGACCTATTCAGAAAGCTGGTTGAAAAAAATCAAGCTGGCAACATCTTTTTTTCTCCATTCAGCATCTCCAGTGCGTTGGCCATGGTTTATCTTGGAGCAAAAAATAATACTGCATCTCAAATGGCAAAGGTATGTATAAAATTACTCTGAGTAAAAGATGTAGCTGAATTTTTTTTAACTGTCTTGTGTGTGCATTTTGTTTGATAATATCAGTTTGCCAGAAGCATGGACTTATGGGCTCGACCTTCCACTTCAGATCGCTGGGCTAGTGCCCATATATCGCCCAAAATGGCAGGCTATCGCCCATTTTGATTAAAAAGTGGAAAGTTGGGCCAGAACAGCGCCGGAAAATTGCTGGCCCAACTTTCCTGTCACATCGTTGAGGTGATCGCCCGCATCGCCCAGCGCAACTTTCAGCACATCGCCCACACATCGCCCGGCTTATCGCTCACTGAAAATATCACTGGAGAAAAGCTGCTATTAACTGGCCTTCCTCACAGAACTCAACACTACGGACGCCATTTTGAACATTGGAGGAAGTGAGGAGGCAGCTTACACAAGGGGCTTATCATTTGTGAGTTATTTAAGGGTCGTTTACTGATAGATCCACTCACATTTATATTTATATTTATATGTATATTTATAATTTATATTTTATATTTTCTTTAGTATAAAGGGCATTTATAACAACAGTGATAGTGATAATAGTGATAATGATGGAGCCTGTAGCTTCTCTACCATTATTTGGTAGATTATAACGAATGCATCTGCTATAACTTCCGCCATCTCTTTTCATACCCTGGGATGCATTTCATCAGGACCAGGGGACTTGTCTACCTTGAGTCCCATTAGACTGTCCAACACTACAGCCATACACACTTACAGTGCCTCTGAGCTCCCTCTCACTCTGTCTCCTCTTCTGCACATGTCATCATGACCCTTGACCTCCTGAATCGCGGGAATCGTGCGTTGCCATGCTGTTGTTAAGGGCGGCCACACTTTACGGCAGTAGGTCAAAAAACTTTAACGCTACTGCCCATTTGATATCGCTCGCGGTAGTGCCCATTTTCAAAACTGTAAACTAGGTGTTTTGAGAAAGGGCGATGAGCCGTTGATCTGAAAACCCTTTTTTAACGCCCACGCCGGAAATAATGCCCATTTTTGGGCGATAAGCACAAAAGTGGAGGTTCTAGCCCATAAACTCATTGATAGTTTATATGCATCTAATAGTAATAGGTATCATGTCTCAATATCCTACGTGTAACTAGCAGTAATACTTTAACTCACTGATACTCACCCTGAAACCATCGCCAGAACCCCCCTGCACTGCACCAGGTGAGGTCAGTCTCTCCAGTTGATGCCACTTATAACAGGCCCGATCTCTCTCTCTATCTCCTTGGAATCTGGTTTGGACTCCGGTTCTGTGTGAAGGTGACAATTCTGAACTGCGAACCTCAGTCTGAGCTGATCTGTACTTGGTCTTCACATGTCAAACCCGGTCGGCACAGACCAACCGGAACCAAACCGAGAGATTGCGCAAAGGGCAGTGAGCTGAGTGTTTGGGGCACTTCTCACAGGTCACATTGTCCTAAACTCAGCTCAGTACCAACATTTCTAAACCGCTCCATGTGCTCGGTCTCAATAAATGAGGGATGGGAACCTATGCAGGGAGACAGAGGGAAGTAGAATAGGGGCAGAAGCAAAAGATAGAAAGAAGAAAAGTAAAAGTGAAGTGCAGAGAAACCCAAGGCAAAAATCAAAAAGGGCCACATTACAGCAAAATTCTAAAGGGGCAAAGTGTGTTAAAAAGACAAGTCTGAAGGCTCTGTGCCTCAATGCGAGGAGTATTCGTAATAAAATGGATGAATTAACTGCTCAGGCAGCAATTAATGAATATGATATAATTGGCATCATGGAGACATGGCTCCAGGGTAACCAAGGCTGGGAACTCAACATCCAGGGGTATTCAACATTCAAGAAGGATAGACAGAAAGGAAAAGTAAGTGGGGTAGCGTTGCTGATTAAAGAGCAAATTAACACAATAGAAAGGAAGGACATTAGCTTGGATGATGTGGAATCTGTATGGGTGGAGCTGCTGAATACCAAAGGGCAGAAAACGCTAGTGGGAGTTGTGTACAGACCACCAAACAGTAGTAGTGTGGTTGGGGACAGCATCAAACAAGAAATTAGACATGCGTGCAATAAAGGTACAGCAGTTTACATGGGTGACTTTAATCTACATATAGATTGGGCTAATCTAACTGTTGCAATACGGTGGAGGAGGATTTCCTGGAGTGTATGAGGGATGGTTTTCAAGACCAATATGTCGAGGAGCCAACTAGAGGGCTGGCCATCCTAGACTGGGTGATGTGTAATGAGAAAGGACCAATTAGCAATCTTGTTGTGGGGTGCCGCAGGGCTCAGTGCTGGAACCCCAGCTCTTTACAATACACATCAATGATTTAGATGAAGGAATTGAGTGTAATATCTCTAAGTTTGCAGATGACACTAAGCTGGGTGGTGGTATGAGCTGTGAGGAGGATGCTAAGAGTCTGCAGGCTGACTTGGACAGGTTAGGTGAGTGGGCAAATGCATGGCAGATGCAGTATAATGTGGATAAATGTGAGGTTATCCACTTTGGGGGAAAAACACGAAGGCAGAATTTTATCTGAATGGCGGCAGATTAGGAAAAGTGGAGGTGCAACGAGACCTGGGTTTCATGGTACATCAGCCATTGAAAGTTGGCATGCAGGTACAGCAGGCGGTGAAGAAGGCAAATGGTATGTTGGCCGTCATAGCTAGGGGATTTGAGTATAGGAGCAGGGAGGTCTTACTGCAGCTATACAGGGCCTTGGTGAGGCCTCACCTGGACTCCCTTTCTTTCTGAGCCCCCATTCCCCCTCTCCCCTCTCCCCTCTCCCCCATTCCCCAGTCTCCCTCTCCCCCATTCCCCAGTTTCCCTCTCCCCCATTTCCCAGTCTCTCTCCCCCCGAGCCCCCATTCCCCACTCTCCCTCTCCCCAAACCCCCATTCCCCAGTCTCCCTCTCCTCCATTCCCAGTCTCCCTCTCCCCGAGCCCCCATTCCCCAGTTTCCCTCTCCCCCATTCCTAGTCTCCCTCTCTCCAAACCCCCATTCCCCACTCTCCCTCTCCCCGAGCCCCCATTCCCCACTCTCCCTCTCCCCGAGCCCCCATTCCTCAGTCTCCGTCTCCCCGAGCCCCCATTCCACAGTCTCCCTCTCCCCCATTCCCAGTCTCCCACTCTCTCACGCCCCCATTCCTCAGTCTCCGTCTCCCCGAGCCCCCATTCCCCAGTCTCCCTCTCCCCCATTCCTCAGTCTCCGTCTCCCCGAGCCCCCATTCCTCAGTCTCCGTCTGCCCGAGCCCCCATTCCCCACTCTCCCTCTCCCTGAGCCCCCATTTCCCACTCTCCCTCTCCCCGAGCCCCCATTCCTCAGTCTCCCTCTCCCGGAGCCCCCATTCACCAGTCTCCCTCCCCCTGAGCCCCCATTCCTCAGTCTCCCTCTCCCCAAACCTCCACGTGGTCGCTGCTCTCGGCTGCGGTGATCAAGTGACATCACCGAGCCAGAGGTTCCACTGAGCAACAGCCGGTGAGGTCACGGAGCGGGGGAGGGGAAGGGAGGAACTAACCACTGGATGGCTAATCTCAGACTTGGTCAGTTTCACTTTCCAGTTTCACTTTCAGGAACCAATTCCTCAAAATCAGGTGATCCCAGTGGCTATAAAAATATTCAGGAAGACAAACATTGCACAGTGTTTCGGCTGATCTGCTGACTGAAGTACAAGTGAAATCCAGATCACCATCATGAGGTCAGTAATCACTTTGCTTTACACAACATTATTAGATGTACTGACATTTTAAGGAAATAACAGTGACATTGACCACGATATTAACGCAGAGACGGGATCAGAGTGCGGGTGAGGGAGGGGCGATGGCGGGCGACCAAAGCACAACATCGTGGAACGTGTGCAAATATCCTATTCAATGGGGATTCCTCTTTATCATTTTACTTCCGGCTTTCGTGTCCCTAATGCACGTGAGCGGGCGTGACACTGACCTGCATGATGCGATTTCACCTCGACCACTGACAGGGCCAGTTCACAGAGGCAGTGGAGGAGGAGGTTTGCAGTTAGCTACATTGGGCTGGAAGGAGTGCAGGCAGAGTTATGGAAGGAAGGAGGACAAAGACTGCACCCAGGTTTAATCAGGCGTCCCTGGATGTCATTGGAATCCTCATCTGATGAGGTGTGCTGAGCGGCTTGTTCCTCTTCACCTTTAGTTCTCGCTGCTGTGCTGTGTTGTGCAGAATGCAGCTCACCACGATTATGCTGGAGACCCTCATTGGTGAGTACTGAAGGGCGCCTCCAGACCTGTCCAGATACCTGAAGCGCAACTTGAGCATAGCAATGGCTTGCTCAATAACACATCAGGTTGACAAATGGCTCCTGATGTAACGCTCCTCAGAGATATCATCAGGCAGGTTTGAGGGGGATATCCTTTGTCACCTCGCCCTTAAGGCTGGTTCCAGGTCTGAACATGTTGAGGATTCTGGGCTGCCGCAGCATGATAGCACCTCCCAGGGAATCTGGCGCAGACCTGCATGAACCTTTTTTTGTGGTTACATACCTGCTAAACATTGATGTAATGGAATCCCTTGCGGTTGACAAATACTCCTGGTTAATCTGTGGGGTGCTCGGATTGCCACGTGTGTGCAGTCGATGCCAGCCTGCCCCTGTGGGAAGCCAGCCAAAGATGTGAATCCGAGTGCCCGCTGATTCTGGCTATTGTCATCACAGGGGAAGTTTATATGCCTCCAGCACTGACAAACAACCCATCAATCACCTGCCTGATGCATTTACTTGCAGCCGACTGCGAGATCCCATGCATGTTGGGTTAGGGCTACGTTTCACGTATTTGACTGTTTGACTTCTCCGTGACCCTCTCCCAGGTGTGAGGGGTTAATATCAAAGCCATTGATTTCAAACCCACTGAAATGAGTGGAGCTGGACCTATCTGTTTATAGCTGAAACATGTTTACAGCAAGGCAGCTGCCTCAGGGCAAACTCCTTCCTAAACCTGCCTCCCTGTGACTGCTGCAATGAAAATAGAACATTTCTCACAGCAGGAGACTGGTGACGGTGGAATTACTCTCTCTCTGTCTCTCTCCACTCCCTGTATTCCCTCCCTCTCTGTGAGAGCTGGGACTGGTGCATGCAATAGGTTCCAGAGGGTGGCAGTGTAGGGTTATTAGTTGCATGCATTGCTACTGTACAAATAGATTGTGCATTTTATAAAAGACACAATCAGCAATCTCGAAGTGTGTTGCTAATGGTTACTCAAAGGATGTGCTGTTTTATAACAATAAACATGTATCATTGTCAGTGTGCCGCTGGTTTATGAAAACAGAATCAGTCAACTTTCATGTGAGTGCTCGGGGGAAGGGTTTGGGATCTGTCCCTGGGTCTGTGAGCACTCGGGGAAAGGGTTTGGGATCTGTCGCTGAATCTGAGAGCACTCGGGAAGGGTTTGGGATCTGTCCCTGGGTCTATGAGCACTCAGGGGAAGGGTTTGGACCTGCCCCAAGTTAATGTTGTCTGCTCTCTGCAGTAACAGAAAATGTGTCCAAGCAATGTCCAGAACTTTAAGTTTTTGCTGTCGATATTTTCGCTGAATCTTACACTAAGTTATGTGGCACAGTAAATAATACAGATGGGATTAGACAGTTGCAAAGGCACATTGATAAATGAAATGATTACGAAAAACTAGCAGATGGAGTTCAGTGTGGGGAAATGTGTGCTCATCCACTTTGGAGCCAAGAAATATCGGAATATTTTCCAAATGTGACAAGCCTGGAACTGCGGAGGAGCAAAGAGATTTAGGGGACCATGTACAGAAATCATTAAATCTAGTGAACAGGTACAGTAAATAATGAAAGGGGTGAATGGATTGTTTGTCTTGATCTCAATGGGGCTGGAATACAAAGGATAGGCGTTATATTAATGTTGTATAAAGCTCTGGTTAAACTACATCTGGAGTAATGCATTGAGTTCTGGGCACCTCACCTCAGAAAGGATATATTGCTCCTGCGGAGGGTGCAGTGCAGATTCATTAGAATTTTACCAGGGCTAAAATGGTTATATCATGAGGACAGCTCACATAGACTCGGCTTGTATTCCCCCAGATATAGAAGATTAAGGGGTGACCTAATTAAGGTGTTTAAGATGATTGAAGCATTTGATTGGGTAGGTAGAGTAAAACAATTTCCTCTGATGGGGGAGACCAGAACAAGGGGGCATCAGCTTGAAGTTAGAACTCAGCCAGTCAGGGGTGATGTCAGACAACACTTCTTCACACAAAGGGTAGTGGAAATCTGGAACTCTCTCCCCCAATAAGTTGTTGCGGTTAGGCCAATTAAATATGTCAAAACTGTGATGATAGAATTTTGTTAGGCAAGGGTATTAAGAGTTACAGAACCAGGGTGGGTAGATGGAGTTGTGATACAGATCAGCCATGATAAAGTGAATGGTGGAACATGTTCCTATGTTCCGACCTATGTTCATATTAAGGGATAATCGTGGATTTCTGCTGACACTCATGAGCCAATTGTTCATTTTATGTTGCCTCCAGGACCCTTACGGGATTTCTAGAGGTTTCCCCCAAACTGAGCGAAACCAGGCAGTCAGGCTGCAGGGAGGTGTTCTGTGCCCACGTGCACTGACCTGCACATCTGTTCTGCTATTGTGACTTTACCAGCATTGCTACATTGATTATATATGAGCTATAAATGTAAGTTAGATACACATAGCGGATGCATTGACAGTCATTTTCCAACATTCCACAGATTCTGGATCAGTTCCTATGGAGTGGAGGGTAGCCAATGTAACCCCACTTTTTAAAAAAGGAGGGAGAGAGAAAACAGGGAATTATAGACCGGTCAGCCTGACCTCAGTAGTGGGTAAAATGATGGAATCAATTATTAAGGATGTCATAGCAGCGCATTTGGAAAGAGGTGACATGATAGGTCCAAGTCAGCATGGATTTGTGAAAGGGAAATCATGCTTGACAAATCTTCTGGAATTTTTTGAGGTTGTTTCCAGTAGAGTGGACAAAGGAGAACCACTTGATGTGGTGTATTTGGACTTCCAGAAGGCTTTCGACAAGGTCCCACACAAGAGATTAATGTGCAAAGTTAAAGCACATGGGATTGGGGGTAGTGTGGACGTGGATTGAGAACTGGTTGTCAGACAGGAAGCAAAGAGTAGGAGTAAATGGGTACTTTTCAGAATGGCAGGCAGTGACTAATGGGGTACCGCAAGGTTCTGTGCTGGTGCCCCAGCTGTTTACATTGTACATTAATGATTTAGACGAGGGGATTAAATGTAGTATCTCCAAATTTGTGGATGACACTAAGTTGGATGGCAGTGTGAGCGCGAGGCGAATGCTATGAGGCTGCAGAGTGACTTGGATAGGTTAGGTGAGTGGGCAAATGCATGGCAGATGAAGTATAATGTGGATAAATGTGAGGTTGTCCACTTTGGTGGTAAAAACAGAGAGACAGACTATTATCTGAATGGTGACAGATTAGGAAAAGGGGAGGTGCAATGAGACCTGGGTGTCATGGTACATCAGTCATTGAAGGTTGGCATGCAGGTACATCAGGCGGTTAAGAAAGCAAATGGCATGTTGGCCTTCATAGCGAGGGGATTTGAGTACAGGGGCAGAGAGGTGTTACTACAGTTGTACAGGGCCTTGGTGAGGCCAGACCTGGAGTGTTGTGTACAGTTTTGGTCTCCTAACTTGAGGAAGGACATTCTTGCTATTGAGGGAGTGCAGCGAAGGTTCACCAGACTGATTCCCGGGAAGGCGGGACTGACATATCAAGAAAGACTGCATCAACTGGGCTTGTATTCACTGGAGTTCAGAAAAATGAGAGGGGATCTCATAGAAACGTTTAAAATTCTGACGGATTTCGACAGGTTAGATGCAGGAAGAATGTTCCCAATGTTGGGGAAGTCCAGAACAGGGACACAGTCTAAGGATAAGCGGTAAGCCATTTAGGACCGAGATGAGGAGAAACTTCTTCACCCAGAGAGTGGTGAACCTGTGGAATTCTCTACCATAGAAAGTTGTTGAGGCCAATTCACTAAATATATTCAAAAAGGAGTTAGATGTAGTCCTTACTACTAGGGGGATCAAGGGGTATGGCAAGAAAGCAGGGATGGGGTACTGAAGTTGCATGTTTAGCCATGAACTCATTGAATGGCAGTGCAGGCTCGAAGGGCCGAATGGCCTACTCCTGCACCTAATTTCTATGTTTCTATAAGATGGGCTTTGATTATTTTGTTCTCTTACAGCAACACACTGAACGATTGTTTGAAAGCGAAACTCGGCGAGCTTCAATGTCAATTCACGTGGGCCCCACAGAAAGACAGTATTGACTTGGAGGACATGAAGTATAGATTACACAATTTAATACAGGCTGGTGTGAAATATCAGGCCATGTCTTACAACCACCTCGCTTTTGTAAACTGTCTGCAAGGCAACTGTGAAGAGGCAATTCAAAACTTAAATGAAGCTGAAAAAATTCTGAGGGAAAATCATGAACATGAATTTAAAAGAAGAAGCATCATCACCTATGGAAACTATGCCTGGGTATATTATCACATGGGCCAACTGACAGAGGCCCAGTCCTACCTCGACAAGCTGGAGAGGATCTGTAAACAATTGACTGATGGCTCTCGGTATACAGCGCTGATACCTGAAGTATACGGGGAGAAGGGTTGGTCACTGTTGAGTTCTGCTGCTCAATACTATGAAGAGGCAAAGGAATGTTTTGAGAAAGCTCTGGAGGAAGATCCTGATGATACTGAATGGAATGTTGGCTATGCGACTGTTCTGTTTCGTCTGGAAGGAGGTCCTGGTATCTCAGAGAATGGTGAACCCAGTCAATCAGTGAAGCAGTTGCGACGTGTGCTGGAACTTGATCCAGATGACTCTGTCGCCATGGTGCTGTTGGCTCTAAAACTGCAAGAGTCCAAACAAAAGGAGAAAGCACTGCAATTAGTTGAACAAGCATTGCAGAAGTCCCCTGATCTTCCATATGTAACTCGTTATGCAGCAAGATTTCTGAGAAAAGAAGGAGATGTGGAAAAAGCTATGGAGCTGTTGAAGAAAGCATTAAAAATTATCCCACACTCTTCCTTCTTACACCACCAAGTAGGTCTGTGTTACAGAAACAAAGTATATCAGTTGATCAAACATCCAGGCAGCAAAGACCCTCGCAATCCTGCTTTTCAACAGAAAGCTGAATTGATCAATCAATGCAAGTACCATTTTGAAAAGGCATTTGAGCAGAAGCCATCATTTATTTTTGCACGATTAGATTTTGCAAAAATCTGTTCATTAAATGGGGAATATCTCAAAGCAGAGAAGATCTACAGCGATTTCCTGCAATTAGAAGATAATCATCCTGATAAGCAGTCAGTATATTTGCAGATTGGGTTATTTGAACTGCACCAGAAAAGATCGGAATCAAATGCCATCAACTATTTTCTGGAAGGACTTAAATTTCAACGTGACACAAAAGCTTGGCAATTGTGTCATGAAAACTTGAGAAAGATTGCAACAAAACAAATTGACAGGAATCCCAGAAACAGCAAGGCCTTTGGTGTTCTTGGGTTACTGCACCAGCAGGATGGGAAGAAGTGCAAAGCTATTGAATGCTTTGAAAAGGCCTTGGAGTTTGATTGTGGCAATGAAGAATATCTAAGTGCTCTTTGTAAATTACGCCTTTCTATCAGTCAATGATGACTAACCCAGCTAAAACTAAACACATTGGGTGGAGTTTCTGCTTTGGCGCAATTGGGAACTTAGTTGTAAATTACGCTAGATAGGTTACAGTTCAAGTTTCCGCTAGAATGCATTTGCATACTCACAGACATAAAATCTTTAATGAACCAGCCTTTCACCTGCGGGAAACCTGATTTTAAATGACTGAAAATGACTTAAAGGTAGATATACTGAACCATTTATTAGTTTCATTGTTGTACACTAGTCAGTTTGTAAGTAAATTAAATATAATAATTTGTAAAACTTTTAAATCATGCCTACTAGTGCCCAGGGGCCTAAGAAAATGAGCTCAATTTGAAAACCCTCCTCAAACGGGCGCAATTGGCAGAAACTCGCCATCCTCGTTATTTCGATCTGTGGGCGGGGCCAGTTTTGTAGATTTTTAAACCAGCGTTAAAGATCACGGAATACTTGATTTACGCTTGATGTAAATCTTGCTCGAGTTCCCGTGATCTTTTGTGCTGGTTCGGCAGATTTCACCTGGATTGTACTGATAAAACGAGGGCAAATTAGCAGAGGCTCTATCCCAGTGTTTGAAAGATGCTGTGATGCTCTCTCATCTATGAACAAGTTTGGCAGGATACTCATCCAACTTATATTATTTAATATACACTGTTAATACTTTCAGTCGAAGCGGCCTTTTGTTTGTAAATGCATCGATATTTGTGAGTACAGTCCCCACCGATTTCTCTGCTTTACACAGGATGGCCGGTATCACGCGTGAAGAAGGATTATTTTCTCTCTCTCCCTGTAACGAGCCGCCCGCAGCTCCCTGATTTCTAGCCCCTTCAATGGAAGCAGTTAATTTCCATCGGGTGACTTATGGCTAAAGGATATAATAATAGATTTAAATGGCTAAAATCAATAAAGCTTAATAGTTGCAGATATAGATTTTCCAACCAGAATTATTAATTTGCTGTAATATCAGAGACTGTGTTAAAATAACCAATAAAAAGAAACTGTAACTAAAATGATATTTGTGTTATTGATCTGTGCTAATGCTGACAGTAAGTGTCACTCATAGTCCATACTTTGTGATGGTGAACTGTACCAGCTCTGTAAGGAACATTCAGACCAGCCTTTAACACAGCTGTTGATTGTGGAGTGAAACATGGCCCTTGCACTGCTAGCTGTAGCCATAGTGCTATTAGAGAAAGGTTAGGAAGGAATGGTTGGGAAGGTCCAGAGGAATGGGACAATGGGAGAACCTAACATTGGGAGAGGCTGCAGACGCCTCACATCATATTTAGACTTATTGGTAAAGCAGCCCCTGAAGGGTTCAGCCCTTCTGTGAAGGTATTGTTTCAGCTCTGTGCAATGTTGGAAACTAATTTTTTAAGACATTGGAGATGTTACACAGACAGCTGAGGGACTAAATTGGAGAGCCCTGAAGACATAAGAACAAAAGAAATAGGAGCAGGAGTAGACCATTTGGCCCTTCGAGCCTGCTCCGCCATTCAACAAAATCATGGCTGATCTACTACCTCAACTCCACCTTCCCGCACTATCCCCATATCCCTTAATTTGCTTTGTTCCCAAAAATTTAGCTACATCTATCTTGAATATAATTAAAGATTGAGGGCTAGACTTTCCGTTATTTTTGCATGCATACCACCCACTTAACGTCCATTTTAATGCTGAAATGAGGTATAATGCCCACAATATCGGCGAGCGTGACTTTCAGCACCTTGCACACATATTGGCCAAAATCTCGCTCGCTGAAAAAATTGCTGTGAAAAAATTGAACTGACATGAAGTAATCACAGCGGTAAGGACCCCATTTTGTAAATCACAGGTCGCTCCATTTAAAAGGCTGCTTCAACTTCTGGGGAGTTTGGATGTACTCTGGAGTTCTTTTAATTTATATGAACATCTAAACAAACATCTTATCATACTGTGGATGATTGGAATCTACTTTAGGTGTCTTATTGCTTGTGAACAATCGGTATTATACTAATAGTTACTGGAATGGGGTCAGCCATTTCTCAGCTTGTCTTGATGACACCGCAGATGCTGCAGGCTAGAAATGGCAGAAGGTATATTCGATAGCATTATATGCCCAATGTAAGACGTGCCAGACTGATGAGGAAGACAAGATCATACACTCACCACACTTACAGGGAGAAGAGGTCTTACCTCAACTTATCCGAGAACACCTGCCTTCGGAGACTGCGCTTCCACAAAGAGGTTATCAGTGAAATATGTCTGCTCATCAGGGGAGATCTGCAGCCTTCCAGCACCATCAGGACCGCACTGTCCTTCAAGGTCAAGGTGACCGTGGTACTGTCGTTCTACGCGTCGGGTTCCTTTCAGGCCTCCGCTGTCGACATTTGCGCTGTATCTTAGCAAGCCACACATTGCTGCATTAGACAGGTCACTGAAATGCTGTAGGCATGCAGGATGGACATTATCAGCTTCCCTATGACCACGGAGGCTCAGACTGAGAGGGCTCTAGGATTCTACCGAATTACTAAATTCCCCAAGGTGTAGGGAGCAATAGACTGTACACACATCGCCATGCGGGCACCTTTTCAGGATATAGAGGTTTTTCAGAACCAAAAAGGATTTCACTCCCTGAAGGTGCAATTCGTTGTCGACCACAACCAGATAATTATGGCAGTGAATGCCAAATTTCCAGGCAGCATCCATGATGCTCACATCCTGAATGAGAGCGCTGTATCTGACATGTTTACCAGTCAGCCACAAGGTCAATGCTGCATGCTTGGTGACAAAGGATATGGCCTCGCCACCTGGCTGTTGATCCCCCTGCATGACACCCACACAGAAGCCGAGAAGCGGTACAATTAGAGCCACAGAGCCACATGCAATATTGTCGAGAAAACCATTGGTGTGCTCAAGCAGCGCTTTAGATGCCTGGACCACTCAGGAGGTGAGCTACAATACCACCCTGAGCAGGCAGCTCAATTCATGATCGTGTGCTCCATGCTGCACAACTTGGCTATCAGGAGGGGACAAGAATTGCCAAAAGGGACTGACGGTCCACCTCAGGAGAGGAGGTGGACGCTGACCTCGGGCCAGACAATCAGGCTGACGATGCAACTGTGCTCACGCCCCCCTCCAGAGCGCAGGAAAGGGCCTATGGTGGCTAAAATAGCTGCAAGATTCTTATGTCAGCAGCTTATAAATGAGTGCTTTGCCTGACAGAATGTTGCAATTATTTACAAAGCTGACACACTACTGTGTGTGCAGCTCAGACATCAATGGTGGACATCACCTAGGTGCCAGTTAAAGTTTAAGTTGATTCAAGTTAAATGTAATTATACCCTTTCATGTTAAGGAATCACCAGTGTGTAACAATGCAGCTATCTGAGACAATGCGCAACAAGGTTATGTTGAATAAAAAACATTTAATCTGACCATTTGTGTGAAATCTTAAGTATAACTGTCAAAACTACACTCCACCCCCACCTCATCCCACAACACATTTATAACATTGACATCAATAAAATGGTCAACATTTCCAGCAACACAGAACACAAATGCATGCCCTTGTTTTTAATTGGATACCGTCCTTTATTTAATTAGTTAGTCATGGATGGCTATCTTTTCTTTTACACCCTTTTCTCCTCACTGGAATATATTTTTCTTAATAGTTGTGAAATATCTCCTTAAATGTAATCCATTGTTGATCAACCGTCCTACACTTTAATCTATTTTCCCAGTCCACTTTAGCCAACTCTGCCCTCATAACTTCATCGTCTCCTATATTTAAGCTTAGTACGCTGGTTTGAGATCCAACTTTCTCACTCTCCATCAGAATTTGAAATTCAACCATGCTATGATCACTCATTCCAAGTGGTTCCTTTACTAGGAGATTGTTTATTAATCCTGTCTCATTACACAGGACCAGATCCAAGAGAGCCTGCCCATTGGCTGGTTCCATTACATACTGGTCAAGGAACCCTTATGCACTCTATGAAAGATGAGGTGCTGTTCCTCAAACTTGCATTGAGCTTCACTGGAACATTGTAGGAGACCGAGCACGGAGAGGTCAGAGTGGGAATGGAGTGGGGAATTAAAGTGACAGGCGCTTAGAAGCTCAGGGTCACCCTTGCGGACTGAACGGAGGTGTTCCGCAAAGTGTTCACCCAATCGACGCTTGGTCTCCCCAATGTAGAGCAGACCACATTGTGAGCAGCAAATACAGTATACTACATTGAAAGAAGTATAAGTAAATCGCTGTTTCATCTGGAAGGAGTATTTGGGACCCTGGATAGTGGGAAGGGAAGAGGTAAAAGGTCAGGCGTTGCATCTCCTCTGCTTGCACGGAAAGGTACCGTGGGAAGGGGAGGGGGTGCTGCGGTTGACTGCAGAATGGACCAGAGTGGCCGCGGGCGGAGCGGTCACTTCGGAATGCTGAGACGGGAGTGGAGGGGAAGATGTGATTGGTGGTGGGATCACACTGGAGGTGGCAGAAATGCCAGAGGATGATCTGTTGAACATGAAGGCTGGTGAGGTGAAAGATGAGGACAAGGGAACCCTGTCATGGTTCTGAGAGGGAGGGGAATGGGTGAGATCAGAGGTGTGCGAAATGGAACAGACACGGTCGAGGGCCATGTTAACCACGGTGTGGGGGGAAATCCTCTGTTGAGGAAAAAGGAAGACATGTCAGAGGCACTAGTGTGAAAGGTGGCGTCGTCAGAGCAGATGCGATGGAGACGGAGAAACTGGGAGAATGAAATGGAGTCCTTACAGGATGCAGGGTGGGAGGAAGTGTGGTCCAGGTAGTTTAACATTAGTATAGGCAAGATGCGTGAAAGAATCATAAGTGATGCAATATATCAATACTTGGATAGAGAGGGACATATTAGGAACACCCAACATGGCTTCATAAAAAAGAGGTCATGTCTCACAAATCTAATTGTAATTTTTGAAAAAGTTACGAAGTTGGTGGAGGAGGGAAGCCCAGTAGACATTGTCTACTTAGATTTCCAAAAAGCTTTTGACAAGGTACCGCATAAGAGGCTTCTCTATAAGTTCGGAGCCTCTGGTATTAGTGGAAATATATTGAGTTGAATTCAGAACTGACTGGCAGGACGCAGGCAAATAATAGTTATAGATGGATTTGGATTTGTTTGGAGGCCGGTCACCAATGGTGTCCCGCAAGGATCGGTGTTGGGACCGTTGCTTTTTACTATTTTTATGAATGATCTGGATTCAGCGGTTGGCGACACAATTTACATACTTGCAGATGATACCAAGATCTGTGTGACTGCTAGAACTGTAGAAGAGGCTCGTCTGATTCAGGCAGATCTTAATGTGTTGGAAGATTGGGCTCAAGACTGGAAAATGTTGCCTTAGATAAGTGCAGTGTTATGCATGTGGGCAGGGCAAATGCTCAACATTCATACACTCTCCAGGGAAAGATATTAAAGATGGTGGAGATAGAAAGAGATTTGGGCATTCTCGTGCATACATCCTTAAAGGTACACGAGCAATGCCGTGCAGTGATAACTGGAGCAAATAGGATGTTGGGGTGTATCCATATGACGATTGAGTGTAAGACGAGACGTACTGTTTTGTCCTTGTACAAGACCTTCATCAGGTTGCGCTTGGAATACTGTGTCCAGTTTTGGTCCTCAATTGGTGGGTGATATTGATAAGGCACTGGAAAGGTGCAGAAGAGGGCCATTGGACTAATTCCAAGTCTAATGCATCTTAGTTATTAAGATAGGCTAAAAGAGTTGGGACTCTATATCTTGGAGCAGCATAGATTTAGAGGGGGTATGATTGAGGTTAATAAGATAATGAAGGGAATAGAGAGCATTCCAGTGGACAGTTTATTTCCATTAAATAGGTTAGGCAGGACCAGGGGGCACAAATTTAAGTTGTATAGGGCTAGATCTAGGTTAGATGTCAGGAGATGGTTCTTTTCCCAGAGAATAGTAGATCTCTGGAACAAGCTGCCGTTTCACGTGATGCATGCAGACTCACTGAATTCCTTCAAGTGAAAGCTGGATTTGTTTCTGGCTGCGGCGGAGTTGAACTCTTACAGAAGATAGATACTGCAGGGAATTTAATGGCCAGAGTGATCTCCTGGACTAGTTTTGATTGCCTAGATGAGTCAGAGAGGAAATTCCCAGATTTTGTTTCCCAAATTGACCTGGGTTTTTAATGTTTTTTTGCCTCTCCCAGGAGATCACATGGTTTTGGGTGAGGTGGAATGTATATGTTGGCTTGATGGACCAGTCCGTCATTGTTCGTATGTTCATATCTTCATATTCTAACCCTCCAGAATTGTCTTGGAGTCTCCATATATTGATGATTAATCTCCAACACACTCCTGTGAGCAACTGAGGAGAACATTCACGGGGACATGAAATAAATTGAGTGTTCTTAAAATTTTCTTTGAATCCTTTTGTTTATTAGTAATATAAGTATTGGAGGTGGGGAAAAAGGCTGTTTGACTAACAGTTAAGAATCATCCAATCAGGTACTGAAGAGTCTGTTTGCTTTCCAATTGGTGCGGGAAGGCGGGGCGACGCGATGATGTGCGTATCTGGTGATCAATTGCGGGAGCTCGGGGGTGGGGCTATTGGAGGTGAGAGTTCATGTGACAAAACCTCCAGGAATACGCCCAAACAGAGTTGGCAACACTACTTCAACCATCCCAGCAGTTTTTTTCATAATATCTTTGTTGTATCATTATGTCTTCCTGAGCTGGGTTTTCCTCCAGGAAGGGTTCATGTCAGAGGTGGGTCAAGCGGGACTTCTACTGAACACTCTGACCCACGTGAACGGACCCATTTTCCCAGGTTAGAGCTCATTAGACCTGCAGGGCAGGCTCCCAGCAGGATCTCCGTTACACTTCAAGGAGCCACCGCTGATAGCCAGGGAATGGTGGCATCGCACAGCAACACCAGAAAGAGGAAGATCCGCCATTAACTGGGACAGAAACACTCCAAAGATTAGCAGCACAATTTTACTTACCGCTTGTGAATCAGCTGGCGTTTGTATAAACTTAGTGACTGTGGACAGAAGAGAGGGAGAGGTGCCCACTGTTGGGCACTGTTGCCCACTGTCCATAAGGGCGTTCTGCTACTTCCCTTGTTGGCCACGGTTGAGCCACCTTCCCCATTTTATTTTTACGCCAAACAGGGATGTACAATTGTTGAAGTTCTTGCATATCGTGGCTGTCGGCCAGTTGTTGTATCTCTTGTGTTTTCTCCATCCACCACCTGTTCTTTAGCTCTGGGGTTTTTTGTTGGACCTCTGCCTTGAGCCCTCTATAACGCTGCTTTGCTGCCCCCGAGTTGGGTTGTTGCTTGAGGCTCAGAAATGCTCTGCGCTTGCGATCTATTAGTCCTTGGATCTCCTGATCATTTTCATCAAACCAGTTCTGGTGTTCTCTGGTTAAGTGACCAATTATCTCTTCACAGGCACTGGTTATAGAGGCCTGGAGGGTACACCAAGCGCTGTGGGCATTCAGCATCTCAGGGTCTTCAAGGCACGCCAGATTACTTGTGAGGCGCTGGCTGTATAGGGCACTTTTAGCTGGGTCTTTAAGTGCCCCGGCATTAACATTTTTGCGGCACTGCTTCTGCTGCCCTTCTGCTTTGGGGCTATGTTAATGTCGATGATGGATTGGATCAGACGGTGGTCCGTCCAGCAGTCGTCAGCTGCTGTCATGGTGATCCCTGGCTCAGACGATGACATAGTCGAGCAGGTGCCCGGGTTTGGAGCAAGGGTGTTGCCACGATGCCTTGTATTTATCCCTCTAGCAGAACAGGCTGTTGGTGATGAGGAGTTCATGTTGCAGACATTTTTTCAGGAGTAGGGTACCGCTGGAGTTGGCTTTCCCTAACCCCTCTCTGCCAATCGCACCTCCCCAGAAGGCTGCGTCTGCTGACTCTGGCATTAAAGTCACCTAGGAGAATCAATTTGTCGCCCATGGGGACGCGGGACATGGATGTCTTGAGCTTGGAATAAAAACCCTCTTTAACCTCATCCGTGTTTGGGCGTATGCACTGTGGCACATTGGTTCCGGGATAGGGTAAGACTAAGAGTCATGAGGTGTTCGTTAACCTCGCAGGGGGAGTCTTTGAGGTGGTCAACCAGCTCATTTTTGATGGCGAAGCTGACTCCATGAAGGCGGCGTTCTTCCTCTGGTTTTCCTTTCCAGAAAAATGTGTAACCTCCACCATGTTCCTTGAGCTGGCCTTCCCCTGCCCGCGGGTCTCGCTTAGGGCGGCGATGTCGAAGTTAAAACTTCTAAGTTCCCGGGCAACTAATGGCGGTGCGGCATTCCAGCCTGTTGCTGTTGGAGTTGTCCATGAGGATCCTGACATTCCAGGTCCCGAACTTCATATTAACGAAGTGGAAGATGCCTGTGCGTGAGTTGTTTTAATGTGGTGTGGCAGCTGCACACCGGCAACCATACAGGCTTAGCTGAGCAAGGTCTTGGTCCAGTGGCAAGGGGGTCCAAGACAACTGGAGACCAGGAACTGCTGTATGAGCCTAATTGCCTACGGTGAGGTGTTGGCCGCAAGCTTGGCGCTGAGTAGCGTCATTGATGGTAGGTGACCCGAGGCTTGTTTGGGGGGGCAGGCCTTAGGAAGGTCAACTGTCCGCTGGGGTTCCGAGGGATGTTTTAAAAAGTTTCTTCCAAGTTTTCCAAAGTTATTTAAAAGTTTCTCCAAAGGTTTCCAAGTTGATTAAAAGTTGAAAAGTTTTAAAGTATTTCCAAATTGTTTAAAAAGTTACTCCGGTTGATTAAAAGTTTAAAAAATAGATTAAGAGTTGATTAAAAGTTGATTAAAAAGTCTAAAATGTAACTCAGTAGTAGATTATAAAAGTTTTCCCAAATTGTTTATAAGTTTAAAAGTTGATTAAAAGTTTAAAAATTGATTAAAAGTTGATTAAAAATTTAAGATGTCAGTCAGTAGTAGGAATTCTGGCCCCCGAAGAAATTACGACAGCTTGGTCACTTCGGCCGGTGCAACGCAGGTACCGGACTCTCTTCGATCGGTTCGACGCCGACTCCAGAGTCCCTTCGGCAGGTTTTAAAAAGTCTTGGAGGATGTCCCGTGAAGGCTGCAAGCCCCGAGCAGGAGCCACAGGCCGGTGCAGGGGTCGCTCCGGCCTGGGATAGAAGCGGACCGGTGCAGGGGTCCCTCCGGCCTGGGATAGAAGCGGACCGGTGCAGGGGTCCCTCCGGCCTGGGGTAGAAGCGGACCGATGCAGGGGTCCTTTCGGCACAGGATAGAAACAGGCCGGTGCGGGGTCCCTTCGGCAGGTCCTAGGAGGTTATCCACGTGTCTTGTTCAACTGGCGGCAACACCGGAGTAGGCTGTACGTGCAGATCAAAGGCATGTAATGGAAAAAGCACCTCAGCTCACCTACATATCAAATGAAGGGATGGGGGGGGGGACCTTTCTGGTGGCGCTCTGAGGAGTGAGGTTCTGAAGTTCGCCTTCCCTACCCGATTTTCCTCCCAACCCGATTTTGGATGGTATAGCAGAAGTAAATCCAGACCCTTGTTGCTCACTCAGTGGTGGATGTGTGAGTTGACTGCCATTTCATTGTTAATTCTATAGTCACCATTTCTAATTCTACCAATCGGGAGATCACTGCGAGAAATGTTATTAATTTGCGGAAAAACAAAATATAAAGGTCTAGAAATTTGTTAGCCCCCGATAACAGGTACAGAAATCGCGATATGCGATCAACCCACGCCAGTTGAGGGGAATGCAGGCAGAAAAGAACTTCATACTGCCTGCTCATTTCCATGATTATGGCATTCAGCCCAGTGCCGAATGAGCTGCTGAGTGGCTGAATGCTCAGCAGGGGACCCAAGCTCGTGCGAAGCTAGTACCACATAAAGCTACTTAAAGGCAGTCTATATTTCTGAAAGGGGACGTGCATTCTGTCTGCAGCAGCTTACTGAACTGGCTGGGGATGACAAACCACATGGCTGATCACTACAGAATGGAGCAGGGGATGCAGGACAAAGTAGTTGGTAATCTTCGGCTGGGTAGCCAAGTACCAAAAAGGGGAACTGAAGTGGGGCTTTTGCGCTCTGTTATAATGAAAGGGTTAAGAATGGGTCTCGGGACTTAAATAAGCTAATAGGCTTTTGCAATGGTCAACTTGTTAGGTAGCTTAATGGGCAGTTGAGATAACATTAGGAATAACATGTTGACTTTGCAATGACCAACGGATGTAAGCTGTGTGACTTGGAGACTGAACCACAGGGGCCGAGGAGGGCAAGACAACAGAACAATGGGGCAGAAGTAAAATGTTAACAGGATACTATCTGGCCTGAGCAAAGGTCATAGTAGCATATTGTGGTCACATCAGTCTTATACTTCTTCGGTAATGGAGGTATACCTTATGTTACGCGAGCTAGGCATAAAACATAGGCGAGTGATTATGTGACGTGGAAGGCAAGTAACCAATCAGGCACTGTGCACGCGGGCTTTAGGCTAATCAAACTGTGCCAAAGGATTGTGCACGAGGCTGAATATTTATGATTAAGTGTATAAAAGGTTGTCTGAAACTACATATCGTTGGACGGTGACCTGGCTAGACCTATAGCAGGTCACCTCCCCACCGGTGCGAATAAAGACTGCTTGAATCTTCGATCCCACACCTGGAGTTGAGTGCTTATTTCAAATACTCCACTATAGTCTCAACTCAGCTTTCTCCCTCACCCATGAGTTCACTGCCCTCCTATCCTCCCTTAATCTCTCCCTCCATATAAACTCCCCTACCCATATTCACAGCCCCTGTCCCAACCTTGCCAGCTCACTTGGCCTCACTGCTCCCACCATGTCAGTCGCAGATAAGGCCATCTCTGATCACTTCCATGTATTGCTCATCACGCACTTCCACCTTTCCCCTCCCGACTCCACATACTTCTGTGTCCACCCCTGGAAAAAAACTCTCCCCAAGTCACTTGCAATTTCAAATTCTCAGTTGTCTAGCCTTTGGTCCTCCATTCACCACGACAGTTGTACAGCTACTGATCTGCTAAATCACACCCTTAGCTTTATATTTGATGCTCTTGTCCCCAATATAAACAATTCTCTATTTCTCCCTTGTTATTCTCCCTGATATAGCATTCATCGCTGGTCCTTTAAGTCCAAGGGACACAGACTTTTGACATTTTATGGCAGACAAATCGTTTCACTATTCATCGCCAGATCTGACTGGACCATATCAAGCATTATCAGACACTCTCTCCTTGGTCAAAAAATGTTCAATTTTCCAAAATCATCCTGGAACCCAATGATAAACCCTGGCTTCTATTCTCCTTGACAATCTCCTTCAATCCCTCTCCCTGTCTCTTCCACCCTCATCTCCAATAACAACTGCGAGGAAGTCATGGACTACTTGGTCACGAACATTGAGACCATCTGTTCAGCTGCGTCTGCTACTTACGTCCTTTGATCTAGCCCACCAGGACAAACTTCACCTCTGGTTTCCTTTTGCCAAAGCCTTGAACTTGCAGCTTTCTCTAGTTTCTCTCCAATCACGCCTCATGCCTGCTCCATGCTCACCTTGTTCAATGGATCCACCTCCTGCTCACTCGAACTCTATTTTCACCAAATTGACAACCACCCAACTTCCTTTCCTGGCCCCCATATTAGCTGATATTGTTAAATCTTCTCAGGTACTGTCCCCCTCCCTTTCACATCTGCTGTCATCACCTCTCTCCTCAAAACAATCATCCCTTACACCTCTTTCCCTGAAAATCACAGACCAATCTCCAAACTCCTTTTCACTCCAAAGTCCTTGAATGTGCCATTGCCTCCCAAATCCATGCCGATCTTTCCCGCAGTTCCATTTTTGAAACCCTGATATCAGTTTTCCTCCGCTGCTACAGTACTGAAACAGCCCTTATCAAAGTCACAAATGACATCCTGTGTGACTGTGACTGTGGTAAACTATCCCTCTTCATAGTTCTCGACCTATCTGCAGCCTTTGACACGGTTGACCACAACACCACTTGCAACGCCTCTCCTCCCTCCTCCAGCTGGGAGGGACTGCACTCGCCTGGTTCCATTCTTATCTATCCAGTCATAGTCAGACAATCACCTGCAATGGATTCTCTTCCCGCAGCATTACCTCTGGAGACCCCCATGGATCTATCCCTGGCCCCCTTCTTTTCTCTTCGTCATGTTGTCCCTCGGCGACATCATCCCACAACACATATTCAGGTTCCATATCTATGCTGACAACAGCCAGCTCTACCTCACTACCACCTCCCTCAACCCCTTCACAGTTTCTAATTGTTCACATTGTCCACCTCGGTAACGTCACACAACTGCACTCCTGCCTCAGCTCAGCTGCTGCTGAAACTCTCATCCATGCCTTTGTTAGCTCTGGCCTTGACTATTCCAGCGCTCTGCTGGCCGGCTGCCCATCTGCCACCCTCCATAAACTTGAATTCATCCAAAACTGCTGCCCGTATCCTAACTCACACCAAGTCACATTCACACATCACCCCTTTGCTCACTGACATACATTGGCTCCCAGCCTGGCAACGCCTCAATTTTAAAATTCTCATATGGTGAGAAGGCAGATTATAAAACAGTAACAGTTAATTTTGTTTACCAGGTTCAGTTTCTACTTTCACATTCAAGAAACCAATAATCAGGAAATGACAACACACCGCGTACTGTGCTCGGTCAACTCTCCACTGGAGGTAAAGTTGATGAAGGAATTTGTCGATTTTTTTATACAAACACTATTATGAGATTTAGATCATTGTAATTCCTTCTGTATTTAAATTTGCATTTAGATTATTGAACATGGATTGCTTTTCCAGAAATAAAACAGCATTTGCAGCAATTCAGTTGCCAGCTCTGTTACCCCTTTGTAACTGACTTTGTGGTCCCGATTTTAACTCCCCATACTTGGCGGAAACCAGCAGGCAGGCAGTTAAAATGGAGTGGGGTATTTGCTATGTAACCAGGCCTATGGTACTTGAGTTCCCCTGTGTCCATTCGCGTGAGCATTTTGTCTGCCGCTCCGGATCTGAACCCATCACATCTACTTGCCCTTTTTACTACCACAATTTTTTCTTTGCTATTTATACCTCCTATATTCAAAAGGGAATTAGATGTGGCCCTTACAGCTAATGAGATCAAGGAGTATGGAGAGAAAGCAGGAATGGGGTACTAAAGTTGCATGATCAGCCATGATCATATTGAATGGTGGTGCAGGCTCGAAGGGCCGAATGGCCAACTCCTGCACCTATTTTCTATGTTTCTAGACCCACCCCTTTCTTTTGTTATAAGAGCATAACATAAGAACTCAAGAAATAGGAGCAGGAGTAGACAATTTGGCCTCTAGAGCCTGCTCTGCCATTCAATAAGATCATGGCTGATCTGATCTTGGCCTCAACTCCACTTCCCTGTCCGCTGCCCATAATCCTTGACTCCCTTATCATTCAAAAATCTGTCTCTCTCTATCTTAAATATATTCAGTGACCCAGCCTCCACAGCTCTCTGGGATACAAAATTCCACAGATTCACGACCCTCTGAGAAAAAATTCCTCCTCATCTCTGTTTTAAATGGCGAGCCCTTATTCTGAAACTTTGCCTCCTAGTTCTAGATTCCCCCATGAGGGGAAACATCCTCTCTGCATCTACCCTATTAAGCCCCCTTATAATCTTACACATTTTAATATAATCACCTCCATTTTTATAAACACCAATGAGTATGGACCCAACCTGCTCAACCTTTCTTTATAAGACAACCGCTTCATCTCAGGAATCAACCTAGTAAATCTTCTCTGAACTGCCTCCAATGCAAGTACATCCCTCTTTAAAACTGTATGCAGCACTCCAGGTGTGGTCCCACCAACGCCCTGTACAGTTGTAGCAAGATCTCCCTACTTTTATTCTCCATCCGCCTTGCAATAAACGCCAACATTCCATTTGCCTTCCTAATTACTTGCTGTCGACGTGTCTCCTATCATTTCTCCCCTCTCGGGTACTCGGCCCTCCCAATTCCCTACTCCAATCCGACAGCTCACCTCCACCTTCCTACACTCATGCCACCATCAGAAGCTTGATCTTAGATAAGACTATAGCTTCCCTCTGTGCCTTGCTTGGCATTCTCTGAAGAGCCCAACAAGACACTCAATATCCTCTCCTTATGTGCAGCAACTCAAACTATCTCATCCTATTCTTTCGCCAGCCTTACTGCTCAGTGCGAGAGCTGGGCACTAACCTTTCCAATTTCCATCCCGTCCCACTCACCCCGCCCAATGCTAACCCTGTGGATGATTGCTGCGACATCATGGCCTTGACGGAAACCAGGCTGATGATTGAAGGCGCCTTCCCCCTAAATGAATCTTCCCTGCCTGGCTATACCTTTTATCACTGGCCTCACCCAAACAATTGCTGACGCGGTGTGGCATTTATCACCAAATCACACCGTGGTTCGTCTCCGTACTCCTCTGGCACCTTCTCCTCCTTTGAACATCTCACCCTGTTCGACCTCTTTCGTATCCCATTTAAAATCCTTGTTCTCCACGTCCAGCCAAATACCAAGCCAACTTTCCCACCGCGATATCTTCACTGCCCTCCTCCCTTAACCACTGCATTGAGTGATTTCTCATCTACAGTGATTTCAAGTACATCTCAACTCAGCATTCTCGCCCAGCTCTGAGTTCACTCCACTCCTATCCTCCCTTAATCTCTCCCTCCATATAAACTCCCTTACCCATACTCACGGCCACCCCCTCGATCTTGCGGCACCTCAGCTGTTCTCGCTGCTCCCACCGTTTCAATCACAGATCAGGCCATCTCTGATCACATCCTTGTATTGCACATCACCCACTTCCCCCTTTCCCCTCCAAACTCCCCTCAAATTCTCAGCTGTCCCTCCATTCATCACAACATTTCTACAGCTACGTGTTATGTATTGATGTGTGTATCGTCCTGGTATCTTAAATGTAATGTAAGCACAATGGTATACCACAGAGGGCACTGTGGTGGGAAACCTGAAAGTACCTGCAACAGGCAATATAAAAGGCTGACCACCACACCTGAGCGGCACTCTGGAGCTGAACAATAAAGGACGAAGGTCACAGCAGTTAGACTTACACCAGACTGTGTGGAGTCAGTGATTTGTGTGCTACATACACCACATTGGCGAACAAGGAAGCGAACGAACTCCACGCAACCATGGCTACTCTGGGCTCGCTAAAGGATTTTTACCGTGGGCAATGATTGGGAGGCCTTTACGGAAAGGCTCGAGTACTACTTCACAGCAAACGACCTGACGGAGGACACGGACGCAATGAGAGATAAGCGTAAGGCGATATTGCTCTCCAGTTGTGGAGATGAGGTTTACTGTCTCGTCAGGGATTTGCTGGCACCCGGGAGCGCCAGGGACAAGTCATACGAGGAGCTGACTGAACTCATTCGTGACCAGTTGAAACCGAAGGAGAGCATCCTCACAGCCAGATACAAATTTTACCATCACTGCAGACCTGAGGGCCAGGATGTCACCAAATATGCTGCGGACCTCAGGAGACTCGCGGCGCCGTGTGATTTTGGGGCACAACTTGACGAGGCGTTACGGGACGTTTTCGTTATGGGGATTGGCCACGAGTGCCTCCTTCACAAGCTGTTAGCCACGGAACCCACAGTCACTCTGACAAAGGCCATCACCATCAGCCGGGCACATATGACCTCGACTTGCAGCACGAAGCAAATAATCAACACAGTCTCGAACCCGGCAGGCACTGTCCACAGGATAGTGCCCACCACGGACAAAACTGCAGAACGTGGCTCTGCCCGGGGTAGAGAGCACGGACCATAGGGTCCTGGAACTCAGTGTCTGCCGAGGCGGGTAAATCAAGCAGCACCATGCTGGCGTTGTGGAGGAAGCCATGGGGCTCACCAGTGCAGGTTTGCGGAGTACACGTGCAATACCTGTCACACGAAAGGCCACCTTCAGCGTATGTGTAAAAGAAATCGGACTCACCGTGTAGCTGAGGAGATGGGGGATGATCCACCATCCAGCGAAGAGCAGGCAGAAGATGATGAGGTGTTGGGACTGTACACGTGTACCGACGATTCGCCCCCAGTGATAAGGGAAGTAAAAATCAACGGAGTCCCTGTGAGTATGGAAGTGGACACGGGCTCGGGTTCATCGTTGATGAGTCGGAGAACTTTTGATAAACTGTGGATTAACCCAGCTGCACGACCCAAGCTGGTCCCGGTCACGGTGAAGCTGCGTACCTACACCAGGGAACTAATACCTGTTCTTGGCAGAGCGATGGTGCAGGTATCCCACGGGGACGAGACGCACGGTTTACCTTTGTGGGTCGTTGCAGGCGATGGGCCGACACTCCTCGGCCGGAGGTGGATGGGGACGGTCCGTGGGAGCTGTGAAGACTTCACCACTCCACAGGCTGCTGCTCCCCGGGGTGATGCCGTGCCCCGGGCCCCCAGAGAGCAGCGCCAACCGAGCTGGAGCTGCAGCCTCAATCGACCCACAGGCAAGTCCCAGCCCCGGACCTCACACAGAGATCCTGCAGCCTCAGCCCCCACAGGCAAGCAGCGCTGCAGAGAGGGGCCTAGTGGGGGGTGGGTGGGTGAGCTGGCAGGGCGCTGCGGGTGGGGTGCGAGGGATCCAGGATGGCGGATCGGAGGGGCCAATGCAGAGGGAGAGTCGGACGGCGGCAGCAGCTGGAGGTCGGCGGCCGCAGGGGAGGCCGCTACGGAGGTCACGGGGGGAGGCGGCAAGTGCGGCCGCTGAAGAGGCCACGACAGCCGCAAGTGCGGCCGCTGAAGAGGCCACGACAGCCGCAGGGGAGGCGGCTACGGTGGCCGCCGGAGAAGCGACCACGACAGCCGCAGGAGAGGCGGCAAGTCAGGTGGCAGCGGAGGGATGGTGGAGGCTGCGGCGGCGGAGGAATTCTGGAGCGGCGGAAAGCAAGATGGCGGTGGCCTCGTGTCCAGAGCAGCAGAGCATCAAAGATGTCAGCGCCCAAGGCGAAGCCTCGTGGAATCCTCCTGCATCAAAGATGGCGCCTTAAAAAGGAAATGCACCCGGGAGTCTTAAAGGGGCCTTACCATGTGGTGGTCACCACAAAGGACTTCTGTAAGGCAGAGCGAGTCTAAAATGAGTTATGTTAATGTGAGATGGCGGATTTATAATAAGAATTAATATTTTAATGCTGAATGGCCACTGTATTTGTGTAAAATAATGAATATGAAGCACAATTAATGATAAGAGCTAACAAGGAAATCAGGGATCCGTTACCAGTCAATAACTAGTTTATGTACCAGATAACATGTACCATACTAACGCACTGTCTATGCCTACCTGCCTTCCGTTGGACAAATGTGATGTTATGTATTGATGTGTGTATCGTCATCCTGCGTCCTGGTGGGGGGGAAGTGTGATGTTATGTATTGATGTGTGTATTGTCCTGGTACCTTAAATGTAATGTAAGCACAATGGTACACCACAGAGGACGCTGTGGTGGGAAACCTGGAAGTACCTGCAACAGGCAATATAAAAGGCTGACCACCACACCTGAGAGGCACTCTGGAGCTGAACAATAAAGGACGAAGGTCACAGCAGTTAGATCAACACCAGACCGTGTGGAGTCAGTGATTTGTGTGCTACATACACCACACTACTTATCTGCTCAATCACACCCTCACCTCCACCTTTGATGTTCTTGTCCACATTTAAACCATTACTGCATTACTGTCTTTCACCCTGGTTATTCTTCCTGGTATGGTCCTAACCATTGCTCCATTAAGTCCAAGGGACGCAGACTTGAACTTTTATGGAGGACAAATGGTTTTGCTATTCATTGTCAGATCTGACTGCAATGCATAAAACATTATCGCACCCTTCTCTTCTCTGCCAAAAATGCTCACTTTTCCAGGATCATCCTGGATTGCAATGATAACCCATGGCTTCTATTTTCAATGACAAATAGTCTTCTTAAATCCCTCTCCCTGCCTCTTCCACCCTCATCTCCAGTACCAAGTGCGAGGACATCATGGACTTCTCGGTCATGAAAATTGAGACGATCCATTCAGCCGCGTCTGCCGCTTCCGTCCCTTCACCTAGCTCACCAGGACAAACTTCACCTATGGGTTCCCACTGACCTAACCCTGAATATGCAACTTTCTCTCTATTGACTCCAATGTCTCTTCATGCCCCCACCAAGCTCACCTTGTCCTTGAGACCCAAATCCTACTCACTCGAGCCCTATTTTCACCGAGTTGATGACCACACAACTTTCTTCCTGGCCCCCATATTAGCTGATATCGTTAAATCTCCTTAGGTACTGTCCCCCATCCCTTCAAATCTGCTGTCATCACATCTCTCCTCGAAAAAATCATTCCCAACTCCTCTGTCCTTGCAAACCATAGACCCATCTCCAAACTCCTTTGCTCTCCAAAATCCTTGATTGTGCCACCATCTCCCAAATCCATGCTGATCTTTCCCGATCTCAGCCCTCCCAATTCCCTACTTCAATCCAACAGCTCACCTCCACCTTCCTTCACTATCACAGGCTTGACTGCATCTTAGATAAGCCTACAGCTTCTCTCTGTGCCTTGCTTGTTGTAAAGTCCTGTCCCCTCAGTACAGATTCACACGAGTCATGTAGTGAAGCCAAGGTTTATTTCACAGCTCTGGAATGCTGCACTTGCCTGAGACCTGTCCTTATATACCTGTCTCTTGCAAGTGCACCCCTGGTGGTAAGGTATGCTGGTGGTTACAGGTCTTATCTTATTACAGTCATGTATAGCATGTTAGGATACAGTTATATATAATAATGTAAGATACATGACATCACCCTCCCCCAAGGTCTTATTGTCTTTATAGGTTCAGTCTTTCAGATGGTCGACGCTCTCGCGTGGAGCGTCTGAGGTGTGGTTCAGTTGTTTGCCTTGGTGTCTGTTTTTCTTTGGGTGTGGTTGCTGGTATCTTGCCTGGGCTGTCTGTATCAATTGGTGTGATTGTTGTTGACTCGCCTGGGCTGTCTGTTGGGATTGCCCTTTCCTCAGGTTGTTCCCTCTGTCTGTCCACCAGGTGTGGTGTGAGTTCCACATTGTAGTCTGCCTCTGGTTCTACAGTGTTGTTGGTAAATCTGCTTTTGACTTGGTCAACATGCCTCCGGCAGTTTTGGCCATTGTCCATTTGTACTACCAGTAGCCTGCTTCCTTCCTTGCCCGTTACTGTCCCTGCAAGCCATTTGGGACCCCTGCCATAGTTTAGTACAAACACTTTGTCCCCTATCTCATTCCATCTCCTCCTCGAATTTCTGTCATGGTACTCAGTCAGCTTACGGCGCTTTGCCTCAACGATTTTGTGCATGTCTGGGTGGATTAATGAGAGCCTTGTTTTTAAAGTCCTTTTCATCAACAGTTGCGTGGGGGGAATCCCAGTCAATGAGTGCGGACGAGATCTGTATGCCAGCAGCAGTCGCGACAGGCGACCCTGCAGTGTGGGACCTTGGATTTTAATCATGCCTTGTTTAATGATTTGCACTGCTCTCTACGCCTGGCCGTTGGAGGCCGGCTTGAACGGTGCCATCTTGACGTAATTTATGCCGTGATCAATTATAAAATCTTGGAATTCTGCGCTGGTGAAGCACGGACCATTGTCACTGACCAATATGTCAGGGATTCCGTGCGTTGCAAACATGGTTGCGAGGCTATTCTCAGTGGTGGAGATTGTGCTCGAGTTTAAAATGGTGCATTCATCCATTTTGAAAATGCATCTACAACTACGGGGAACATTTTGCCCATGAATGGGCCTGCATAGACTATGTGCACCCACGACCATGGTTTGGTAGGCCAAGAGCTCAGGGGAGCCTTCCTGGGGCATTGCTGAGTTAGGCACAAATGGTGCACCATCGGACGCAGAGCTCCAAGTCCGCGTCAATACCAGGTCACCAGACGTGGGATCTGGCTATGGCCTTCATGAGAACGATCCCCGGGTGCTCGCGGTGGAGCTCCCGGACAAATGCCTCTCTGCCTCCCAGAGGCATGACTACTCGGCTGCCCCACATCAGGCAGTCCGCTTGTAGTAATAGCTCATGCATGCGCCTGTGAAAAGGTTTGAATTCCTCGGGGCAGGCATCGCTAGCCTCTGCCCAGTCACCGGTCAGGACACATCTTTTTACTAATGATAACGTGGGGTCGCTGGCCGTCCAGGCTCTGATTTGGCGAGCCGTCATGGGCGAACCTGTGGACTCAAAGGCATTGATTGCCATGACTATCTCACAGGCCTGTTCGTCAGACCCTTCCGTGGTCGCCAGGGGTAGCCTGCTGAGCGCGTCGGCACATTTGTCTGTGCCTCGTCTGTGCCTTATGGTATAGTCGTAGGACGCCAGCATGAGTGCCCACCGTTGAATTCGCGCCGAGGCGTTGGCGCTTATTGCCTTGCTCTCGGATAGGAGGGACGTGAGGGGCTTATGGTCGGTTTCTAACGCGAACTTGGCCCTGAAAAGGTATTGGTGCATCTTTTTGACACCGTACACGCACGCAAGCGCCTCCTTCTCTACCATTCCATACCCGCACTCCGCCCACGAAGTGACCTGGAGGCATAAGCTATGGGTTATAATTTGCCCGCACTATTGACATGTTGTAAAACACACCCGACCCCATACGCTGACACATCGCATGTGAGACCTAGCTTTTTACCTGGATCAAAGAAAGTCAAAACACTGTTGGAACACAGAAGGTTGCATGCCTTATTGAAGGCGCGTTCCTGGGCGTCCCCCCAAAACCAATCGCACCCCTTCCTGAGTAGCACATGGAGAGGCTCCAGCAGCGTGCTTAAGTTCTGCATAAAGTTCCCAAAGTAATTGAGTAGCTCGAAAAAGGCGCGCATTTCTGAGACATTCCGGGGCCTGGGTGCCAGGCGAATTGCTTCTGTTTTGGACTCTGTTGGGCGGATTCCATCAGCGGCAATCCTTCTGCCCAAAAATTCAACCTCGGGTGCGAGAAACAGGCACTTGTATTTCTTAACTCGTAGGCCTACCCAATCCAACCGCTTTAGTACTTCCTCCAAAGTACGGAGATGGGAGTCGGTGTCCCTGCCCGTGATAAGTATGTCATCTTGAAATACAACCGTCCCCGGGATGGACTTGAGCAGACTCTCCATGTTGCGCTGGAATATGGCAGCTGCCGACCTGATGCTGAATGGGCATCGATTGTACATGAAAAGGCCTCGATGTGTGTTGATGGTGGTGAGTAGCTTGGATTCCTCGGTCAATTCTTGCGTCATATACGCAGATGTGAGGTCTAATTTTGAGAAAAGTTTACCTCCAGCCAATGTGGCAAATAAGTCCTCCGCTCTGGGCAGCGGGTACTGGTCCTGTAGGGAGACTCTGTTTATGGTAGATTTGTAGTCCCCACAGATTGGTACGGATCCATCAGGCTTCATGACTGGGACGATGGGACTTGCCCAGTCGCTAAATTCCACAGGTGATATAATGCCTTCCCGCAGAAGCCTGTCTAGTTCGTGTTCAATCTTTTCCCTCATCACATAGGGTACAGCTCTGGCCTTGTGATGGACCGGTCTAGCATCCTGTGTGATGTAGATTTTGACTTTGGCCCCTTTGAAAGTGCCCATACCTGGCTGAAAGAGATGTTCAAATCACTTCATAACTGTTGAGCAGGAGGTCCGTTCCTCTAACGACATGGCATGGACATCATCCCATTTCCAGTTTAGTTTTGCCAGCCAGCTTCTCCCCAGCAGTGCTGGGGGGTCTCCGGGGACAATCCACAGGGGAAGTCGGTTCACTGTCCCTTTGTGTTTGATGGAGAGCATGGCGCTGCCGAGGACTGATACGATTTCTTTGGTATAGGTCCTTAGCTTGGTGTCGACCCTTGTGAGTTTTGGTATGTCTCTTTTATGCGGCCACAATTGTTCAAATTGTTGAGCGCCCATGAGAGATTGACTCGATCCCGTATCCAGCTCCATGTTGACAGGTATCCCGTTGAATAGGACCCTCATCATTATAGGAGGTGTCCTGTTGTAGGAGCAGCGGCCATTGATCGTGTTGACCCGCTGTACATCGGTGTCCCGGGTACTGTCCCCACCGTCTTCTGGTCCGCTTTCCGACCCATCCGATTCGTATACCAGCCGAGCTGTCGTTTTTTTGCACATGCGGGCCAAATGCCCTGTATATTCACAGTTCCTGCAAACAGCCTGCTGAAATTGACATCCCCTTGACAAGTGCCCACCCCCACACCTCCAGCACAGACCGCTTCCATTGTTTCCAAAGAATGAGCTGCGTCTGGCTGATCTCTCTTGAGCTTCTCTCAGTTTGTAGTTGATTGCTCGCATTGTGGGTTGATGAAGTGTGAACGGCCGTCCCTGTGGCCCTTGATGGCTTCTGGCACCATTGCCTGCTGTCGAGGGCATGCTCTCCCACTTTTGTCTGTGTGTGGGGGTAATAGCTTGTTTCATGCTGTGAACTCCTTTTTCCGATATTTCGTTAGTTGTCGTACCTGCATTGTAAATCAACCTCGTTTCTTCTTCCCCTGCCAAGAATGTCTGTGCAACCAGTGCTGCTGCCTCTAAGGTCAGGTTCTTGGTCTCTATGAGCTTTCGGAATATGCCTGCGTGGCCTATTCCTTCAATGAAAAAGTCTCTCAGCATTTCTCTCCTCAGTTTCATCGGAGAACTCACATAAACTAGCCAACCTCTGAAGTTCCGCCACAAAGTCGGGTATGCTCTGGCCCACACAGCATCTGTAGTTGTAGAACCTGTGTCTGGCCATGTGTAAGCTGCTCGCTGGCTGACCTTTGAAGCATGGCATTGGTCACCTGAGTGATGCATCTGTGGACGGCTGACTGCGAGATGCTGCAAATGTCTGCTGCAGATCCCTGGAAGGAGCATGAGGTGAAGAAGTTGAGGCCCATGGTGAATTTGACAGTCACTGGTAAGGCATGTCCACTAGGTTCTCTGGGCAACAGGTCTTGTTCCAGCAAACTACAAATATCTGCGTTGAACTGACGTAATAGCCTGAGCCTCAGGTCGGTGAGGAGAGACTGCTGGTGTAGTTGCTGCAGCTGCTGGTGTGGCTGGTGTTGCTGGTGCTGAGACTCACCGTGGTCCAATTCTGAGGATCAAGGTGAGACAGCATAGTGGCACCCATGCTGATCTAATAGATGCCAGGTAACGTGGAGATCAGAGGCACAATCCTCCAGTGTACTGAGAGTGACTAGCAATGTGGTGAGAGTAGCTTCCTAGGTTGCAGAAATGACCTGTGAACTCCTGAAAGTGAAATCTCTGAACAAAATGGTGTCAGCCAGAGCCTTCCGCTTAGGCAAGGTGTGAGTATTTATGTGTTTTTTCCAGCTGTCACTTAATGGACTCGCACAATGGCCACCGAGCTCCCGCCTCCCCTGCACAGACGATGTCCCGAGGGGTATGAGTAGCTTATCAGCGGGTATAGCTTCTTGTGGGGTATTTTTCTGCAATGACAATTACAATAGAACTTAAATGCTGAGTTTTACAGAGTGCAATTTTTTAGCCAATCCAATTTTGCCAGTTCTCTGTCCGAAAACAAAGCAGCAAAGGTGGGGTGAAGGGTTGGAAATAAAGGATTAAAAACATATTTATTTTTGTGTTTAGATGACCTGCTCTGTTTGAAATGTTGACCAAGATCCTTGCTTTTGAGTTTTAAGTTTCAAAAGAACTTTTATTGGAATAAAAAATAGAAAATACTGGATCATTAAATGCAAAAGAATGGTGATTAAAGGTATGTTAGATGAACGCATTTTACTTGTTAAATCTTCTGTAACCCCACCCCCCAAAAGAAATTCAAATAAAAATATCGATTAAATGAATACAAAATGTGGTTCAGTGATTTATTGTTTTGGAATCTGTAAAGATAGATTGATCGCTTTCTGATTTAAAAGATTGAAATCTTTTTTCCTTATTTTGTATAAAGCTCTATTTGCAATGTAGACCAAAATCCCTGCTTTTGGGTTTTCAATTCCAAAAGAATTTTGCTTTTAAAAAAAAAATAGAAAATCCTGGCAATAAATAATAGTCTAGATTTACCAATTTTAGGCATAGATATGGTGCTACAGATTTAAAAACTCTGGGCAGTTAATTAATCAGCACCTAAACACATATTCTGGGCTAGAATTTCCATAAAATCCACCACCGCCGGATTGCCGTCCAAAAAAACGCTACGATTATTAAATTAATGCTGATGAAAAATTGCACAAAAGAGGAAAAATTTCTGCCTGGCGGGAAAAATGGGACTTACATGCAGATTCTGGGTGGAAAACACAATCCTGGGCAAATTGGGCGTTTCTTTATCAAATTGGTCGTTACTTACTCAAATATAGTCCGAGGCTGCGGTTTGGGCCTAGGGAGGGGGGAAAACACAAAAAATATTTTTTCCAAAAAAACAAAAATCAGAAAACACTCCCAGGACCCTTTTCCACTTAATCGCTGTAAAATGAATTTTAAAACAATTTAAAAAACACTTTAACTTAACTTTTTTTGCCGGGTTTCATACCAACTGCCCTGGCTGGTTTCTCGTGGGCATTTTTTTCCTACTCACCTACGGGTCACCGCTGAGACCAAACGTGAATGGTGGGGTTTTTTTCGGCGGTGCACGCTAGCGGTCCGCTCCCCAACAGTATTTCGAGACCGCCGGCGGAACTCTTTGTGGAAATTCTCGCCGGGTGGTTTCTCGGCGAAAACGAGCATTACCACCGAAAATCCCGGTTGAAATGGTGTGGAAATTCTAGCCCAAAGACAGGTTAATTTCATCAGAATATAAAATCTAACATGGGAACAGGAGTAGGCGATTCTGCCCCTCGAGCCTCTTCCACCATTCAGTTAAATCTGTATCTGAATTCCATCTAACCACCTTGGTTCCGGAACCCTTAATACCCTTGCCTAACAAAAATCTATCAATCTCACTTGTGAAGTTTTCAATTGACCGAGTCTCAACAGCTTTGTGGGGGAAGAGAGTTCCAGGTTTCGAGTACCCTTTGAGTGAAGAAGTGCTTTCTGACTTCACCCCTGAACAGCCTCGCTCTAATTTTAAGGCAATGCCCCCTTGTGGACTCTCCCACCAGAGGAAATAGTTTCTCTCTATCTACCCTATCAAATCCTTTAATCATTTTAAACACTTCAATTAGATCACCTTAAACCTTCTATATTCAAGGGAATACGTCTAGTCCATACAGCCTGTCCTCATAATTTAACCATTTAACCGCGATATAATTCAGTAAACGTGTGCGTAACCCCCTCCAAGCCAAGATATCCTTCTTGAAGTGCAGTGCCCAGAACTGAATGCAGTGTCCAGATGGGGTCTAACCAGAGCTGTAACATAATTCCCACCCCTTTATAAGTTAAAGGCTAACATTTCATGTCTTTTTAATTATTTTGTACCTGTCCAATATCTTCTAGTGATAGGAACATAAGAAATAGGAGCAGGAGTAAGCCATTTGGCCCCTCGAGCCTGCTCCACCATTCAATAAGATCATGGCTAATCTGATCTTGGCCTCAACTCCACTTCCCTACCTGCTTCCCATAATTCTTGACTCCCTTAACATTCAAAAATCTGTCTATCTCCACCTTAAATGAATACAATGATCCAGCATCCACCACTCTCTGGGGTAGAAAATTCCAAAGTTCACCACGCTCTGAGAGAAGAAATCCCTCCTCAATTCCGTTTTAAATGGGCAAACCCTTATTCTGTAAATATTCCCCTAAGTTCTAGATTGGCCCACGAGGGGAAACATCATCTCTGCATCTACCCTGTCAAGGCACCTCAGAATCTTATACGTTTCAATAATTCACCCCCTTAGTCTTTTAGCAGGTACTGAAAAAGATGATTTTGATTTTCCCTTCCAATACAATTGAAGAATCAGCTTGAGCAAGAGAACAGCAATTCATGATTCACAATAATGAGCCCATTCGCATGAGGGGAAATCACCGCAATATTTGCCAAAATCTTCAGCTACACAAGTGTTGGAATGCTGGGTGCACCTGCAGCTTTGACTATAACCAAGCCAGGCCCTACTGCACACTCAGTGTAACTATCTGTCACAGGTCTATATTCAAGGGGGTTACAGTTTTGGGGGCTGTGTCATTATTCTCTGTAACAAAGCCAGGCCCTACTGCAGGGGTTCTGAACGTGGCGGGACAAATCGGATTCGGAACTCAAGAGCAAAAGCACCCAACTGCAGTGGCCCAGAAATGCTGACAGATGAACTGAATATCAATCACCAAGGCAAGGTGACTGGTGCACCTGCGGATGGCAGCTTTGGTGCTTGTGATTTGAGCAGGTCCGCCTTGCTAGGTCTCTGGGTCCGCCACCCGGCTTCCCGGTGACCGACCAGGCAGTTTCCGTTATCTCTGGGCACACCTTCGCCCAGGCGAGCACAGATGACGCACCCGAGTGACAGTGGGTGGGTGGGTGACGGGCCTGCAGATTTATCAGTCTGAAAGCAATCTCGTGCTTTACTGCTGTCCCTGCGTCCTGGCAAAGGTGTAGCCTCACAGGCTGGGTACTGCCCTCCCAATCTCAGCAAGCCCTCTCACTCGGCTCAGCACTGAAATCGCCATTTCACCCTCTTCCCTTGCTCGCTCGGGGCCAGTACGGCCAAACAGAACGAACACCTGGGGGCAACAGACCCCTTCAGTGACAATATTGAAATTATACTGCCACCCTCTGTCCCATCAAAGCTATTAGACCTGTCATTGACAAGTTTCCCATGAAGTAATTAAAATAAAAATAATAAATATATATGTTTAATTGTAAAATTAATTTTTATACAGAAAAAAGACTTATGTTGTCTTATAGGGAGTGGGTGGGATTTTTATAGCACATGGGAGCCTCAGAAGCAGAAAGGTTCTTTGAGGATGTACCGAGCAAGGTGGATAAGGGGGAACCAGTGGATGTGGTGTATTTGGATTTCCAGAAGGCATTTGATAAGGTGCCACATAAAAGGTTACTGCACAAGATAAACGTTCACGAGGTTGGGGGTAATATATTAACATGGATAGAGGATTGGCTAACTAACAGAAATCAGAGAGTTGGGATAAATGGGTCATTTCCTGGTAGGCAAACAGTAACTAGTGAGGTGCTGCAGGGATCGGTGCTGGGTCCTCAATTATTCACAATCTATATTAATGACTTGGATGAAAGGACCGAGTGTAATGTAGCCAAGTTTGCTAATAATACAAAGATGGGTGGGAAAGCAAATTGTGAGGAGGACACAAAAAATCTGCAAAGGGACATAGACAGGCTAAGTGAGTGGGCAAAAATTTGGCAGATGGAGTATAATGTGGGAAAATGTGAGGTTATCCACTTTGGCAGAAAAAATAAAAAAGGAAATTATAATTTAAATGGAGAAAAATTGCAAAGTGCTGCAATTCAGAGGGACCTGGGAGTCCTTGTGCATGAAACACAAAAAGTTAGTATTCAGGTACAGCAAGTAATCGGGAAGGCAAATGGAATGTTGGCCTTTATTGCAAGGGGGATAGAGTATAAAAGCAGAGAAGTCCTGCTACAACTGTACAGGGTATTGGTGAGGTCACACCTAGAACCCTCCATATTTAAGGAAGGATATACTTGCTTTGGAGGCTGTTCAGAGAAGGTTCCAGTGATGAGGGGGTTCACTTATGAAGATAGGTTGAGTAGGTCAGCCTATACACATTGGAGTTCAGAAGAATGAGAGGTGATCTTATCGAAACAGATAACATAAAGTGGGGGCTCGACAAGGTGGATGCAGGGAGGATATTTCCACTCATAGAGGAAACTAAAACTAGAGGATAGTCTCAAAATAAGGGGCTGCACATTTAAAACTGAAATGAGGAGGAATTTGTTCTCTCAAATGGTTGTAAATCTATGGAATTCTCTGCTCCAGAGAGCTGTGGAGGCTGGGTCATTGAATAAATTCAAGGCGGTGATCGACAGATTTTTGAGCGATAAGGGAATAAAGAGTTATGGAGAGTGGGCGGGGAAGTGGTGCTGAGTCCATGATCTGATCAGCCACGATCTTATTAAATGGCAGAAGCGGCTCGAGGGGCCAAATGGCCTATTCCTGCTCTTATTTCTTATGTTTATATTTCTTATGTAATCCTTCTCTTCAGTTGCAAACCCTGGTCATTCGTTACTTTCTTGATGGTCTTATAGAAACATAGAAACATAGAAACATAGAAAATAGGTGCAGGAGCAGGCCATTCAGCCCTTCTAGCCTGCACCGCCATTCAATGAGTTCATGGCTGAACATGAAACTTCAGTACCCCCTTCCTGCTTTCTCGCCATAACCCTTGATCCCCCGAGTAGTAAGGACTTCATCTAACTCCCTTTTGAATATATTTAGTGAATTGGCCTCAACTACTTTCTGTGGTAGAGAATTCCACAGGTTCACCACTCTCTGGGTGAAGAAGTTTCTCCTCATCTCGGTCCTAAATGGCTTACCCCTTATCCTCAGACTGTGACCCCTGGTTCTGGACTTCCCCAACATTGGGAACATTCTTTCTGCATCTAACCTGTCTAAACCCGTCAGAATTTTAAACGTTTCTATGAGGTCCCCTCTCATTCTTCTGAACTCCAGTGAATACAAGCCCAATTGATCCAATCTTTCTTGATAGGTCAGTCCCGCCATCCCGGGAATCAGTCTGGTGAACCTTCGCTGCACTCCCTCAATAGCAAGAATGTCCTTCCTCAAGTTAGGAGACCAAAACTGTACACAATACTCCAGGTGTGGCCTCACCAAGGCCCTGTACAACTGTAGCAACACCTCCCTGCCCCTGTATTCAAATCCCCTCGCTATGAAGGCCAACATGCCATTTGCTTTCTTAACCGCCTGCTGTACCTGCATGCCAACCTTCAATGACTGATGTACCATGACACCCAGGTCTCGTTGCACCTTCCCTTTTCCTAATCTGTCACCATTCAGATAATAGTCTGTCTCTCTGTTTTTACCACCAAAGTGGATAACCTCACATTTATCCACATTATACTTCATCTGCCATGCATTTGCCCACTCACCTAACCTATCCAAGTCACTCTGCAGCCTAATAGCATCCTCCTCGCAGCTCACACTGCCACCCAACTTAGTATCATCCGCAAATTTGGAGATACTGCATTTAATCCCCTCGTCTAAATCATTAATGTACAATGTAAACAGCTGGGGCCCCAGCACAGAACCTTGCGGCACTCCACTAGTCACTGCCTGCCATTCTGAAAAGTACCCGTTTACTCCTACTCTTTGCTTCCTGTCTGACAACCAGTTCTCAATCCACGTCAGCACACTACCCCCAATCCCATGTGCTTTAACTTTGCACATTAATCTCTTGTGTGGGACCTTGTCGAAAGCCTTCTGAAAGTCCAAATATACCACATCAACTGGTTCTCCTTTGTCCACTTTACTGGAAACATCCTCAAAAAATTCCAGAAGATTTGTCAAGCATGATTTCCCTTTCACAAATCCATGCTGACTTGGACCTATCATGTCACCATTTTCCAGATGCACTGCTATGACATCCTTAATAATTGATTCCATCATTTTACCCACTACTGAGGTCAGGCTGACCGGTCTATAATTCCCTGTTTTCTCTCTCCCTCCTTTTTTAAAAAGTGGGGTTACATTGGCTACCCTCCACTCCATAGGAACTGATCCAGAGTCAATGGAATGTTGGAAAATGACTGTCAATGCATCCGCTATTTCCAAGGCCACCTCCTTAAGTACTCTAGGATGCAGGCCATCAGGCCCTGGGGATTTATCTGCCTTCAATCCCATCAATTTCCCCAACACAATTTCCCGACTAATAAAGATTTCCCTCAGTTCCTCTTCCTTACTAGACCCTCTGACCCCTTTTATATCCGGAAGGTTGTTTGTATCCTCCTTAGTGAATACCGAACCAAAGTACTTGTTCAATTGATCCGCCATTTCTTTGTTCCCCGTTATGACTTCCCCTGATTCTGACTGCAGGGGACCTACGTTTGTCTTCACCAACCTTTTTCTCTTTACATACCTATAGAAACTTTTGCAATCCGCCTTAATGTTCCCTGCAAGCTTCTTCTCGTACTCCATTTTCCCTGTCCTAATCAAACCCTTTGTCCTCCTCTGCTGAGTTCTAAATTTCTCCCAGTCCCCAGGTTCGCTGCTATTTCTGGCCAATTTGTATGCCACTTCCTTGGCTTTAATACTATCCCTGATTTCCCTAGATAGCCACGGTTGAGCCACCTTCCCCTTTTTATTTTTACGCCAGACAGGAATGTACAATTGTTGTACTTCATCCATGCGGTCTCTAAATGTCTGCCATTGCCCATCCACAGTCAACCCCCTAAGTATCATTCGCCAATCTATCCTAGCCAATTCTCGCCTCATACCTTCAAAGTTACCCTTCTTTAAGTTCTGGACCATGGTCTCTGAATTTACTGTTTCATTCTCCATCCTAATGCAGAATTCCACCATATTATGGTCACTCTTCCCCAAGGGGCCTCGCACAATGAGATTGCTAATTAATCCTCTCTCATTACACAACACCCAGTCCAAGATGGCCTCCCCCCTAGTTGGTTCCTCAACATATTGGTCTAGAAAACCATCCCTTATGCACTCCAGGAAATCCTCCTCCACCGTATTGCTTCCAGTTTGGCTAGCCCAATCTATGTGCATATTAAAGTCACCCATTATAACTGCTACACCTTTATTGCATGCACCCCTAATTTCCTGTTTGATGCCCTCCCCAACATCCCTATTACTGTTTGGAGGTCTGTACACAACTCCTACTAACGTTTTTTGCCCTTTGGTGTTCTGCAGCTCTACCCATATAGATTCCACATCATCCAAGCTAATGTCTTTCCTAACTATTGCATTAATCTCCTCTTTAACCAGCAATGCTACCCCACCTCCTTTTCCTTTTATTCTATCCTTCCTGAATGTTGAATACCCCTGAATGTTGAGTTCCCAGCCCTGATCATCCTGGAGCCACGTCTCCGTAATCCCAATCACATCATATTTGTTAACATCTATTTGCACAATTAATTCATCCACCTTATTGCGGATACTCCTTGCATTAAGACACAAAGCCTTCAGGCTTGTTTTATTAACACCCTTTGTCCTTTTAGAATTTTGCTGTACAGTGGCCCTTTTTGTTCTTTGCCTTGGGTTTCTCTGCCCTACACTTTTCCTCATCTCCTTTCTGTCTTTTGCTTTTGGCTCCTTTTTGTTTCCCTCTGTCTCCCTGCATTGGTTCCCATCCCCCTGCCATATTAGTTTAAATCCTCCCCAACAGCACTAGCAAACACTCCCCCGAGGACATTGGTTCCAGTCCTGCCCAGGTGCAGACCGTCCGGTTTGTACTGGTCCCACCTCCCCCAGAACCGGTCCCAATGCCCCAGGAATTTGAATCCCTCCCTGCTGCACCACTGCTCAAGCCACGTATTCATCTGCGCTATCCTGCGATTCCTACTCTGACTATCACGTGGCACTGGTAGCAATCCCGAGATTACTACTTTTGAGGTCCTACTTTTTAATTTAGCTCCTAGCTCCTTAAATTCGTTTCGTAGGACCTCATCCCTTTTTTTGCCTATGTCGTTGGTACCAATGTGCACCACGACAACTGGCTGTTCTCCCTCCCATTTCAGAATGTCCTGCACCCGCTCCGAGACATCCTTGACCCTTGCACCAGGGAGGCAACATACCATCCTGGAGTCTCGGTTGCGGCCGCAGAAACGCCTATCTATTCCCCTCACAATTGAATCCCCTATCACTATCCTTCTGAACATCTATGTTTTGTATTCATTTTTCTTGAAGTTTTAAATAATGGAGGACCAGAGCAAGGCAAATTACTTTTGTTCTCGTGGTCTACTCCTACCCTCCTACACACTGAGTGTAACCACCTGTCACAGGCTGGATTCAGGGGGTTACAGGTTTGGGGCTGTGCCAGCTTTTGGTAGTTTTCTAATTTTGCATGTACACTTCTCACAAGCTCTGCAAGTTTTAATTCCGCATCAACTTTAAAAAAAGAGGAAACGCCTTGTGTTCCCAGTAAGAGGACCGCCTCCGCTCTGATGGATAACAGAGCAGTCCTGTCAATCCGGGGGTGGAGGGGCGGCTGCTCAGGATTAAAAGGCGCCACACAGGTGACGCACAGAGCAAAGTGAAGACAGTGAGAGGAAGTGTTGGATGCTGAACGATAGCAGCGCATAAGGTAAGTGTCTTTATATCTCTGCCAGGGGTTTTAGTGACACTACATTTCCGTGTCAGCGCTGCAAACCTTCGCTAACTTCATGATCAATTCCCTTTTAGTGCAGCGGATAAACACCGTCCACTCCCCCCATGTGTAATCTGTCCTTTCTCTCTTGTACTGTACTGTGAACAAGCGCTACCGAGGAGAGTGAAATACACACGGTTCCGCTTTCGGAGTTGTGATCGGGCTGTTCATTTCCGCTATGGGATAGACCAATATGTCAGAGATACCTGGACAGTAACTAAAGTCAATCCTGTGGCTGGGGGAAAACTACAGAATGATCCACTCTGGGTGGAGCTCTCAAGCGTTGTATCCGAGCCAACACGAGGGTATAATACGGAAACCCAGACGAACGTAAAAAGGTCAGATTGCTCGATTAAGAAATAGGGAAGATATGCAAGAACAGGAAGGTTAATTTAATGGAAGACGTCAATCAACCAAATAGAAATACCTGAGTTCTTTCCATTCAGAGTTGGTAAATGTGCGAGCCTTGAATTGGTATTCGCACAGGATCCAGACCAGTTATAGCACACCTGGGGGCCATCACCTATAGTGGGTAAAGTTTGACATGAACTAGGAGTGAGATATATCCAAGACCAGCAGCTTGGTGTATAACTTTACGAAGGATCAATTCAATGAAATAAGGGGAAAATTACTGCCTATGGAATGGTGGAGAATGTTCAACAACATTTCAGTGGAGGACAACTGGAATACCTTTAAAGGTGTAATGCTGAAAGTGCAGGATCAAGACACACTGATCCTAAAGCTCAGGCTGAACAAACCTGTCCCAACATTGATTAACAAATAAACAGTAAGAGGACAGTCAGGGAAGAGGTATAAAACATGTAAGCAGAACCATAACGGAGGATTGTCAATATTGTGTGATTACTTCCTGCAAGTATTCCCATGGGAGGGTCTGAGAAACATGCGCACTCCAGAGTGAAGCAAAGTAACACTAACGACTCTTTGATATGAATGAGATGAAGTCCTAGACAAGCTGAAAAGGCTCCCAATGAATAACTCACTGGGGTCTATGGTATATCCCCAAAGTGCTGAAAGAGCCTGAGGAGGAGATATGAGGCACCGGCCACCATTATAAGTGATTTGCTGGACACTGGGGAGACACCAGTAGATTGAAAGCAGGTCAGTGTGGTGTCCATGTTCAGAAAAGGGGATAAAACGGACACAGGCAACTACAATCTTTATTCAGTGTAAAATACTGGAATCAAATCAGCAGGAATCAATATCTGGAGCATCTGTCTCACATTATCCGAGAGAACAGTAGGCTCCGGATTCAGAAGGGGACGATCCCACCTCAAAAAACCTATTTGTCCTCTTTGAGGATGAACCATCTCAATTGCACTCTGTAAAGTATTATGCTATGCTGTACTTAGACTTCCAAAAGGCACCTCATAAAGTCCCTCATGTAAAGTTTGTAAATCAAACTCAATGCTGTGGGAATTCATTATAAATCCTAGAAATGGATAATAAACAGGTTGATGAGTCGAAACAGCTGGAATATAATTCAAAAGCAGAGAAGTCATGTTAAATGTATATAGAACCTGGGTTAAACCAAACTTGATGTGTTTTGCACAGTTCTCGTATCCACATATATTTTTTTAAGTATAGAAAAACAGTGGAGACGGTGGGAAAAAGATTTACAAGAATGATACCAGAACTGAGTGTGCACAACTATCTGGAAAGACTGGGGCTCCTTTGTCTAGAAAATAGGAAACTGAGGGGTGACCTGACAGAAGTCTTTCAAATTATGAAGCAGTTTTATATGGTAAATGTACTGAAGATGTTTCCACTTGCGGGGAGTATAAAACTAACAGACATAATTATAAAATAGTCACTAATAAGGAATTCAGGCGTAACTTGTTTATTCAGAGTGTGGTGAGAATGTGGAACATGCTACCACAGGGAGTGGTTGAGGTGAATAGCATTCAAGGGGAAGCTTGATAATTAAATGTAAGATAAATAAGAACATAAGAACATAAGAATTAGGAACAGGAGTAGGCCATCGAGCCCCTCGAGCCTGCTCCGCCATTCAAAAAGATCATGGCTGATCTGGCCGTGGACTCAGCTCCACTTACCCGCCCGCTCCCCATAACCCTTAATTCCCTTATTGGTTAAAAATCTATCTATCTGTGACTTGAATACATTCAATGAGCTAGCCTCAACTGCTTCCTTGGGCAGAGAATTCCACAGATTCACAACCCTCTGGGAGAAGAAATTCCTTCTCAACTCGGTATTTTGAGGCTGTGCCCCCTAGTTCTAGTCTCCCCGACCAGTGGAAACAACCTCTCTGCCTCTATCTTGTCTATCCCTTTCATTATTTTAAATGTTTCTATAAGATCACCCCTCATCCTTCTGAACTCCCAACGAGTAAAGACCCAGTCTACTCAATCTATCATCAGAAGGTAACCCCCTCATCTCCGGAATCAACCTAGTGAATCGTCTCTGTACCCCCTCCAAAGCCACTATATCCTTCCTTAAGTAAGGTGACCAAAACTGCACGCAGTACTCCAGATGCGGCCTCACCAATACCCTATACAGTTGCAGAAGGACCTCCCTGCTTTTGTATTCCATCCCTCTCGCAATGAAGGCCAACATTCCATTCGCCTTCCTGATTACCTGCTGCACCTGCAAACTAACTTTTTGGGATTCACGCACAAGGACCCCCAGGTCCCTCTGCACCGCAGCATGTTGTAATTTCTGCTCATTCAAATAGTATTCCCTTTTTTTGTTTTTTTTCCCAAGGTGGATGACCTCACACTTTCCGACATTGTATTCCATCTGCCAAACCTTAGCCCATTCGCTTAACCTATCTAAATCTCTTTGCAGCCTCTCTGTGTCCTCTACACAACCCGCTTTCCCACTAATCTTTGTGTCATCTGCAAATTTTGTTACACTACACTCTGTCCCCTCTTCCAGGTCATCTATGTATATTGTAAACAATTGTGGTCCCAGCACCGATCCCTGTGGCACACCACTAACCACCGATTTCCAACCCGAAAAGGACCCATTTATCCCGACTCTCTGCTTTCTGTTCGCCAGCCAATTCTCTATCCATGCTAATACATTTCCACTGACCCCGCGTACCTTTATCTTCTGCAGTAACCTTTTGTGTGGCACCTTATCGAATGCCTTTTGAAAATCTAAATACACCACATCCATCGGTACACCTCTATCCACCATGCTCGTTATATCCTCAAAGAATTCCAGTAAATTAGTTAAACATGATTTCCCCTTCATGAATCCATGCTGCGTCTGCTTGATTGCACTATTCCTATCTAGATGTCCCACTATTTCTTCCTTAATGATAGTTTCAAGCATTTTCCCCACTACAGATGTTAAACTAACCGGCCTATAGTTACCTGCCTTTTGTCTGCCCCCTTTTTTAAACAGATGCGTTACATTAGCTGCTTTCCAATCCGCTGGTACCTCCCCAGAGTCCAGAGAATTTTGGTAGATTATAACGAATGCATCTGCTATAACTTCCGCCATCTCTTTTCATACCCTGGGCTGCATTTCATCAGGACCAGGGGACTTGTCTACCTTGAGTCCCATTAGCCTGTCCAGCACTACCCCCCCTAGTGGTAGTGATTGTCTCCAGGTCCTCCCTTCCCACATTCCTGTGACCAGCAATTTCTGGCATGGTTTCTGTGTCTTCCACTGTGAAGACCGAAGCAAAATAATTGTTTGGGGTCTCAGCCATTTCCACATTTCCCATTATTAAATCCCCCTTCTCATCTTCTAAGGGACCAACATTTACTTTAGTCACTCTTTTCCGTTTTATATATCTGTAAAAGCTTTTACTATCCGTTTTTATGTTTTGCGCAAGTTTACCTTCGTAATCTATCTTTCCTTTCTTTATTGCTTTCTTAGTCATTCTTTGTTGTCGTTTAAAGTTTTCCCAATCTTCTATTTTCCCACTAACCTTGGCCACCTTATACGCATTGGTTTTTAATTTGATGCTCTCCTTAATTTCCCTGGTTATCCACGGCTGGTTATCCCTTCTCTTACCGCCCTTCTTTTTCATTGGAATATATTTTTGTTGAGCACTATGAAAGAGCTCCTTAAAAGTCCTCCACTGTTCCTCAATTGTGCCACCGTTTAGTCTGTGTTTCCAGTCTACTTTAGCCAACTCTGCCCTCATCCCACTGTAGTCCCCTTTGTTTAAGCATAGTATGCTCATTTGAGACACTACTTCCTCACCCTCAATCTGTGTTACTAATTCAACCACACTGTGATCACTCATTCCGAGAGGATCTTTTACTAGGAGATCGTTTATTATTCCTGTCTCATTAAACAGGACCAGATCTAAGATAGCTTGCTCCCTTGTAGGTTCTGTAACATACTGTTCTAAGAAACAATCCCGTATGCATTCTATGAATTCCTCCTCCAGGCTACCCCGTGCGATTTGATTTGACCAATCGATATGTAGGTTAAAATCCCCCATAATTACTGCCGTTTCTTTTTCACATGCCTCCATTATTTCCTTGATTATTGCCCGCCCCACCGTGAAGTTATTATTTGGGGGCCTATAAACCAAGCCCACCAGTGACTTTTCCCCCTTACTATCTCTAATCTCCACCCACAATGATTCAACATTGTGTTCATTAGAGCCAATATCGTCTCTCACAACTGCCCTGATATCATCCTTTATTAACAGAGCTACCCCACCTCCTTTCCCTTCTTGTCTATCTTTCCGAATCGTCAGATACCCCTGTCCCAGTCTTGGCCACCCTGCAACCACGTTTCTGTAATGGCCACCAAATCATACCCATTTGTAATGATTTGTGCCGTCAACTCATTTACTTTATTTCGAATGCTGCGTGCGTTTAGGTAGAGTGTTTTAATACTAGTTTTTAATCCATGATTTTTAGTTTTGACCCCTCCTGCAGCCCCTTTACATTCAGTGGCCCTTTTTGTTTTTTGCCTTGGGTTTCTCTGCCCTCCACTTTTACTCATCTCCTTTCTGTCTTTTGCTTTTGTCTCCTTTTTGTTTCCCTCTGTCTCCCTGCATTGGTTCCCATCCCCCTGCCACATTAGTTTAACTCCTCCCCAACAGCACTAGCATATATAAACAAATAGAAGGATATATTGACGGGGTGAGATGAAGTAGGGTAGGATGAGACTCATGTGGAGCATAGACCAGTTGGTCTGAATGTCCTGTTTCTGTGCTGTAAAATTCTATGCAACACTGGTACCTCATGAATGGCACTGAAATAGCTAAGACTGATGTAAAAAGAGACCGAGATATCTTGGTAGACTCAATACTAAACATATATAAGTAATCAACAGAGCTACTAGAATGTAGAACTACATCACCAAAACAGTTGAATATAAATCAGAGGAAGTCAATGATCAAACCATAACTGCTCTGGTTAGATCACATTTCAAGTATTATGTTCAATTCTGGTCACCAAGATACAATTGAGAGCTTCTAGTGCTGGAGGCAGCAGAGAGAAGATCAATGAGACTGATCCTTGGTTGCTGTGGTCTGAGATATGAAAAAAGACCAGTCTGGAAAGGAGGAGTCTGAGAGGTAATATTACAGAGTCAAAAGAAATAGTAAATGTTGTGGAAAAGGTAAATGTGGGAGTAAAACAAGGAGACAAAGGTTCCAACTCGTAAAAGATAACTTTAGGACTGATATCAGGACGTTCTTTTTAACATAGTGAGCAACACTTGGTTTAGATTTCCAGATGGAGTCGTACAGGTGAAAACCCAGGTTGCATTTAAGAAAGAATTCTATAATGAAATGGGAGGATTGTAGAGCACCTGTGGATGGATGAACTAATGTGGGTCAAATGGTCTTCTCATCCGGATCTGTGATCTATCTTGTGATCTGTCAATACATCTATCCCTATAATAGTTTGTGCACAAGGACAAATATTTGAAAGTAGTGATGGAAAGCTCATTTAAACTATCAGTGTATGTTGAGGAATATATATTTGCCTTTGTAGTTTGTTCTATGAACGCAAGGCAAAATGGCTGCTGCAAGCATTATGGGTAGGATAAAATGCAGGATAAAATGATGCAACATGGGTGAAGACAGTTAGTCTAAGAAAGTGATGCACACTTCTGCACGTAGCCTTTAGAACCCCGAGGGCTAGATTTTACACTTTTGTGCAGATCGACCAAAAATGAGTGTTATTTCTGGCATGGGTCGTAAAAATGGGTTTTCAGGTCGCCGCTTGTCGCCCATTTTCAAAGCCCTTAGTCTCCATTTTAAAAATTGGACGTTATCGCGAGCGATCTGAAATGGGCGTTAGCGTTAAATTTCTCTGACCTTCTGCTGTAAAGTGTCACCGTCCTTAGCAACGGCATGGCAACGCTCATTTCCCGTGATTCAGGAGGTCAGGGGTCATCCTTACATACGCAGAAGAGGAGACAGAGAGAGAGGGAGCAGAGAGGGACTGAAACGGTGAGTGGGTGTGGTGTGTGCTTGTTTAGCTGTTGTGGGAGCCACAAGGGAGATTCACCAGCAGCAAAAAGCCAACTAAGTACCAAGAACATAGCTGGCACTGAGTTTTTGTCCAACAAATAATACATAACATGGAAGGGATGGAGGAGGCCCTGGAGCTGTTAACCAGGAACGCTGGTGGCAGAGGGCTCCCAGTGATCCTAGAGCGCGGCACTGCACCCCAAGATGCTGCACCCCCATTGCCATGAGAGCCAGGAGCAACATCTTGCTTCTAGCTAGGAGCACATTCCCACCTTGGGACCATCCTCTCATGTATCTGTCGAAGCAGCGGTTCGGCCGTCATCCCCCTCGCCCCAATGAAGCAGCATCTGAGGAGCTCCTCGGCCAGGCAGCTTGGAGGCAGGAGGGGAAGGGATAGAGGTGGGGAGAGAAGCAGCAGGGGCGGGGTGGGGGGGAAGGAAAGTGAGGTGCATGGCCGCAGGTGTTGTCTGGGGCATATTTTTAGGTTGCTGCTGCTATTTTGGGGGGAGGATCGGTGCAAGGGGCGAGGGGACTACCTTGTTGGTTTGCATTTGTGTTCTATATTGTGGGAAATGGGGACCATTGTAATGATGTAAATGTGACAAATTTGTTGTGGGCTGGGGCGGGGGTGGGGTGGGCTGGTTTTTACAGATATACTTATCATTTCAGACAAATGGTCAGAGTAAATGTTTTTTATTTAACATAACCTTGTTGCGCATTGGCTCAGCTAGCTGCACTGTAGACACACTGGTGATTCCTTAATATGAAAGGGTATAATTACACTTAACTTCAATCAACTTAAACTTTAACTGTCACCAAGGTAATGCACACCATGGATGTATGACCTGCACACCCAGCAGTGTTTCAGCTTTGTAAATACCACCAACGTTATTTCAAGCAAAGCGCTCATTTATGAGCTCCTGACATCAGAGTCTTGCAGCTATGATGCCACCATCTCCCTTATGAGCTGGCATATCTCACTGATAACCACTTTGTGGAAGCACAGTCTCCTAAGGCAGGTAGTGTTGCACAAGTTGAGGTAAGACTGCTTCACCCTGTACTTGCGGGGGGTGTAACGTCTGATCCTCCTCATCAGTCTGTCACGTCTTGCATTGGCCACATGATGCTGCCGAGTGTACCTTCTGCCATCTCGCGTCTGCAGCATGTGAGTCGTCATCAAGAGAGAGTGAGAAATGGCAGGCACCATTCCAACAGCTATGTGTTTTCCACCGATTGTTCACAAAGAATAATGCCCCTACTAAGACATCTAGTAAATTCCAATCATCCACAGTATGAAAAGATGTTTGTTCAGATGTTCACAACACCTCCAATCACCTCCAGAGTAAATCTGAACTCCCCCAAGGTTGAAGCAGAGCAGCCTTTTAAATGATGCGACCTGCGATTTAGAACATGGCGTCCATACCGCTGTGAGTAGTTCCGGTTAGTTCAACTTTTGACCAGCATTTTTTTCGGTGAGCGATATTATCGGTGAAATGTGTACGAGATGCAGACAGTTAGTTTTGGCAAATGTGGTCTTTATGACAAAAAACAGTGGGCGGTCAGTATTATTAAATCTCGGTGTTAATTACGTGCCGAAAGTAATGCTGGGTGATATTCTGTGCGTTGGGATCGCCCATTCTGATGATTGCGCCCCGTATTATTTTTTTCAGCGGTACGCACATGCGGAAAATAACACTCGGCGATAAGTGACCGAGAAATGGGAATCAGTTTCCATTTTGTGGCTAAGTGGGCGATATATGGGTATTGCACCTCATTCCAGCGTTAAAATTGATGTTAAGTGGGCGGTATGCATGCAAAAATAATGGAAATTCTAGCCCCTAGCCTCAAGATGACATATCTGGAGCACACCAGACAAACGCCCGTTTTACTTAGTTTCCCCTTAACCGCCGAGAAAACCGATGAGAATAATGGTGCAAGACCCATTTTCTCGCCGGGTGATTAGTTTCAATTAGTTTTAACTTAAAAGTGAAAATTTTCACCAGCATTACTTACCAAACATTAGTGTTTTTTCTGGCCGGGCAGTCGGGTGTTGAGGGGCTCTCTAGGAAAGTCTAGCCCTTAAACATTTTAAATGGCTTAATTTACCAGCTGTGCAAGACAGTATTTCAGATTAAATGAGGATAGAGACATGGATAATGGAAGGTGGCTGACTGTCAAGATGTTTTTAGACAATGAAACAGAATCTGTTAAGGATGAGGCCTGTATGGTTGTGTAAGTTCAGCAATCTGTTCGATGACCTAGAGTCATAAGCTACCTGCAGAAGTTAAACCCAACAAACTCGGTGTCACAAATTCAGCCATGATCTAATCAAATAATTAATCAGGCTTGAGGGGCTGAATGGCTCCTAGGGCTTCTGTTCCAGGGGCTGCACTAATCTTCCTGACTGGATGAGCTTTGTCAATTGCTATCTCGGCTATATCGATCCATATGTGTGAGTGTTGCAGCGTGGAAGAGCAATGAGTAGCAAAAGGCTGCCAATTATTATTAATAACTTTTATTTATATAGAGCCTTTAACATAGTAAAACATCGAAAGGTGCTTCACAGCAGTGTTACAAGACAAAACAGATACATTTGACACCGAGCCACAATAAAATATGGCAGATGACCAAAAGATTGGTTAAAGAGGCAGGTTTTAAGAAGCGTCTTAAAGGAGGAAAGAGAAGTTGAAGGAAGGAATTCCGGAGCTTAGGGCCTTAGCAGCTGAAGGCACGGCTGCCAATGGAGGAGCAATTAAAATCGGGCTGCTCAATAGGGCAGAATTGGAGGAGCGCAGATATATTGGAGGGCAGTAAGGCTGAAGAAATTTAGAAATAGGGAGGGGTGAGGTCATGGGGGGATTTGAAAAGAAGGATGAGAATTTTAAAATCAAGGTGTTGCTTAACTGGGAGCCAATGTGATGGGTGAACAGAACTTGGTGTGAGTTAAGACGTGAGCAGCAGAGTTTTGGAGACTCCAAGTTTACGAAGGGTAGAACGAGGGAGGCCGGCCAGGAGTGTGTTCGAATAGTCAAGTGTAGAAGTAACAAAGGAATGAATGAAGGTTTCAGCAGCAGGTGGGCTTAGGCAGAGGGGCAGTCAGGCGGTGTTACAGAGATGGAAATAGACAGTTTTCGTGATGCAATATATATCAGACAACTTTCTCCAGGGAGCTGTGCTGAGGCCTTACCATTTCCCTTTGTTTTATAATTTTTCCAAATATTGTACATATCTTGGTTTTGCTAGAGATGCCTTGAGACCGAAGTCTTTGTTTCACTGATGTTCATCAATCAACCGAGGTTGTTTCAGCACGTTGGTTAATGAGAAACAATAATATTTGAATCTTAGACATGTAGAGATTAAATAACTTGAGACCAATTCTACAGAGAAGATTGTAAATGTTTCACTGCAGACCAACACTCAGTTTGCGATTCTTCATAAGCCAATTTCTCTGTTCAGTTGCAAACCCTGGTAATTCATTAACTTTCTTGAGAACCTTATTGTACCAAAATCATTTTGGATATTTGTTTTATATTCATTTTTCCTGCAGTTTTAACCAATGGAGGACCTGAGCAAAGCAAATTGCCATTTCACCCTTGACCTATTCAGAAAGCTGGTTGAAAAAAATCAAGCTGGCAACATCTTTTTTTCTCCATTCAGCATCTCCAGTGCGTTGGCCATGGTTTATCTTGGAGCAAAAAATAATACTGCATCTCAAATGGCAAAGGTATGTATAAAATTACTCTGAGTAAAAGATGTAGCTGAATTTTTTTTAACTGTCTTGTGTGTGCATTTTGTTTGATAATATCAGTTTGCCAGAAGCATGGACTTATGGGCTCGACCTTCCACTTCAGATCGCTGAGCTAGTGCCCATATATCGCCCAAAATGGCAGGCTATCGCCCATTTTGATTAAAAAGTGGAAAGTTGGGCCAGAACAGCGCCGGAAAATTGCTGGCCCAACTTTCCTGTCACATCGTTGAGGTGATCGCCTGCATCGCCCAGCGCAACTTTCAGCACATCGCCCACACATCGCCCGGCTTATCGCTCACTGAAAATATCACTGGAGAAAAGCTGCTATTAACTGGCCTTCCTCACAGAACTCAACACTACGGACGCCATTTTGAACATTGGAGGAAGTGAGGAGGCAGCTTACACAAGGGGCTTATCATTTGTGAGTTATTTAAGGGTCGTTTACTGATAGATCCACTCACATTTATATTTATATTTATATGTATATTTATAATTTATATTTTATATTTTCTTTAGTATAAAGGGCATTTATAACAACAGTGATAGTGATAATAGTGATAATGATAGAGCCTGTAGCTTCTCTACCATTATTTGGTAGATTATAACGAATGCATCTGCTATAACTTCCGCCATCTCTTTTCATACCCTGGGATGCATTTCATCAGGACCAGGGGACTTGTCTACCTTGAGTCCCATTAGACTGTCCAACACTACAGCCATACACACTTACAGTGCCTCTGAGCTCCCTCTCACTCTGTCTCCTCTTCTGCACATGTCATCATGACCCTTGACCTCCTGAATCGCGGGAATCGTGCGTTGCCATGCTGTTGTTAAGGGCGGCCACACTTTACGGCAGTAGGTCAAAAAACTTTAACGCTACTGCCCATTTGATATCGCTCGCGGTAGTGCCCATTTTCAAAACTGTAAACTAGGTGTTTTGAGAAAGGGCGATGAGCCGTTGATCTGAAAACCCTTTTTTAACGCCCACGCCGGAAATAATGCCCATTTTTGGGCGATAAGCACAAAAGTGGAGGTTCTAGCCCATAAACTCATTGATAGTTTATATGCATCTAATAGTAATAGGTATCATGTCTCAATATCCTACGTGTAACTAGCAGTAATACTTTAACTCACTGATACTCACCCTGAAACCATCGCCAGAACCCCCCTGCACTGCACCAGGTGAGGTCAGTCTCTCCAGTTGATGCCACTTATAACAGGCCCGATCTCTCTCTCTATCTCCTTGGAATCTGGTTTGGACTCCGGTTCTGTGTGAAGGTGACAATTCTGAACTGCGAACCTCAGTCTGAGCTGATCTGTACTTGGTCTTCACATGTCAAACCCGGTCGGCACAGACCAACCGGAACCAAACCGAGAGATTGCGCAAAGGGCAGTGAGCTGAGTGTTTGGGGCACTTCTCACAGGTCACATTGTCCTAAACTCAGCTCAGTACCAACATTTCTAAACCGCTCCATGTGCTCGGTCTCAATAAATGAGGGATGGGAACCTATGCAGGGAGACAGAGGGAAGTAGAATAGGGGCAGAAGCAAAAGATAGAAAGAAGAAAAGTAAAAGTGAAGTGCAGAGAAACCCAAGGCAAAAATCAAAAAGGGCCACATTACAGCAAAATTCTAAAGGGGCAAAGTGTGTTAAAAAGACAAGTCTGAAGGCTCTGTGCCTCAATGCGAGGAGTATTCGTAATAAAATGGATGAATTAACTGCTCAGGCAGCAATTAATGAATATGATATAATTGGCATCATGGAGACATGGCTCCAGGGTAACCAAGGCTGGGAACTCAACATCCAGGGGTATTCAACATTCAAGAAGGATAGACAGAAAGGAAAAGTAAGTGGGGTAGCGTTGCTGATTAAAGAGCAAATTAACACAATAGAAAGGAAGGACATTAGCTTGGATGATGTGGAATCTGTATGGGTGGAGCTGCTGAATACCAAAGGGCAGAAAACGCTAGTGGGAGTTGTGTACAGACCACCAAACAGTAGTAGTGTGGTTGGGGACAGCATCAAACAAGAAATTAGACATGCGTGCAATAAAGGTACAGCAGTTTACATGGGTGACTTTAATCTACATATAGATTGGGCTAATCTAACTGTTGCAATACGGTGGAGGAGGATTTCCTGGAGTGTATGAGGGATGGTTTTCAAGACCAATATGTCGAGGAGCCAACTAGAGGGCTGGCCATCCTAGACTGGGTGATGTGTAATGAGAAAGGACCAATTAGCAATCTTGTTGTGGGGTGCCGCAGGGCTCAGTGCTGGAACCCCAGCTCTTTACAATACACATCAATGATTTAGATGAAGGAATTGAGTGTAATATCTCTAAGTTTGCAGATGACACTAAGCTGGGTGGTGGTATGAGCTGTGAGGAGGATGCTAAGAGTCTGCAGGCTGACTTGGACAGGTTAGGTGAGTGGGCAAATGCATGGCAGATGCAGTATAATGTGGATAAATGTGAGGTTATCCACTTTGGGGGAAAAACACGAAGGCAGAATTTTATCTGAATGGCGGCAGATTAGGAAAAGTGGAGGTGCAACGAGACCTGGGTTTCATGGTACATCAGCCATTGAAAGTTGGCATGCAGGTACAGCAGGCGGTGAAGAAGGCAAATGGTATGTTGGCCGTCATAGCTAGGGGATTTGAGTATAGGAGCAGGGAGGTCTTACTGCAGCTATACAGGGCCTTGGTGAGGCCTCACCTGGACTCCCTTTCTTTCTGAGCCCCCATTCCCCCTCTCCCCTCTCCCCTCTCCCCCATTCCCCAGTCTCCCTCTCCCCCATTCCCCAGTTTCCCTCTCCCCCATTTCCCAGTCTCTCTCCCCCCGAGCCCCCATTCCCCACTCTCCCTCTCCCCAAACCCCCATTCCCCAGTCTCCCTCTCCTCCATTCCCAGTCTCCCTCTCCCCGAGCCCCCATTCCCCAGTTTCCCTCTCCCCCATTCCTAGTCTCCCTCTCCCCAAGCCCCCATTCCCCACTCTCCCTCTCCCCGAGCCCCCATTCCTCAGTCTCCGTCTCCCCGAGCCCCCATTCCACAGTCTCCCTCTCCCCCATTCCCAGTCTCCCACTCTCTCACTCCCCCATTCCTCAGTCTCCGTCTCCCCGAGCCCCCATTCCCCAGTCTCCCTCTCCCCCATTCCTCAGTCTCTGTCTCCCCCCTAGCCCCCATTCCCCACTCTCCCTCTCCTCGAGCCCCCATTCTCCACTCTCACTCTCCCCGAGTCCCTATTCCCCACTCTCCCTCTCCCTCTCCCCGAGCCTCCATTCCTCAGTCTCCGTCTGCCCGAGCCCCCATTCCCCACTCTCCCTCTCCCTGAGCCCCCATTTCCCACTCTCCCTCTCCCCGAGCCCCCATTCCTCAGTCTCCCTCTCCCGGAGCCCCCATTCACCAGTCTCCCTCCCCCTGAGCCCCCATTCCTCAGTCTCCCTCTCCCCAAACCTCCACGTGGTCGCTGCTCTCGGCTGCGGTGATCAAGTGACATCACCGAGCCAGAGGTTCCACTGAGCAACAGCCGGTGAGGTCACGGAGCGGGGGAGGGGAAGGGAGGAACTAACCACTGGATGGCTAATCTCAGACTTGGTCAGTTTCACTTTCCAGTTTCACTTTCAGGAACCAATTCCTCAAAATCAGGTGATCCCAGTGGCTATAAAAATATTCAGGAAGACAAACATTGCACAGTGTTTCGGCTGATCTACTGACTGAAGTACAAGTGAAATCCAGATCACCATCATGAGGTCAGTAATCACTTTGCTTTACACAACATTATTAGATGTACTGACATTTTAAGGAAATAACAGTGACATTGACCACGATATTAACGCAGAGACGGGATCAGAGTGCGGGTGAGGGAGGGGCGATGGCGGGCGACCAAAGCACAACATCGTGGAACGTGTGCAAATATCCTATTCAATGGGGATTCCTCTTTATCATTTTACTTCCGGCTTTCGTGTCCCTAATGCACGTGAGCGGGCGTGACACTGACCTGCATGATGCGATTTCACCTCGACCACTGACAGGGCCAGTTCACAGAGGCAGTGGAGGAGGAGGTTTGCAGTTAGCTACATTGGGCTGGAAGGAGTGCAGGCAGAGTTATGGAAGGAAGGAGGACAAAGACTGCACCCAGGTTTAATCAGGCGTCCCTGGATGTCATTGGAATCCTCATCTGATGAGGTGTGCTGAGCGGCTTGTTCCTCTTCACCTTTAGTTCTCGCTGCTGTGCTGTGTTGTGCAGAATGCAGCTCACCACGATTATGCTGGAGACCCTCATTGGTGAGTACTGAAGGGCGCCTCCAGACCTGTCCAGATACCTGAAGCGCAACTTGAGCATAGCAATGGCTTGCTCAATAACACATCAGGTTGACAAATGGCTCCTGATGTAACGCTCCTCAGAGGTATCATCAGGCAGGTTTGAGGGGGATATCCTTTGTCACCTCGCCCTTAAGGCTGGTTCCAGGTCTGAACATGTTGAGGATTCTGGGCTGCCGCAGCATGATAGCACCTCCCAGGGAATCTGGCGCAGACCTGCATGAACCTTTTTTTGTGGTTACATACCTGCTAAACATTGATGTAATGGAATCCCTTGCGGTTGACAAATACTCCTGGTTAATCTGTGGGGTGCTCGGATTGCCACGTGTGTGCAGTCGATGCCAGCCTGCCCCTGTGGGAAGCCAGCCAAAGATGTGAATCAGAGTGCCCGCTGATTCTGGCTATTGTCATCACAGGGGAAGTTTATATGCCTCCAGCACTGACAAACAACCCATCAATCACCTGCCTGATGCATTTACTTGCAGCCGACTGCGAGATCCCATGCATGTTGGGTTAGGGCTACGTTTCACGTATTTGACTGTTTGACTTCTCCGTGACCCTCTCCCAGGTGTGAGGGGTTAATATCAAAGCCATTGATTTCAAACCCACTGAAATGAGTGGAGCTGGACCTATCTGTTTATAGCTGAAACATGTTTACAGCAAGGCAGCTGCCTCAGGGCAAACTCCTTCCTAAACCTGCCTCCCTGTGACTGCTGCAATGAAAATAGAACATTTCTCACAGCAGGAGACTGGTGACGGTGGAATTACTCTCTCTCTGTCTCTCTCCACTCCCTGTATTTCCTCCCTCTCTGTGAGAGCTGGGACTGGTGCATGCAATAGGTTCCAGAGGGTGGCAGTGTAGGGTTATTAGTTGCATGCATTGCTACTGTACAAATAGATTGTGCATTTTATAAAAGACACAATCAGCAATCTCGAAGTGTGTTGCTAATGGTTACTCAAAGGATGTGCTGTTTTATAACAATAAACATGTATCATTGTCAGTGTGCCGCTGGTTTATGAAAACAGAATCAGTCAACTTTCATGTGAGTGCTCGGGGGAAGGGTTTGGGATCTGTCCCTGGGTCTGTGAGCACTCGGGGAAAGGGTTTGGGATCTGTCGCTGAATCTGAGAGCACTCGGGAAGGGTTTGGGATCTGTCCCTGGGTCTATGAGCACTCAGGGGAAGGGTTTGGACCTGCCCCAAGTTAATGTTGTCTGCTCTCTGCAGTAACAGAAAATGTGTCCAAGCAATGTCCAGAACTTTAAGTTTTTGCTGTCGATATTTTCGCTGAATCTTACACTAAGTTATGTGGCACAGTAAATAATACAGATGGGATTAGACAGTTGCAAAGGCACATTGATAAATGAAATGATTACGAAAAACTAGCAGATGGAGTTCAGTGTGGGGAAATGTGTGCTCATCCACTTTGGAGCCAAGAAATATCGGAATATTTTCCAAATGTGACAAGCCTGGAACTGCGGAGGAGCAAAGAGATTTAGGGGACCATGTACAGAAATCATTAAATCTAGTGAACAGGTACAGTAAATAATGAAAGGGGTGAATGGATTGTTTGCCTTGATCTCAATGGGGCTGGAATACAAAGGGTAGGCGTTATGTTAATGTTGTATAAAGCTCTGGTTAAACTACATCTGGAGTAATGCATTGAGTTCTGGGCACCTCACCTCAGAAAGGATATATTGCTCCTGCGGCGGGTGTAGTGCAGATTCATTAGAATTTTACCAGGGCTAAAATGGTTATATCATGAGGACAGCTCACATAGACTCGGCTTGTATTCCCCCAGATATAGAAGATTAAGGGGTGACCTAATTAAGGTGTTTAAGATGATTGAAGCATTTGATTGGGTAGGTAGAGTAAAACAATTTCCTCTGATGGGGGAGACCAGAACAAGGGGGCATCAGCTTGAAGTTAGAACTCGGCCAGTCAGGGGTGATGTCAGACAACACTTCTTCACACAAAGGGTAGTGGAAATCTGGAACTCTCTCCCCCAATAAGTTGTTGCGGTTAGGCCAATTAAATATGTCAAAACTGTGATGATAGAATTTTGTTAGGCAAGGGTATTAAGAGTTACAGAACCAGGGTGGGTAGATGGAGTTGTGATACAGATCAGCCATGATAAAGTGAATGGTGGAACATGTTCCTATGTTCCGACCTATGTTCATATTAAGGGATAATCGTGGATTTCTGCTGACACTCATGAGCCAATTGTTCATTTTATGTTGCCTCCAGGACCCTTACGGGATTTCTAGAGGTTTCCCCCAAACTGAGCGAAACCAGGCAGTCAGGCTGCAGGGAGGTGTTCTGTGCCCACGTGCACTGACCTGCACATCTGTTCTGCTATTGTGACTTTACCAGCATTGCTACATTGATTATATATGAGCTATAAATGTAAGTTAGATACACATAGCGGATGCATTGACAGTCATTTTCCAACATTCCACAGATTCTGGATCAGTTCCTATGGAGTGGAGGGTAGCCAATGTAACCCCACTTTTTAAAAAAGGAGGGAGAGAGAAAACAGGGAATTATAGACTGGTCAGCCTGACCTCAGTAGTGGGTAAAATGATGGAATCAATTATTAAGGATGTCATAGCAGCGCATTTGGAAAGAGGTGACATGATAGGTCCAAGTCAGCATGGATTTGTGAAAGGGAAATCATGCTTGACAAATCTTCTGGAATTTTTTGAGGTTGTTTCCAGTAGAGTGGACAAAGGAGAACCACTTGATGTGGTGTATTTGGACTTCCAGAAGGCTTTCGACAAGGTTCCACACAAGAGATTAATGTGCAAAGTTAAAGCACATGGGATTGGGGGTAGTGTGGACATGGATTGAGAACTGGTTGTCAGACAGGAAGCAAAGAGTAGGAGTAAATGGGTACTTTTCAGAATGGCAGGCAGTGACTAATGGGGTACCGCAAGGTTCTGTGCTGGTGCCCCAGCTGTTTACATTGTACATTAATGATTTAGACGAGGGGATTAAATGTAGTATCTCCAAATTTGTGGATGACACTAAGTTGGATGGCAGTGTGAGCGCGAGGCGAATGCTATGAGGCAGCAGAGTGACTTGGATAGGTTAGGTGAGTGGGCAAATGCATGGCAGATGAAGTATAATGTGGATAAATGTGAGGTTGTCCACTTTGGTGGTAAAAACAGAGAGACAGACTATTATTTGAATGGTGACAGATTAGGAAAAGGGGAGGTGCAATGAGACCTGGGTGTCATGGTACATCAGTCATTGAAGGTTGGCATGCAGGTACATCAGGCGGTTAAGAAAGCAAATGGCATGTTGGCCTTCATAGCGAGGGGATTTGAGTACAGGGGCAGAGAGGTGTTACTACAGTTGTACAGGGCCTTGGTGAGGCCAGACCTGGAGTGTTGTGTACAGTTTTGGTCTCCTAACTTGAGGAAGGACATTCTTGCTATTGAGGGAGTGCAGCGAAGGTTCACCAGACTGATTCCCGGGAAGGCGGGACTGACATATCAAGAAAGACTGCATCAACTGGGCTTGTATTCACTGGAGTTCAGAAAAATGAGAGGGGATCTCATAGAAACGTTTAAAATTCTGACGGATTTCGACAGGTTAGATGCAGGAAGAATGTTCCCAATGTTGGGGAAGTCCAGAACAGGGGTCACAGTCTAAGGATAAGCGGTAAGCCATTTAGGACCGAGATGAGGAGAAACTTCTTCACCCAGAGAGTGGTGAACCTGTGGAATTCTCTACCACAGAAAGTTGTTGAGGCCAATTCACTAAATATATTCAAAAAGGAGTTAGATGTAGTCCTTACTACTAGGGGGATCAAGGGGTATGGCAAGAAAGCAGGGATGGGGTACTGAAGTTGCATGTTTAGCCATGAACTCATTGAATGGCAGTGCAGGCTCGAAGGGCCGAATGGCCTACTCCTGCACCTAATTTCTATGTTTCTATAAGATGGGCTTTGATTATTTTGTTCTCTTACAGCAACACACTGAACGATTGTTTGAAAGCGAAACTCGGCGAGCTTCAATGTCAATTCACGTGGGCCCCACAGAAAGACAGTATTGACTTGGAGGACATGAAGTATAGATTACACAATTTAATACAGGCTGGTGTGAAATATCAGGCCATGTCTTACAACCACCTCGCTTTTGTAAACTGTCTGCAAGGCAACTGTGAAGAGGCAATTCAAAACTTAAATGAAGCTGAAAAAATTCTGAGGGAAAATCATGAACATGAATTTAAAAGAAGAAGCATCATCACCTATGGAAACTATGCCTGGGTATATTATCACATGGGCCAACTGACAGAGGCCCAGTCCTACCTCGACAAGCTGGAGAGGATCTGTAAACAATTGACTGATGGCTCTCGGTATACAGCGCTGATACCTGAAGTATACGGGGAGAAGGGTTGGTCACTGTTGAGTTCTGCTGCTCAATACTATGAAGAGGCAAAGGAATGTTTTGAGAAAGCTCTGGAGGAAGATCCTGATGATACTGAATGGAATGTTGGCTATGCGACTGTTCTGTTTCGTCTGGAAGGAGGTCCTGGTATCTCAGAGAATGGTGAACCCAGTCAATCAGTGAAGCAGTTGCGACGTGTGCTGGAACTTGATCCAGATGACTCTGTCGCCATGGTGCTGTTGGCTCTAAAACTGCAAGAGTCCAAACAAAAGGAGAAAGCACTGCAATTAGTTGAACAAGCATTGCAGAAGTCCCCTGATCTTCCATATGTAACTCGTTATGCAGCAAGATTTCTGAGAAAAGAAGGAGATGTGGAAAAAGCTATGGAGCTGTTGAAGAAAGCATTAAAAATTATCCCACACTCTTCCTTCTTACACCACCAAGTAGGTCTGTGTTACAGAAACAAAGTATATCAGTTGATCAAACATCCAGGCAGCAAAGACCCTCGCAATCCTGCTTTTCAACAGAAAGCTGAATTGATCAATCAATGCAAGTACCATTTTGAAAAGGCATTTGAGCAGAAGCCATCATTTATTTTTGCACGATTAGATTTTGCAAAAATCTGTTCATTAAATGGGGAATATCTCAAAGCAGAGAAGATCTACAGCGATTTCCTGCAATTAGAAGATAATCATCCTGATAAGCAGTCAGTATATTTGCAGATTGGGTTATTTGAACTGCACCAGAAAAGATCGGAATCAAATGCCATCAACTATTTTCTGGAAGGACTTAAATTTCAACGTGACACAAAAGCTTGGCAATTGTGTCATGAAAACTTGAGAAAGATTGCAACAAAACAAATTGACAGGAATCCCAGAAACAGCAAGGCCTTTGGTGTTCTTGGGTTACTGCACCAGCAGGATGGGAAGAAGTGCAAAGCTATTGAATGCTTTGAAAAGGCCTTGGAGTTTGATTGTGGCAATGAAGAATATCTAAGTGCTCTTTGTAAATTACGCCTTTCTATCAGTCAATGATGACTAACCCAGCTAAAACTAAACACATTGGGTGGAGTTTCTGCTTTGGCGCAATTGGGAACTTAGTTGTAAATTACGCTACATAGGTTACAGTTCAAGTTTCCGCTAGAATGCATTTGCATACTCACAGACATAAAATCTTTAATGAACCAGCCTTTCACCTGCGGGAAACCTGATTTTAAATGACTGAAAATGACTTAAAGGTAGATATACAGAACCATTTATTAGTTTCATTGTTGTACACTAGTCAGTTTGTAAGTAAATTAAATATAATAATTTGTAAAACTTTTAAATCATGCCTACTAGTGCCCAGGGGCCTAAGAAAATGAGCTCAATTTGAAAACCCTCCTCAAACGGGCGCAATTGGCAGAAACTCGCCATCCTCGTTATTTCGATCTGTGGGCGGGGCCAGTTTTGTAGATTTTTAAACCAGCGTTAAAGATCACGGAATACTTGATTTACGCTTGATGTAAATCTTGCTCGAGTTCCCGTGATCTTTTGTGCTGGTTCGGCAGATTTCACCTGGATTGTACTGATAAAACGAGGGCAAATTAGCAGAGGCTCTATCCCAGTGTTTGAAAGATGCTGTGATGCTCTCTCATCTATGAACAAGTTTGGCAGGATACTCATCCAACTTATATTATTTAATATACACTGTTAATACTTTCAGTCGAAGCGGCCTTTTGTTTGTAAATGCATCGATATTTGTGAGTACAGTCCCCACCGATTTCTCTGCTTTACACAGGATGGCCGGTATCACGCGTGAAGAAGGATTATTTTCTCTCTCTCCCTGTAACGAGCCGCCCGCAGCTCCCTGATTTCTAGCCCCTTCAATGGAAGCAGTTAATTTCCATCGGGTGACTTATGGCTAAAGGATATAATAATAGATTTAAATGGCTAAAATTAATAAAGCTTAATAGTTGCAGATATAGATTTTCCAACCAGAATTATTAATTTGCTGTAATATCAGAGACTGTTAAAATAACCAATAAAAAGAAACTGTAACTAAAATGATATTTGTGTTATTGATCTGTGCTAATGCTGACAGTAAGTGTCACTCATAGTCCATACTTTGTGATGGTGAACTGTACCAGCTCTGTAAGGAACATTCAGACCAGCCTTTAACACAGCTGTTGATTGTGGAGTGAAACATGGCCCTTGCACTGCTAGCTGTAGCCATAGTGCTATTAGAGAAAGGTTAGGAAGAAATGGTTGGGAAGGTCCAGAGGAATGGGACAATGGGAGAACCTAACATTGGGAGAGGCTGCAGACGCCTCACATCATATTTAGACTTATTGGTAAAGCAGCCCCTGAAGGGTTCAGCCCTTCTGTGAAGGTATTGTTTCAGCTCTGTGCAATGTTGGAAACTAATTTTTTAAGACATTGGAGATGTTACACAGACAGCTGAGGGACTAAATTGGAGAGCCCTGAAGACATAAGAACAAAAGAAATAGGAGCAGTAGTAGACCATTTGGCCCTTCGAGCCTGCTCCGCCATTCAACAAAATCATGGCTGATCTACTACCTCAACTCCACCTTCCCGCACTATCCCCATATCCCTTAATTTGCTTTGTTCCCAAAAATTTAGCTACATCTATCTTGAATATAATTAAAGATTGAGGGCTAGACTTTCCGTTATTTTTGCATGCATACCACCCACTTAACGTCCATTTTAATGCTGAAATGAGGTATAATGCCCACAATATCGGCGAGCGTGACTTTCAGCACCTTGCACACATATTGGCCAAAATCTGGCTCGCTGAAAAATTTGCTGTGAAAAAATTGAACTGACATGAAGTAATCACAGCGGTAAGGACCCCATTTTGTAAATCACAGGTCGCTCCATTTAAAAGGCTGCTTCAACTTCTGGGGAGTTTGGATGTACTCTGGAGTTCTTTTAATTTATATGAACATCTAAACAAACATCTTATCATACTGTGGATGATTGGAATCTACTTTAGGTGTCTTATTGCTTGTGAACAATCGGTATTATACTAATAGTTACTGGAATGGGGTCAGCCATTTCTCAGCTTGTCTTGATGACACCGCAGATGCTGCAGGCTAGAAATGGCAGAAGGTATATTCGACAGCATTATATGCCCAATGCCAGACTGATGAGGAAGACAAGATCATACACTCACCACACTTACAGGGAGAAGAGGTCTTACCTCAACTTATCCGAGAACACCTGCCTTGGTGGCTGCGCTTCCACAAAGAGGTTATCAGTGAAATATGTCTGCTCATCAGGGGAGATCTGCAGCCTTCCAGCACCATCAGGACCGCACTGTCCTTCAAGGTCAAGGTGACCGTGGTACTGTCGTTCTACGCGTCGGGTTCCTTTCAGGCCTCCGCTGTCGACATTTGCGCTGTATCTTAGCAAGCCACACATTGCTGCATTAGACAGGTCACTGAAATGCTGTAGGCATGCAGGATGGACATTATCAGCTTCCCTATGACCACGGAGGCTCAGACTGAGAGGGCTCTAGGATTCTACCGAATTACTAAATTCCCCAAGGTGTAGGGAGCAATAGACTGTACACACATCGCCATGCGGGCACCTTTTCAGGATATAGAGGTTTTTCAGAACCAAAAAGGATTTCACTCCCTGAAGGCGCAATTCGTTGTCGACCACAACCAGATAATTATGGCAGTGAATGCCAAATTTCCAGGCAGCATCCATGATGCTCACATCCTGAATGGGAGCTCTGTATCTGACATGTTTACCAGTCAGCCACAAGGTCAATGCTGCATGCTTGGTGACAAAGGATATGGCCTCGCCACCTGGCTGTTGATCCCCCTGCATGACACCCACACAGAAGCCGAGAAGCGGTACAATTAGAGCCACAGAGCCACATGCAATATTGTCGAGAAAACCATTGGTGTGCTCAAGCAGCGCTTTAGATGCCTGGACCACTCAGGAGGTGAGCTACAATACCACCCTGAGCAGGCAGCTCAATTCATGATCGTGTGCTCCATGCTGCACAACTTGGCTATCAGGAGGGGACAAGAATTGCCAAAAGGGACTGACGGTCCACCTCAGGAGAGGAGGTGGACGCTGACCTCGGGCCAGACAATCAGGCTGACGATGCAACTGTGCTCACGCCCCCCTCCAGAGCGCAGGAAAGGGCCTATGGTGGCTAAAATAGCTGCAAGATTCTTACGTCAGCAGCTTATAAATGAGTGCTTTGCCTGACAGAATGTTGCAATTATTTACAAAGCTGACACACTACTGTGTGTGCAGCTCAGACATCAATGGTGGACATCACCTAGGTGCCAGTTAAAGTTTAAGTTGATTCAAGTTAAATTTAATTATACCCTTTCATGTTAAGGAATCACCAGTGTGTAACAGTGCAGCTATCTGAGACAATGCGCAACAAGGTTATGTTGAATAAAAAACATTTAATCTGACCATTTGTGTGAAATCATAAGTATAACTGTCAAAACTACACTCCACCCCCACCTCATCCCACAACACATTTATAACATTGACATCAATAAAATGGTCAACATTTCCAGCAACACAGAACACAAATGCATGCCCTTGTTTTTAATTGGATACCATCCTTTATTTAATTAGTTAGTCATGGATGGCTATCTTTTCTTTTACACCCTTTTCTCCTCACTGGAATATATTTTTCTTAATAGTTGTGAAATATCTCCTTAAATGTAATCCATTGTTGATCAACCGTCCTACACTTTAATCTATTTTCCCAGTCCACTTTAGCCAACTCTGCCCTCATAACTTCATCGTCTCCTATATTTAAGCTTAGTACGCTGGTTTGAGATCCAACTTTCTCACTCTCCATCAGAATTTGAAATTCAACCATGCTATGATCACTCATTCCAAGTGGTTCCTTTACTAGGAGATTGTTTATTAATCCTGTCTCATTACACAGGACCAGATCCAAGAGAGCCTGCCCATTGGCTGGTTCCATTACATACTGGTCAAGGAACCCTTATGCACTCTATGAAAGATGAGGTGCTGTTCCTCAAACTTGCATTGAGCTTCACTGGAACATTGTAGGAGACCGAGCACGGAGAGGTCAGAGTGGGAATGGAGTGGGGAATTAAAGTGACAGGCGCTTAGAAGCTCAGGGTCACCCTTGCGGACTGAACGGAGGTGTTCCGCAAAGTGTTCACCCAATCGACGCTTGGTCTCCCCAATGTAGAGCAGACCACATTGTGAGCAGCAAATACAGTATACTACATTGAAAGAAGTATAAGTAAATCGCTGTTTCATCTGGAAGGAGTATTTGGGACCCTGGATAGTGGGAAGGGAAGAGGTAAAAGGTCAGGCGTTGCATCTCCTCTGCTTGCACGGAAAGGTACCGTGGGAAGGGGAGGGGGTGCTGCGGTTGACTGCAGAATGGACCAGAGTGGCCGCGGGCGGAGCGGTCACTTCGGAATGCTGAGACGGGAGTGGAGGGGAAGATGTGATTGGTGGTTGGATCACGCTGGAGGTGGCAGAAATGCCAGAGGATGATCTGTTGAACATGAAGGCTGGTGAGGTGAAAGATGAGGACAAGGGAACCCTGTCATGGTTCTGAGAGGGAGGGGAATGGGTGAGATCAGAGGTGTGCGAAATGGAACAGACACGGTCGAGGGCCATGTTAACCACGGTGTGGGGGGAAATCCTCTGTTGAGGAAAAAGGAAGACATGTCAGAGGCACTAGTGTGAAAGGTGGCGTCGTCAGAGCAGATGCGATGGAGACGGAGAAACTGGGAGAATGAAATGGAGTCCTTACAGGATGCAGGGTGGGAGGAAGTGTGGTCCAGGTAGTTTAACATTAGTATAGGCAAGATGCGTGAAAGAATCATAAGTGATGTAATATATCAATACTTGGATAGAGAGGGACATATTAGGAACACCCAACATGGCTTCATAAAAAAGAGGTCATGTCTCACAAATCTAATTGTAATTTTTGAAAAAGTTACGAAGTTGGTGGAGGAGGGAAGCCCAGTAGACATTGTCTACTTAGATTTCCAAAAAGCTTTTGACAAGGTACCGCATAAGAGGCTTCTCTATAAGTTCGGAGCCTCTGGTATTAGTGGAAATATATTGAGTTGAATTCAGAACTGACTGGCAGGACGCAGGCAAATAATAGTTATAGATGGATTTGGATTTGTTTGGAGGCCGGTCACCAATGGTGTCCCGCAAGGATCGGTGTTGGGACCGTTGCTTTTTACTATTTTTATGAATGATCTGGATTCAGCGGTTGGCGACACAATTTACATACTTGCAGATGATACCAAGATCTGTGTGACTGCTAGAACTGTAGAAGAGGCTCGTCTGATTCAGGCAGATCTTAATGTGTTGGAAGATTGGGCTCAAGACTGGAAAATGTTGCCTTAGATAAGTGCAGTGTTATGCATGTGGGCAGGGCAAATGCTCAACATTCATACACTCTCCAGGGAAAGATATTAAAGATGGTGGAGATAGAAAGAGATTTGGGCATTCTCGTGCATACATCCTTAAAGGTACACGAGCAATGCCGTGCAGTGATAACTGCAGCAAATAGGATGTTGGGGTGTATCCATATGACGATTGAGTGTAAGACGAGGCGTACTGTTTTGTCTTTGTACAAGACCTTCATCAGGTTGCGCTTGGAATACTGTGTCCAGTTTTGGTCCTCAATTGGTGGGTGATATTGATAAGGCACTGGAAAGGTGCAGAAGAGGGCCATTGGACTAATTCCAAGTCTAATGCATCTTAGTTATTAAGATAGGCTAAAAGAGTTGGGACTCTATATCTTGGAGCAGCATAGATTTAGAGGGGGTATGATTGAGGTTAATAAGATAATGAAGGGAATAGAGAGTGTTCCAGTGGACAGTTTATTTCCATTAAATAGGTTAGGCAGGACCAGGGGGCACAAATTTAAGTTGTATAAGGCTAGATCTAGGTTAGATGTCAGGAGATGGTTCTTTTCCCAGAGAATAGTAGATCTCTGGAACAAGCTGCCGTTTCACGTGATGCATGCAGACTCACTGAATTCCTTCAAGTGAAAGCTGGATTTGTTTCTGGCTGCGGCGGAGTTGAACTCTTACAGAAGATAGATACTGCAGGGAATTTAATGGCCAGAGTGATCTCCTGGACTAGTTTTGATTGCCTAGATGAGTCAGAGAGGAAATTCCCAGATTTTGTTTCCCAAATTGACCTGGGTTTTTAATGTTTTTTTGCCTCTCCCAGGAGATCACATGGTTTTGGGTGAGGTGGAATGTATATGTTGGCTTGATGGACCAGTCCGTCATTGTTCGTATGTTCATATCTTCATATTCTAACCCTCCAGAATTGTCTTGGAGTCTCCATATATTGATGATTAATCTCCAACACACTCCTGTGAGCAACTGAGGAGAACATTCACGAGGACATGAAATAAATTGAGTGTTCTTAAAATTTTCTTTGAATCCTTTTGTTTATTAGTAATATAAGTATTGGAGGTGGGGAAAAAGGCTGTTTGACTAACAGTTAAGAATCATCCAATCAGGTACTGAAGAGTCTGTTTGCTTTCCAATTGGTGCGGGAAGGCGGGGCGACGCGATGATGTGCGTATCTGGTGATCAATTGCGGGAGCTCGGGGGTGGGGCTATTGGAGGTGAGAGTTCATGTGACAAAACCTCCAGGAATACGCCCAAACAGAGTTGGCAACACTACTTCAACCATCCCAGCAGTTTTTTTCATAATATCTTTGTTGTATCATTATGTCTTCCTGAGCTGGGTTTTCCTCCAGGAAGGGTTCATGTCAGAGGTGGGTCAAGCGGGACTTCTACTGAACACTCTGACCCACGTGAACGGACCCATTTTCCCAGGTTAGAGCTCATTAGACCTGCAGGGCAGGCTCCCAGCAGGATCTCCGTTACACTTCAAGGAGCCACCGCTGATAGCCAGGGAATGGTGGCATCGCACAGCAACACCAGAAAGAGGAAGATCCGCCATTAACTGGGACAGAAACACTCCAAAGATTAGCAGCACAATTTTACTTACCGCTTGTGAATCAGCTGGCGTTTGTATAAACTTAGTGACTGTGGACAGAAGAGAGGGAGAGGTGCCCACTGTTGGGCACTGTTGCCCACTGTCCATAAGGGCGTTCTGCTACTTCCCTTGTTGGCCACGGTTGAGCCACCTTCCCCATTTTATTTTTACGCCAAACAGGGATGTACAATTGTTGAAGTTCTTGCATATCGTGGCTGTCGGCCAGTTGTTGTATCTCTTGTGTTTTCTCCATCCACCACCTGTTCTTTAGCTCTGGGGTTTTTTGTTGGACCTCTGCCTTGAGCCCTCTATAACGCTGCTTTGCTGCCCCCGAGTTGGGTTGTTGCTTGAGGCTCAGAAATGCTCTGCGCTTGCGATCTATTAGTCCTTGGATCTCCTGATCATTTTCATCAAACCAGTTCTGGTGTTCTCTGGTTAAGTGACCAATTATCTCTTCACAGGCACTGGTTATAGAGGCCTGGAGGGTACACCAAGCGCTGTGGGCATTCAGCATCTCAGGGTCTTCAAGGCACGCCAGATTACTTGTGAGGCGCTGGCTGTATAGGGCACTTTTAGCTGGGTCTTTAAGTGCCCCGGCATTAACATTTTTGCGGCACTGCTTCTGCTGCCCTTCTGCTTTGGGGCTATGTTAATGTCGATGATGGATTGGATCAGACGGTGGTCCGTCCAGCAGTCGTCAGCTGCTGTCATGGTGATCCCTGGCTCAGACGATGACATAGTCGAGCAGGTGCCCGGGTTTGGAGCAAGGGTGTTGCCACGATGCCTTGTATTTATCCCTCTAGCAGAACAGGCTGTTGGTGATGAGGAGTTCATGTTGCAGACATTTTTTCAGGAGTAGGGTACCGCTGGAGTTGGCTTTCCCTAACCCCTCTCTGCCAATCGCACCTCCCCAGAAGGCTGCGTCTGCTGACTCTGGCATTAAAGTCACCTAGGAGAATCAATTTGTCGCCCATGGGGACGCGGGACATGGATGTCTTGAGCTTGGAATAAAAACCCTCTTTAACCTCATCCGTGTTTGGGCGTATGCACTGTGGCACATTGGTTCCGGGATAGGGTAAGACTAAGAGTCATGAGGCGTTCGTTAACCTCGCAGGGGGAGTCTTTGAGGCGGTCAACCAGCTCATTTTTGATGGCGAAGCTGACTCCATGAAGGCGGCGTTCTTCCTCTGGTTTTCCTTTCCAGAAAAATGTGTAACCTCCACCATGTTCCTTGAGCTGGCCTTCCCCTGCCCGCGGGTCTCGCTTAGGGCGGCGATGTCGAAGTTAAAACTTCTAAGTTCCCGGGCAACTAATGGCGGTGCGGCATTCCAGCCTGTTGCTGTTGGAGTTGTCCATGAGGATCCTGACATTCCAGGTCCCGAACTTCATATTAACGAAGTGGAAGATGCCTGTGCGTGAGTTGTTTTAATGTGGTGTGGCAGCTGCACACCGGCAACCATACAGGCTTAGCTGAGCAAGGTCTTGGTCCAGTGGCAAGGGGGTCCAAGACAACTGGAGACCAGGAACTGCTGTATGAGCCTAATTGCCTACGGTGAGGTGTTGGCCGCAAGCTTGGCGCTGAGTAGCGTCATTGATGGTAGGTGACCCGAGGCTTGTTTGGGGGGGCAGGCCTTAGGAAGGTCAGCTGTCCGCTGGGGTTCCGAGGGATGTTTTAAAAAGTTTCTTCCAAGTTTTCCAAAGTTATTTAAAAGTTTCTCCAAAGGTTTCCAAGTTGATTAAAAGTTGAAAAGTTTTAAAGTATTTCCAAATTGTTTAAAAAGTTACTCCGGTTGATTAAAAGTTTAAAAAATAGATTAAGAGTTGATTAAAAGTTGATTAAAAAGTCTAAAATGTAACTCAGTAGTAGATTATAAAAGTTTTCCCAAATTGTTTATAAGTTTAAAAGTTGATTAAAAGTTTAAAAATTGATTAAAAGTTGATTAAAAATTTAAGATGTCAGTCAGTAGTAGGAATTCTGGCCCCTCGAAGAAATTACGACAGCTTGGTCACTTCGGCCGGTGCAACGCAGGTACCGGACTCTCTTCGATCGGTTCGACGCCGACTCCAGAGTCCCTTCGGCAGGTTTTAAAAAGTCTTGGATGATGTCCCGTGAAGGCTGCAAGCCCCGAGCAGGAGCCACAGGCCGGTGCAGGGGTCGCTCCGGCCTGGGGTAGAAGCGGACCGGTGCAGGGGTCCCTCCGGCCTGGGGTAGAAGCGGACCGGTGCAGGGGTCCTTTCGGCACAGGATAGAAACAGGCCGGTGCGGGGTCCCTTCGGCGGGGTCCTAGGAGGTTATCCACGTGTCTTGTTCAACTGGCGGCAACACCGGAGTAGGCTGTACGTGCAGATCAAAGGCATGTAATGGAAAAAGCACCTCAGCTCACCTACATATCAAATGAAGGGATGGGGGGGACCTTTCTGGTGGCGCTCTGAGGAGTGAGGTTCTGAAGTTCGCCTTCCCTACCCGATTTTCCTCCCAACCCGATTTTAGATGGTATAGCAGAAGTAAATCCAGACCCTTGTTGCTCACTCAGTGGTGGATGTGTGAGTTGACTGCCATTTCATTGTTAATTCTATAGTCACCATTTCTAATTCTACCAATCGGGAGATCACTGCGAGTAATGTTATTAATTTGCGGAAAAACAAAATATAAAGGTCTAGAAATTTGTTAGCCCCCGATAACAGGTACGGAAATCGCGATATGCGATCAACCCACGCCAGTTGAGGGGAATGCAGGCAGAAAAGAACTTCATACTGCCTGCTCATTTCCATGATTATGGCATTCAGCCCAGTGCCGAATGAGCTGCTGAGTGGCTGAATGCTCAGCAGGGGACCCAAGTTCGTGCGAAGCTAGTACCACATAAAGCTACTTAAAGGCAGTCTATATTTCTGAAAGGGGACGCGTATTCTGTCTGCAGCAGCTTACTGAACTGGCTGGGGATGACAAACCACATGGCTGATCACTACAGAATGGAGCAGGGGATGCAGGACAAAGTAGTTGGTAATCTTCGGCTGGGTAGCCAAGTACCAAAAAGGGGAACTGAAGTGGGGCTTTTGCGCTCTGTTATAATGAAAGGGTTAAGAATGGGTCTCGGGACTTAAATAAGCTAATAGGCTTTTGCAATGGTCAACTTGTTAGGTAGCTTAATGGGCAGTTGAGATAACATTAGGAATAACATGTTGACTTTGCAATGACCAACGGATGTAAGCTGTGTGACTTGGAGACTGAACCACAGGGGCCGAGGAGGGCAAGACAGCAGAACAATGGGGCAGAAGTAAAATGTTAACAGGATACTATCTGGCCTGAGCAAAGGTCATAGTAGCAGATTGTGGTCACATCAGTCTTATACTTCTTCGGTAATGGAGGTATACCTTATGTTACGCGAGCTAGGCATAAAACATAGGCGAGTGATTATGTGACGTGGAAGGCAAGTAACCAATCAGGCACTGTGCACGCGGGCTTTAGGCTAATCAAACTGTGCCAAAGGATTGTGCACGAGGCTGAATATTTATGATTAAGTGTATAAAAGGTTGTCTGAAACTACATATCGTTGGACGGTGACCTGGCTAGACCTATAGCAGGTCACCTCCCCACCGGTGCGAATAAAGACTGCTTGAATCTTCGATCCCACACCTGGAGTTGAGTGCTTATTTCAAATACTCCACTATAGTCTCAACTCAGCTTTCTCCCTCACCCATGAGTTCACTGCCCTCCTATCCTCCCTTAATCTCTCCCTCCATATAAACTCCCCTACCCATATTCACAGCCCCTGTCCCAACCTTGCCAGCTCACTTGGCCTCGCTGCTCCCACCATGTCAGTCGCAGATAAGGCCATCTCTGATCACTTCCATGTATTGCTCATCACACACTTCCACCTTTCCCCTCCCGACACCACACACTTCTGTGTTCACCCCTGGAAAAAAACTCTCCCCAAGTCACTTGCAATTTCAAATTCTCAGTTGTCTAGCCTTTGGTCCTCCATTCACCACGACAGTTGTGCAGCTACTGATCTGCTAAATCACACCCTTAGCTTTATATTTGATGCTCATGTCCCCAATATAAACAATTCTCTATTTCTCCCTTGTTATTCTCCCTGATATAGCATTCATCGCTGGTCCTTTAAGTCCAAGGGACACAGACTTTTGACATTTTATGGCAGACAAATCGTTTCACTATTCATCGCCAGATCTGACTGGACCATATCAAGCATTATCAGACACTCTCTCCTCGGTCAAAAAATGTTCAATTTTCCAAGATCATCCTGGAACCCAATGATAAACCCTGGCTTCTATTCTCCTTGACAATCTCCTTCAATCCCTCTCCCTGTCTCTTCCACCCTCATCTCCAATAACAACTGCGAGGAAGTCATGGACTACTTGGTCACGAACATTGAGACCATCTGTTCAGCTGCGTCTGCTACTTACGTCCTTTGATCTAGCCCACCAGGACAAACTTCACCTCTGGTTTCCTTTTGCCAAAGCCCTGAACTTGCAGCTTTCTCTAGTTTCTCTCCAATCACGCCTCATGCCTACTCCATGCTCACCTTGTTCAATGGATCCACCTCCTGCTCACTCGAACTCTATTTTCACCAAATTGACAACCACCCAACTTCCTTTCCTGGCCCCCATATTAGATGATATTGTTAAATCTTCTCAGGTACTGTCCCCCTCCCTTTCACATCTGCTGTCATCACCTCTCTCCTCAAAACAATCATCCCTTACACCTCTTTCCCTGAAAATCACAGACCAATCTCCAAACTCCTTTTCACTCCAAAGTCCTTGAATGTGCCATTGCCTCCCAAATCCATGCCGATCTTTCCCGCAGTTCCATTTTTGAAACCCTGATATCAGTTTTCCTCCGCTGCTACAGTACTGAAACAGCCCTTATCAAAGTCACAAATGACATCCTGTGAGACTGTGACTGTGGTAAACTATCCCTCTTCATAGTTCTCGACCTATCTGCAGCCTTTGACACGGTTGACCACAACACCACTTGCAACGCCTCTCCTCCCTCCTCCAGCTGGGAGGGACTGCACTCGCCTGGTTCCATTCTTATCTATCCAGTCACAGTCAGACAATCACCTGCAATGGATTCTCTTCCCGCAGCATTACCTCTGGAGACCCCCATGGATCTATCCCTGGCCCCCTTCTTTTCTCTTCGTCATGCTGTCCCTCGGCGACATCATCCCACAACACAGATTCAGGTTCCATATCTATGCTGACAACAGCCAGCTCTACCTCACTACCACCTCCCTCAACCCCTTCACAGTTTCTAATTGTTCACATTGTCCACCTCGGTAACGTCACACAACTGCACTCCTGCCTCAGCTCAGCTGCTGCTGAAACCCTCATCCATGCCTTTGTTAGCTCTGGCCTTGACTATTCCAGTGCTCTGCTGGCCGGCTGCCCATCTGCCACCCTCCATAAACTTGAATTCATCCAAAACTGCTGCCCGTATCCTAACTCACACCAAGTCACATTCACACATCACCCCTTTGCTCACTGACATACATTGGCTCCCAGCCTGGCAACGCCTCAATTTTAAAATTCTCATATGGTGAGAAGGCAGATTATAAAACAGTAACAGTTAATTTTGTTTACCAGGTTCAGTTTCTACTTTCACATTCAAGAAACAAATAATCAGGAAATGACAACACACCGCGTACTGTGCTCGGTCAACTCTCCACTGGAGGTAAAGTTGATGAAGGAATTTGTCGATTTTTTTATACAAACACTATTATGAGATTTAGATCATTGTAATTCCTTCTGTATTTAAATTTGCATTTAGATTATTGAACATGGATTGCTTTTCCAGAAATAAAACAGCATTTGCAGCAATTCAGTTGCCAGCTCTGTTACCCCTTTGTAACTGACTTTGTGGTCCCGATTTTAACTCCCCATACTTGGCGGAAACCAGCATGCAGGCAGTTAAAATGGAGTGGGGTATTTGCTATGTAACCAGGCCTATGGAACTTGAGTTCCCCTGTGTCCATTCGCGTGAGCATTTTGTCTGCCGCTCCGGATCTGAACCCATCACATCTACTTGCCCTTTTTACTACCACAATTTTTTCTTTGCTATTTATACCTCCTATATTCAAAAGGGAATTAGATGTGGCCCTTACAGCTAATGGGATCAAGGAGTATGGAGAGAAAGCAGGAATGGGGTACTAAAGTTGCATGATCAGCCATGATCATATTGAATGGTGGTGCAGGCTCGAAGGGCCGAATGGCCAACTCCTGCACCTATTTTCTATGTTTCTAGACCCACCCCTTTCTTTTGTTATAAGAGCATAACATAAGAACTGAAGAAATAGGAGCAGGAGTAGACAATTTGGCCTCTAGAGCTTGCTCTGCCATTCAATAAGATCATGGCTGATCTGATCTTGGCCTCAACTCCACTTCCCTGTCCGCTGCCCATAACCCTTGACTCCCTTATCATTCAAAAATCTGTCTCTCTCTATCTTAAATATATTCAGTGACCCAGCCTCCACAGCTCTCTGGGATACAAAATTCCACAGATTCACGACCCTCTGAGAAAAAATTCCTCCTCATCTCTGTTTTAAATGGCGAGCGCTTATTCTGAAACTTTGCCTCCTAGTTCTAGATTCCCCCATGAGGGGAAACATCCTCTCTGCATCTACCCTATTAAGCCCCCTTGTAATCTTACACATTTTAATATAATCACCTCCATTTTTATAAACACCAATGAGTATGGACCAAACCTGCTCAACCTTTCTTTATAAGACAACCGCTTCATCTCAGGAATCAACCTAGTAAATCTTCTCTGAACTGCCTCCAATGCAAGTACATCCCTCTTTAAAACTGTATGCAGCACTCCAGGTGTGGTCCCACCAACGCCCTGTACAGTTGTAGCAAGATCTCCCTACTTTTATTCTCCATCCGCCTTGCAATAAACGCCAACATTCCATTTGCCTTCCTAATTACTTGCTGTCGACGTGTCTCCTATCATTTCTCCCCTCTCGGGTACTCGGCCCTCCCAATTCCCTACTCCAATCCGACAGCTTACCTCCACCTTCCTACACTCATGCCACCATCAGAAGCTTGATCTTAGATAAGACTATAGCTTCCCTCTGTGCCTTGCTTGGCATTCTCTGAAGAGCCCAACAAGACACTCAATATCCTCTCCTTATGTGCAGCAACTCAAACGATCTCATCCTATTCTTTCGCCAGCCTTACTGCTCAGTGCGAGAGCTGGGCACTAACCTTTCCAATTTCCATCCCGTCCCACTCACCCCGCCCAATGCTAACCCTGTGGATGATTGCTACGACATCATGGCCTTGACGGAAACCAGGCTGATGATTGAAGGCGCCTTCCCCCTAAATGAATCTTCCCTGCCTGGCTATACCTTTTATCACTGGCCTCACCCAAACAATTGCTGACGCGGTGTGGCATTTATCACCAAATCACACCGTGGTTCGTCTCCGTACTCCTCTGGCACCTTCTCCTCCTTTGAACATCTCACCCTGTTCGACCTCTTTCGTATCCCATTTAAAATCCTTGTTCTCCACGTCCAGCCAAATACCAAGCCAACTTTCCCACCGCGATATCTTCACTGCCCTCCTCCCTTAACCACTGCATTGAGTGATTTCTCATCTACAGTGATTTCAAGTACATCTCAACTCAGCATTCTCGCCCAGCTCTGAGTTCACTCCACTCCTATCCTCCCTTAATCTCTCCCTCCATATAAACTCCCTTACCCATACTCACGGCCACCCCCTCGATCTTGCGGCACCTCAGCTGTTCTCGCTGCTCCCACCGTTTCAATCACAGATCAGGCCATCTCTGATCACATCCTTGTATTGCACACCACCCACTTCCCCCTTTCCCCTCCAAACTCCCCTCAAATTCTCAGCTGTCCCTCCATTCATCACAACATTTCTACAGCTACGTGTTATGTATTGATGTGTGTATCGTCCTGGTATCTTAAATGTAATGTAAGCACAATGGTATACCACAGAGGGCACTGTGGTGGGAAACCTGAAAGTACCTGCAACAGGCAATATAAAAGGCTGACCACCACACCTGAGCGGCACTCTGGAGCTGAACAATAAAGGACGAAGGTCACAGCAGTTAGACTTACACCAGACCGTGTGGAGTCAGTGATTTGTGTGCTACATACACCACATTGGCGAACGAACTCCACGCGACCATGGCTACTCTGGGCTCGCTAAAGGATTTTACCGTGGGCAATGATTGGGAGGCCTTTACGGAAAGGCTCGAGTACTACTTCACAGCAAACGACCTGACGGAGGACACGGACGCAATGAGAGATAAGCGTAAGGCGATATTGCTCTCCAGTTGTGGAGATGAGGTTTACTGTCTCGTCAGGGATTTGCTGGCACCCGGGAGCGCCAGGGACAAGTCATACGAGGAGCTGACTGAACTCATTCGTGACCAGTTGAAACCGAAGGAGAGCATCCTCACGGCCAGATACAAATTTTACCATCACTGCAGACCTGAGGGCCAGGATGTCACCAAATATGCTGCGGACCTCAGGAGACTCGCGGCGCCGTGTGATTTTGGCGCACACCTTGACGAGGCTTTGCGGGACGTTTTCGTTATGGGGATTGGCCACGAGGGCCTCCTTCACAAGCTGTTAGCCACGGAACCCACAGTCACTCTGACAAAGGCCATCACCATCAGCCGGGCACATATGACCTCAACTTGCAGCACCAGGCAAATAATCCACACAGTCTCGAACCCGGCAGGCACTGTTCACAGGATAGTGCCCACCACGGACAAAACTGCAGAACGTGGCTCTGCCCGGGGTAGAGAGCACGGACCATAGGGTCCTGGAACTCAGTGTCCGCCGAGGGGGGTAAATCAAGCAGCACCATGCTGGCATTGTGGAGGAAGCCATGGGGCTCACCGGTGCAGGTTTGCGGAGTACACGTGCAATACCTGTCACACGAAAGGCCACCTTCAGCGTATGTGTAAAAGAAATCGGACTCACCGTGTAGCTGAGGAGATGGGGGATGATCCACCATCCAGCGAAGAGCAGGCAGAAGATGATGAGGTGTTGGGACTGTACACGTGTACCGACGATTCGCCCCCAGTGATAAGGGAAGTAAAAATCAACGGAGTCCCTGTGAGTATGGAAGTGGACACGGGCTCGGGTCCATCGTTGATGAGTCGGAGAACTTTTGATAAACTGTGGATTAACCCAGCTGCACGACCCAAGCTGGTCCCGGTCACGGTGAAGCTGCGTACCTACACCAGGGAATTAATACCTGTTCTTGGCAGAGCGATGGTGCAGGTATCCCACGGGGACGAGACGCACGGTTTACCTTTGTGGGTCGTTGCAGGCGATGGGCCGACACTCCTCGGCCGGAGGTGGATGGGGACGGTCCGTGGGAGCTGTGAAGACTTCACCACTCCACAGGCTGCTGCTCCCCGGGGTGCTGCCGTGCCCCGGGTCCCCAGAGAGCAGCGCCAACCGAGCTGGAGCTGCAGCCTCAATCGACCCACAGGCAAGTCCCAGCCCCGGACCTCACACAGAGATCCTGCAGCCTCAGCCCCCACAGGCAAGTCCCAGCCCCGGACCTCAAGCCACAGAGATCCTGCAGCCTCAGCCCCCACAGGCAAGCAGCGCTGCAGAGAGGGGCCTAGTGGGGGGTGGGGGGGTGAGCCGGCAGGGCGCTGCGGGTGGGGTGCGAGGGATCCAGGATGGCCGGCGGATCGGAGGGGCCAATGCAGAGGGAGAGTCGGGCGGCGGCAGCAGCTAGAGGTCGGCGGCCACGGCGGCCGCAGGGGAGGCCGCTACGGAGGTCACGGGGGGAGGCGGCAAGTGCGACCGCTGAAGAGGCCACAACAGCCGCAGGGGAGGCGGCTATGGTGGCCGCCGGAGAAGCGACCACGACAGCCGCAGGAGAGGCGGCAAGTCAGGTGGCAGCGGAGGGATGGTGGAGGCTGCGGCGGCGGAGGAATTCTGGAGCGGCGGAAAGCAAGATGGCGGTGGCCTCATGTCCAGAGCAGCAGAGCATCAAAGATGTCAGCGCCCAAGGCGAAGCCTCGTGGAATCCTCCTGCATCAAAGATGGCGCCTTAAAAAGGAAATGCACCCGGGAGTCTTAAAGGGGCCTTACCATGTGGTGGTCCCCACAAAGGACTCCTGTAAGGCAGAGCGAGTCTAAAATGAGTTATGTTAATGTGAGATGGCGGATTTATAATAAGAATTAATATTTTAATGCTGAATGGCCACTGTATTTGTGTAAAATAATGAATATGAAGCACAATTAATGATAAGAGCTAACAAGGAAATCAGGGATCCGTTACCAGTCAATAACTAGTTTATGTACCAGATAACATGTACCATACTAACGCACTGTCTATGCCTACCTGCCTTCCGTTGGACAAATGTGATGTTATGTATTGATGTGTGTATCGTCATCCTGCGTCCTGGTGGGGGGGAAGTGTGATGTTATGTATTAATGTGTGTATTGTCCTGGTACCTTAAATGTAATGTAAGCACAATGGTACACCACAGAGGACGCTGTGGTGGGAAACCTGGAAGTACCTGCAACAGGCAATATAAAAGGCTAACCACCACACCTGAGAGGCACTCTGGAGCTGAACAATAAAGGACGAAGGTCACAGCAGTTAGATCAACACCAGACCGTGTGGAGTCAGTGATTTGTGTGCTACATACACCACACTACTTATCTGCTCAATCACACCCTCACCTCCACCTTTGATGTTCTTGTCCCCATTTAAACCATTACTGCATTACTGTCTTTCACCCTGGTTATTCTTCCTGGTATGGTCCTAACCATTGCTCCATTAAGTCCAAGGGACGCAGACTTGAACTTTTATGGAGGACAAATGGTTTTGCTATTCATTGTCAGATCTGACTGCAATGCATAAAACATTATCGCACCCTTCTCTTCTCTGCCAAAAATGCTCACTTTTCCAGGATCATCCTGGATTGCAATGATAACCCCTGGCTTCTATTTTCCATGACAAATAGTCTTCTTAAATCCCTCTCCCTGCCTCTTCCACCCTCATCTCCAGTACCAAGTGCGAGGACATCATGGACTTCTCGGTCATGAAAATTGAGACGATCCATTCAGCCGCGTCTGCCGCTTCCGTCCCTTCACCTAGCTCACCAGGACAAACTTCACCTATGGGTTCCCACTGACCTAACCCTGAATATGCAACTTTCTCTCTATTGACTCCAATGTCTCTTCATGCCCCCACCAAGCTCACCTTGTCCTTGAGACCCAAATCCTACTCACTCGAGCCCTATTTTCACCAAGTTGATGACCACACAACTTTCTTCCTGGCCCCCATATTAGCTGATATCGTTAAATCTCCTTAGGTACTGTCCCCCACCCCTTCAAATCTGCTGTCATCACACCTCTCCTCGAAAAAATCATCCCCAACTCCTCTGTCCTTGCAAACCATAGACCCATCTCCAAACTCCTTTGCTCTCCAAAATCCTTGATTGTGCCACCACCTCCCAAATCCATGCTGATCTTTCCCGATCTCAGCCCTCCCAATTCCCTACTTCAATCCAACAGCTCACCTCCACCTTCCTTCACTATCACAGGCTTGACTGCATCTTAGATAAGCCTACAGCTTCTCTCTGTGCCTTGCTTGTTGTAAAGTCCTGTCCCCTCAGTACAGATTCACACGAGTCATGTAGTTAAGCCAAGGTTTATTTCACAGCTCTGGAATGCTGCACTTGCCTGAGACCTGTCCTTATATACCTGTCTCTTGCAAGTGCACCCCTGGTGGTAAGGTATGCTGGTGGTTACAGGTCTTATCTTATTACAGTCATGTATAGCATGTTAGGATACAGTTATATATAATAATGTAAGATACATGACATCACCCTCCCCCAAGGTCTTATTGTCTTTATAGGTTCAGTCTTTCAGGTGGTCGACGCTCTCGCGTGGAGCGTCTGAGGTGTGGTTCAGTTGTTTGCCTTGGTGTCTGTTTTTCTTTGGGTGTGGTTGCTGGTATCTTGCCTGGGCTGTCTGTTTCAATTGGTGTGATTGTTGTTGACTCGCCTGGGCTGTCTGTTGGGATTGCCCTTTCCTCAGGTTGTTCCCTCTGTCTGTCCACCAGGTGTGGTGTGAGTTCCACATTGTAGTCTGCCTCTGGTTCTACAGTGTTGTTGGTAAATCTGCTTTTGACTTGGTCAACATGCCTCCGGCAGTTTTGGCCATTGTCCATTTGTACTACCAGTAGCCTGCTTCCTTCCTTGCCCGTTACTGTCCCTGCAAGCCATTTGGGACCCCTGCCATAGTTTAGTACAAACACTTTGTCCCCTATCTCATTCCATCTCCTCCTCGAATTTCTGTCATGGTACTCAGTCAGCTTACGGCGCTTTGCCTCAACGATTTTGTGCATGTCTGGGTGGATTAATGAGAGCCTTGTTTTTAAAGTCCTTTTCATCAACAGTTGCGTGGGGGGAATCCCAGTCAATGAGTGCGGACGAGATCTGTATGCCAGCAGCAGTCGCGACAGGCGACCCTGCAGTGTGGGACCTTGGATTTTAATCATGCCTTGTTTAATGATTTGCACTGCTCTCTACGCCTGGCCGTTGGAGGCCGGCTTGAACGGTGCCATCTTGACGTGATTTATGCCGTGATCAATTATAAAATCTTGGAATTCTGCGCTGGTGAAGCACGGACCATTGTCACTGACCAATATTTCAGGGATTCTGTGCGTTGCAAACATGGTTGCGAGGCTCTCCACAGTGGTGGAGATTGTGCTTGAGTTTAAAATGGTGCATTCATCCATTTTGAAAATGCATCTACAACTACGGGGAACATTTTGCCCATGAATGGGCCTGCATAGACTATGTGCACCCACGACCATGGTTTGGTAGGCCAAGAGCTCAGGGGAGCCTTCCTGGGGCATTGCTGAGTTAGGCACAAATGGTGCACCATCGGACGCAGAGCTCCAAGTCCGCGTCAATACCAGGTCACCAGACGTGGGATCTGGCTATGGCCTTCATGAGAATGATCCTTCATGTGGAGCTCCCGGACAAATGCCTCTCTGCCTCCCAGAGGCATGACTACTCGGCTGCCCCACATCAGGCAGTCCGCTTGTAGTAATAGCTCATGCATGCGCCTGTGAAAAGGTTTGAATTCCTCGGGGCAGGCATCGCTAGCCTCTGCCCAGTCACCGGTCAGGACACATCTTTTTACTAATGATAACGTGGGGTCGCTGGCCGTCCAGGCTCTGATTTGGCGAGCCGTCATGGGCGAACCTGTGGACTCAAAGGCATTGATTGCCATGACTATCTCACAGGCCTGTTCGTCAGACCCTTCCGTGGTCGCCAGGGGTAGCCTGCTGAGCGCGTCGGCACATTTGTCTGTGCCTCGTCTGTGCCTTATGGTATAGTCGTAGGACGCCAGCATGAGTGCCCACCGTTGAATTCGCGCCGAGGCGTTGGCGCTTATTGCCTTGCTCTCGGATAGGAGGGACGTGAGGGGCTTATGGTCGGTTTCTAACGCGAACTTGGCCCTGAAAAGGTATTGGTGCATCTTTTTGACACCGTACACGCACGCAAGCGCCTCCTTCTCTACCATTCCATACCCGCACTCCGCCCACGAAGTGACCTGGAGGCATAAGCTATGGGTTATAATTTGCCCGCACTATTGACATGTTGTAAAACACACCCGACCCCATACGCTGACACATCGCATGTGAGACCTAGCTTTTTACCTGGATCAAAGAAAGTCAAAACACTGTTGGAACACAGAAGGTTGCATGCCTTATTGAAGGCGCGTTCCTGGGCGTCCCCCCAAAACCAATCGCACCCCTTCCTGAGTAGCACATGGAGAGGCTCCAGCAGCGTGCTTAAGTTCTGCATAAAGTTCCCAAAGTAATTGAGTAGCTCGAAAAAGGCGCGCATTTCTGAGACATTCCGGGGCCTGGGTGCCAGGCGAATTGCTTCTGTTTTGGACTCTGTTGGGCGGATTCCATCAGCGGCAATCCTTCTGCCCAAAAATTCAACCTCGGGTGCGAGAAACAGGCACTTGGATTTCTTAACTCGTAGGCCTACCCAATCCAACCGCTTTAGTACTTCCTCCAAAGTACGGAGATGGGAGTCGGTGTCCCTGCCCGTGATAAGTATGTCATCTTGAAATACAACCGTCCCCGGGATGGACTTGAGCAGACTCTCCATGTTGCGCTGGAATATGGCAGCTGCCGACCTGATGCTGAATGGGCATCGATTGTACATGAAAAGGCCTCGATGTGTGTTGATGGTGGTGAGTAGCTTGGATTCCTCGGTCAATTCTTGCGTCATATACGCAGATGTGAGGTCTAATTTTGAGAAAAGTTTACCTCCAGCCAATGTGGCAAATAAGTCCTCCGCTCTGGGCAGCGGGTACTGGTCCTGTAGGGAGACTCTGTTTATGGTAGATTTGTAGTCCCCACAGATTGGTACGGATCCATCAGGCTTCATGACTGGGACGATGGGACTTGCCCAGTCGCTAAATTCCACAGGTGATATAATGCCTTCCCGCAGAAGCCTGTCTAGTTCGTGTTCAATCTTTTCCCTCATCACATAGGGTACAGCTCTGGCCTTGTGATGGACCGGTCTAGCATCCTGTGTGATGTAGATTTTGACTTTGGCCCCTTTGAAAGTGCCCATACCTGGCTGAAAGAGATGTTCAAATCACTTCATAACTGTTGAGCAGGAGGTCCGTTCCTCTAACGACATGGCATGGACATCATCCCATTTCCAGTTTAGTTTTGCCAGCCAGCTTCTCCCCAGCAGTGCTGGGGGGTCTCCGGGGACAATCCACAGGGGAAGTCGGTTCACTGTCCCTTTGTGTTTGACGGAGAGCATGGCGCTGCCGAGGACTGATACGATTTCTTTGGTATAGGTCCTTAGCTTGGTGTCGACCCTTGTGAGTTTTGGTATGTCTCTTTTATGCGGCCACAATTGTTCAAATTGTTGAGCGCCCATGAGAGATTGACTCGATCCCGTATCCAGCTCCATGTTGACAGGTATCCCGTTGAATAGGACCCTCATCATTATAGGAGGTGTCCTGTTGTAGGAGCAGCGGCCATTGATCGTGTTGACCCGCTGTACATCGGTGTCCCGGGTACTGTCCCCACCGTCTTCTGGTCCGCTTTCCGACCCATCCGATTCGTATACCAGCCGAGCTGTCGTTTTTTTGCACATGCGGGCCAAATGCCCTGTATATTCACAGTTCCTGCAAACAGCCTGCTGAAATTGACATCCCCTTGACAAGTGCCCACCCCCACACCTCCAGCACAGACCGCTTCCATTGTTTCCAAAGAATGAGCTGCGTCTGGCTGATCTCTCTTGAGCTTCTCTCAGTTTGTAGTTGATTGCTCGCATTGTGGGTTGATGAAGTGTGAACGGCCGTCCCTGTGGCCCTTGATGGCTTCTGGCACCATTGCCTGCTGTCGAGGGCATGCTCTCCCTCTTTTGTCTGTGTGTGGGGGTAATAGCTTGTTTCATGCTGTGAACTCCTTTTTCCGATATTTCGTTAGTTGTCGTACCTGCATTGTAAATCAACCTCGTTTCTTCTTCCCCTGCCAAGAATGTCTGTGCAACCAGTGCTGCTGCCTCTAAGGTCAGGTTCTTGGTCTCTATGAGCTTTCGGAATATGCCTGCGTGGCCTATTCCTTCAATGAAAAAGTCTCTCAGCATTTCTCTCCTCAGTTTCATCGGAGAACTCACATAAACTAGCCAACCTCTGAAGTTCCGCCACAAAGTCGGGTATGCTCTGGCCCACACAGCATCTGTAGTTGTAGAACCTGTGTCTGGCCATGTGTAAGCTGCTCGCTGGCTGACCTTTGAAGCATGGCATTGGTCACCTGAGTGATGCATCTGTGGACGGCTGACTGCGAGATGCTGCAAATGTCTGCTGCAGATCCCTGGAAGGAGCATGAGGTGAAGAAGTTGAGGCCCATGGTGAATTTGACAGTCACTGGTAAGGCATGTCCACTAGGTTCTCTGGGCAACAGGTCTTGTTCCAGCAAACTACAAATATCTGCGTTGAACTGACGTAATAGCCTGAGCCTCAGGTCGGTGAGGAGAGATTGCTGGTGTAGTTGCTGCAGCTGCTGGTGTGGCTGGTGTTGCTGGTGCTGAGACTCACCGTGGTCCAATTCTGAGGATCAAGGTGAGACAGCATAGTGGCACCCATGCTGATCTAATAGATGCCAGGTAACGTGGAGATCAGAGGCACAATCCTCCAGTGTACTGAGAGTGACTAGCAATGTGGTGAGAGTAGCTTCCTAGGTTGCAGAAATGACCTGTGAACTCCTGAAAGTGAAATCTCTGAACAAAATGGTGTCAGCCAGAGCCTTCCGCTTAGGCAAGGTGTGAGTATTTATGTGTTTTTTCCAGCTGTCACTTAATGGACTCGCACAATGGCCACCGAGCTCCCGCCTCCCCTGCACAGACGATGTCCCGAGGGGTATGAGTAGCTTATCAGCGGGTATAGCTTCTTGTGGGGTATTTTTCTGCAATGACAATTACAATAGAACTTAAATGCTGAGTTTTACAGAGTGCAATTTTTTAGCCAATCCAATTTTGCCAGTTCTCTGTCCGAAAACAAAGCAGCAAAGGTGGGGTGAAGGGTTGGAAATAAAGGATTAAAAACATATTTATTTTTGTGTTTAGATGACCTGCTCTGTTTGAAATGTTGACCAAGATCCTTGCTTTTGAGTTTTAAGTTTCAAAAGAACTTTTATTGGAATAAAAAATAGAAAATACTGGATCATTAAATGCAAAAGAATGGTGATTAAAGGTATGTTAGATGAACGCATTTTACTTGTTAAATCTTCTGTAACCCCACCCCCCAAAAGAAATTCAAATAAAAATATCGATTAAATGAATACAAAATGTGGTTCAGTGATTTATTGTTTTGGAATCTGTAAAGATAGATTGATCGCTTTCTGATTTAAAAGATTGAAATCTTTTTTCCTTATTTTGTATAAAGCTCTATTTGCAATGTAGACCAAAATCCCTGCTTTTGGGTTTTCAATTCCAAAAGAATTTTGCTTTTAAAAAAAAAATAGAAAATCCTGGCAATAAATAATAGTCTAGATTTACCAATTTTAGGCATAGATATGGTGCTACAGATTTAAAAACTCTGGGCAGTTAATTAATCAGCACCTAAACACATATTCTGGGCTAGAATTTCCATAAAATCCACCACCGCCGGATTGCCGTCCAAAAAAACGCTACGATTATTAAATTAATGCTGATGAAAAATTGCACAAAAGAGGAAAAATTTCTGCCTGGCGGGAAAAATGGGACTTACATGCAGATTCTGGGTGGAAAACACAATCCTGGGCAAATTGGGCGTTTCTTTATCAAATTGGTCGTTACTTACTCAAATATAGTCCGAGGCTGCGGTTTGGGCCTAGGGAGGGGGGAAAACACAAAAAATATTTTTTCCAAAAAAACAAAAATCAGAAAACATTCCCAGGACCCTTTTCCACTTAATCGCTGTAAAATGAATTTTAAAACAATTTAAAAAACACTTTAACTTAACTTTTTTTGCCGGGTTTCATACCAACTGCCCTGGCTGGTTTCTCGTGGGCATTTTTTTCCTACTCACCTACGGGTCACCGCTGAGACCAAACGTGAATGGTGGGGTTTTTTTCGGCGGTGCACGCTAGCGGTCCGCTCCCCAACAGTATTTCGAGACCGCCGGCGGAACTCTTTGTGGAAATTCTCGCCGGGTGGTTTCTCGGCGAAAACGAGCATTACCACCGAAAATCCCAGTGGAAATGGTGTGGAAATTCTAGCCCAAAGACAGGTTAATTTCATCAGAATATAAAATCTAACATGGGAACAGGAGTAGGCGATTCTGCCCCTCGAGCCTCTTCCACCATTCAGTTAAATCTGTATCTGAATTCCATCTAACCACCTTGGTTCCGTAACCCTTAATACCCTTGCCTAACAAAAATCTATCAATCTCACTTGTGAAGTTTTCAATTGACCGAGTCTCAACAGCTTTGTGGGGGAAGAGAGTTCCAGGTTTCGAGTACCCTTTGAGTGAAGAAGTGCTTTCTGACTTCACCCCTGAACAGCCTCGCTCTAATTTTAAGGCAATGTCCCCTTGTGGACTCTCCCACCAGAGGAAATAGTTTCTCTCTATCTACCCTATCAAATCCTTTAATCATTTTAAACACTTCAATTAGATCACCCTAAACCTTCTATATTCAAGGGAATACGTCTAGTCCATACAGCCTGTCCTCATAATTTAACCATTTAACCGCGATATAATTCAGTAAACGTGTGCATAACCCCCTCCAAGCCAAGATATCCTTCTTGAAGTGCAGTGCCTAGAACTGAATGCAGTGTCCAGATGGGGTCTAACCAGAGCTGTAACATAATTCCCACCCCTTTATAAGTTAAAGGCTAACATTTCATGTCTTTTTAATTATTTTGTACCTGTCCAATATCTTCTAGTGATAGGAACATAAGAAATAGGAGCAGGAGTAAGCCATTTGGCCTCTCGAGCCTGCTCCACCATTCAATAAGATCATGGCTAATCTGATCTTGGCCTCAACTCCACTTCCCTACCTGCTTCCCATAATTCTTGACTCCCTTAACATTCAAAAATCTGTCTATCTCCACCTTAAATGAATCCAATGATCCAGTATCCACCACTCTCTGGGGTAGAAAATTCCAAAGTTCACCACGCTCTGAGAGAAGAAATCCCTCCTCAATTCCGTTTTAAATGGGCAAACCCTTATTCTGTAAATATTCCCCTAAGTTCTAGATTGGCCCACGAGGGGAAACATCCTCTCTGCATCTACCCTGTCAAGGCACCTCAGAATCTTATACGTTTCAATAATTCACCCCCTTAGTCTTTTAGCAGGTACTGAAAAAGATGATTTTGATTTTCCCTTCCAATACAATTGAAGAATCAGCTTGAGCAAGAGAACAGCAATTCATGATTCACAATAATGAGCCCATTCGCATGAGGGGAAATCACCGCAATATTTGCCAAAATCTTCAGCTACACAAGTGTTGGAATGCTGGGTGCACCTGCAGCTTTGACTATAACCAAGCCAGGCCCTACTGCACACTCAGTGTAACTATCTGTCACAGGTCTATATTCAAGGGGGTTACAGTTTTGGGGGCTGTGTCATTATTCTCTGTAACAAAGCCAGGCCCTACTGCAGGGGTTCTGAACGTGGCGGGACAAATCGGATTCGGAACTCAAGAGCAAAAGCACCCAACTGCAGTGGCCCAGAAATGCTGACAGATGAACTGAATATCAATCACCAAGGCAAGGTGACTGGTGCACCTGCGGATGGCAGCTTTGGTGCTTGTGATTTGAGCAGGTCCGCCTCGCTAGGTCTCTGGGTCCGCCACCCGGCTTCCCGGTGACCGACCAGGCAGTTTCCGTTATCTCTGGGCACACCTTCGCCCAGGCGAGCACAGATGACGCACCCGAGTGACAGTGGGTGGGTGACGGGCCTGCAGATTTATCAGTCTGAAAGCAATCTCGTGCTTTACTGCTGTCCCTGCGTCCTGGCAAAGGTGTAGCCTCACAGGCTGGGTACTGCCCTCCCAATCTCAGCAAGCCCTCTCACTCGGCTCAGCACTGAAATCGCCATTTCACCCTCTTCCCTTGCTCGCTCGGGGCCAGTACGGCCAAACAGAACGAACACCTGGGGGCAACAGACCCCTTCAGTGACAATATTGAAATTATACTGCCACCCTCTGTCCCATCAAAGCTATTAGACCTGTCATTGACAAGTTTCCCATGAAGTAATTAAAATAAAAATAATAAATATATATGTTTAATTGTAAAATTAATTTTTATACAGAAAAAAGACTTATGTTGTCTTATAGGGAGTGGGTGGGATTTTTATAGCACATGGGAGCCTCAGAAGCAGAAAGGTTCTTTGAGGATGTACCGAGCAAGGTGGATAAGGGGGAACCAGTGGATGTGGTGTATTTGGATTTCCAGAAGGCATTTGATAAGGTGCCACATAAAAGGTTACTGCACAAGATAAACGTTCACGAGGTTGGGGGTAATATATTAACATGGATAGAGGATTGGCTAACTAACAGAAATCAGAGAGTTGGGATAAATGGGTCATTTCCTGGTAGGCAAACAGTAACTAGTGAGGTGCTGCAGGGATCGGTGCTGGGTCCTCAATTATTCACAATCTATATTAATGACTTGGATGAAAGGACCGAGTGTAATGTAGCCAAGTTTGCTAATAATACAAAGATGGGTGGGAAAGCAAATTGTGAGGAGGACACAAAAAATCTGCAAAGGGACATAGACAGGCTAAGTGAGTGGGCAAAAATTTGGCAGATGGAGTATAATGTGGGAAAATGTGAGGTTATCCACTTTGGCAGAAAAAATAAAAAAGGAAATTATAATTTAAATGGAGAAAAATTGCAAAGTGCTGCAATTCAGAGGGACCTGGGAGTCCTTGTGCATGAAACACAAAAAGTTAGTATTCAGGTACAGCAAGTAATAGGGAAGGCAAATGGAATGTTGGCCTTTATTGCAAGGGGGATAGAGTATAAAAGCAGAGAAGTCCTGCTACAACTGTACAGGGTATTGGTGAGGTCACACCTAGAACCCTCCATATTTAAGGAAGGATATACTTGCTTTGGAGGCTGTTCAGAGAAGGTTCACTAAGTTGATTCCAGTGATGAGGGGGTTCACTTATGAAGATAGGTTGAGTAGGTCAGCCTATACACATTGGAGTTCAGAAGAATGAGAGGTGATCTTATCGAAACAGATAACATAAAGTGGGGGCTCGACAAGGTGGATGCAGGGAGGATATTTCCACTCATAGAGGAAACTAAAACTAGAGGATAGTCTCAAAATAAGGGGCTGCACATTTAAAACTGAAATGAGGAGGAATTTGTTCTCTCAAATGGTTGTAAATCTATGGAATTCTCTGCTCCAGAGAGCTGTGGAGGCTGGGTCATTGAATAAATTCAAGGCGGTGATCGACAGATTTTTGAGCGATAAGGGAATAAAGAGTTATGGAGAGTGGGCGGGGAAGTGGTGCTGAGTCCATGATCTGATCAGCCACGATCTTATTAAATGGCAGAAGCGGCTCGAGGGGCCAAATGGCCTATTCCTGCTCTTATTTCTTATGTTTATATTTCTTATGTAATCCTTCTCTTCAGTTGCAAACCCTGGTCATTCGTTACTTTCTTGATGGTCTTATTATACTAAAATCCTTCTGAACATCTATGTTTTGTATTCATTTTTCTTGAAGTTTTAAATAATGGAGGACCAGAGCAAGGCAAATTACTTTTGTTCTCGTGGTCTACTCCTACCCTACTACACACTGAGTGTAACCAATTGTCACAGGCTGGATTCAGGGGGTTACAGGTTTGGGGTTGTGCCAGCTTTTGGTAGTTTTCTAATTTTGCATGTACACTTCTCACAAGCTCTGCAAGTTTTAATTCCGCATCAACTTTAAAAAAAGAGGAAATGCCTTGTGTTCCCAGTAAGAGGACCGCCTCCGCTCTGATGGATAACAGAGCAGTCCTGTCAATCCGGGGGTGGAGGGGCGGCTGCTCCGGGTTAAAAGGCGCCACACAGGTGACGCACAGAGCAAAGTGAAGACAGTGAGAGGAAGTGTTGGATGCTGAACGATAGCAGCGCATAAGGTAAGTGTCTTTATATCTCTGCCAGGGGTTTTAGTGACACGACATTTCCGTGTCAGCGCTGCAAACCTTCGCTAACTTCATGATCAATTCCCTTTTAGTGCAGCGGATAAACACCGTCCACTCCCCCCATGTGCAATCTGTCCTTTCTCTCTTGTACTGTACTGTGAACAAGCGCTACCGGGGAGAGTGAAATACACATGGTTCCGCTTTCGGAGTTGTGATCGGGCTGTTCATTTCCGCTATGGGATAGACCAATATGTCAGAGATACCTGGACAGTAACTAAAGTCAATCCTGTGGCTGGGGGAAAACTACAGAATGATCCACTCTGGGTGGAGCTCTCAAGCGTTGTATCCGAGCCAACACGAGGGTATAATACAGAAACCCAGACGAACGTAAAAAGGTCAGATTGCTCGATTAAGAAATAGGGAAGATATGCAAGAACAGGAAGGTTAATTTAATGGAAGACGTCAATCAACCAAATAGAAATACCTGAGTTCTTTCCATTCAGAGTTGGTAAATGTGCGAGCCTTGAATTGGTATTCGCACAGGATCCAGACCAGTTATAGCACACCTGGGGGCCATCACCTATAGTGGGTAAAGTTTGACATGAACTAGGAGTGAGATATATTCAAGACCAGCAGCTTGGTGTATAACTTTACGAAGGATCAATTCAATGAAATAAGGGGAAAATTACTGCCTATGGAATGGTGGAGAATGTTCAACAACATTTCAGTGGAGGACAACTGGAATACCTTTAAAGGTGTAATGCTGAAAGTGCAGGATCAAGACACACTGATCCTAAAGCTCAGGCTGAACAAACCTGTCCCAACATTGATTAACAAACAAACAGTAAGAGGACAGTCAGGGAAGAGGTATAAAACATGTAAGCAGAACCATAACGGAGGATTGTCAATATTGTGTGATTACTTCCTGCAAGTATTCCCATGGGAGGGTCTGAGAAACATGCGCACTCCAGAGTGAAGCAAAGTAACACTAACGACTCTTTGATATGAATGAGATGAAGTCCTAGACAAGCTGAAAAGGCTCCCAATGAATAACTCACTGGGGTCTATGGTATATCCCCAAAGTGCTGAAAGAGCCTGAGGAGGAGATATGAGGCACCGGCCACCATTATAAGTGATTTGCTGGACACTGGGGAGACACCAGTAGATTGAAAGCAGGTCAGTGTGGTGCCCATGTTCAGAAAAGGGGATAAAACGGACACAGGCAACTACAATCTTTATTCAGTGTAAAATACTGGAATCAAATCAGCAGGAATCAATATCTGGAGCATCTGTCTCACATTATCCGAGAGAACAGTAGGCTCCGGATTCAGAAGGGGACGATCCCACCTCAAAAAACCTATTTGTCCTCTTTGAGGATGAACCATCTCAATTGCACTTTGTAAAGTATTATGCTATGCTGTACTTAGACTTCCAAAAGGCACCTCATAAAGTCCCTCATGTAAAGTTTGTAAATCAAACTCAATGCTGTGGGAATTCATTATAAATCCGAGAAATGGATAATAAACAGGTTGATGAGTCGAAACAGCTGGAATATAATTCAAAAGCAGAGAAGTCATGTTAAATGTATATAGAACCTGGGTTAAACCAAACTTGATGTGTTTTGCACAGTTCTCGTATCCACATATATTTTTTTAAGTATAGAAAAACAGTGGAGACGGTGGGAAAAAGATTTACAAGAATGATACCAGAACTGAGTGTGCACAACTATCTGGAAAGACTGGGGCTCCTTTGTCTAGAAAATAGGAAACTGAGGGGTGACCTAACAGAAGTCTTTCAAATTATGAAGCAGTTTTATATGGTAAATGTACTGAAGATGTTTCCACTTGCGGGGAGTATAAAACTAACAGACATAATTATAAAATAGTCACTAATAAGGAATTCAGGCGTAACTTGTTTATTCAGAGTGTGGTGAGAATGTGGAACATGCTACCACAGGGAGTGGTTGAGGTGAATAGCATTCAAGGGGAAGCTTGATAATTAAATGTAAGATAAATAAGAACATAAGAACATAAGAATTAGGAACAGGAGTAGGCCATCGAGCCCCTCGAGCCTGCTCCGCCATTCAAAAAGATCATGGCTGATCTGGCCGTGGACTCAGCTCCACTTACCCGCCCGCTCCTCATAACCCTTAATTCCCTTATTAGTTAAAAATCTATCTATCTGTGACTTGAATACATTCAATGAGCTAGCCTCAACTGCTTCCTTGGGCAGAGAATTCCACAGATTCACAACCCTCTGGGAGAAGAAATTCCTTCTCAACTCGGTTTTAAATTGGCTCCCCCGTATTTTGAGGCTGTGCCCCCTAGTTCTAGTCTCCCCGACCAGTGGAAACAACCTCTCTGCCTCTATCTTGTCTATCCCTTTCATTATTTTAAATGTTTCTGTAAGATCACCCCTCATCCTTCTGAACTCCAACGAGTAAAGACCCAGTCTACTCAATCTATCATCAGAAGGTAACCCCCTCATCTCCGGAACCAACCTAGTGAATCGTCTCTGTACCCCCTCCAAAGCCAGTATATCCTTCCTTAAGTAAGGCGACCAAAACTGCACGCAGTACTCCAGATGCGGCCTCACCAATACCCTATACAGTTGCAGAAGGACCTCCCTGCTTTTGTATTCCATCCCTCTCGCAATGAAGGCCAACATTCCATTCGCCTTCCTGATTACCTGCTGCACCTGCAAACTAACTTTTTGGGATTCACGCACAAGGACCCCCAGGTCCCTCTGCACCGCAGCATGTTGTAATTTCTGCCCATTCAAATAGTATTCCCTTTTTTTGTTTTTTTTCCCAAGGTGGATGACCTCACACTTTCCGACATTGTATTCCATCTGCCAAACCTTAGCCCATTCGCTTAACCTATCTAAATCTCTTTGCAGCCTCTCTGTGTCCTCTACACAACCCGCTTTCCCACTAATCTTTGTGTCATCTGCAAATTTTGTTACACTACACTCTGTCCCCTCTTCCAGGTCATCTATGTATATTGTAAACAATTGTGGTCCCAGCACCGATCCCTGTGGCACACCACTAACCACCGATTTCCAACCCGAAAAGGACCCATTTATCCCGACTCTCTGCTTTCTGTTCGCCAGCCAATTCTCTATCCATGCTAATACATTTCCACTGACCCCGCGTACCTTTATCTTCTGCAGTAACCTTTTGTGTGGCACCTTATCGAATGCCTTTTGAAAATCTAAATACACCACATCCATCGGTACACCTCTATCCACCATGCTCGTTATATCCTCAAAGAATTCCAGTAAATTAGTTAAACATGATTTCCCCTTCATGAATCCATGCTGCGTCTGCTTGATTGCACTATTCCTATCTAGATGTCCCACTATTTCTTCCTTAATGATAGTTTCAAGCATTTTCCCCACTACAGATGTTAAACTAACCGGCCTATAGTTACCTGCCTTTTGTCTGCCCCCTTTTTTAAACAGATGCGTTACATTAGCTGCTTTCCAATCCGCTGGTACCTCCCCAGAGTCCAGAGAATTTTGGTAGATTATAACGAATGCATCTGCTATAACTTCCGCCATCTCTTTTCATACCCTGGGCTGCATTTCATCAGGACCAGGGGACTTGTCTACCTTGAGTCCCATTAGCCTGTCCAGCACTACCCCCCCTAGTGATAGTGATTGTCTCCAGGTCCTCCCTTCCCACATTCCTGTGACCAGCAATTTCTGGCATGGTTTCTGTGTCTTCCACTGTGAAGACCGAAGCAAAATAATTGTTTAGGGTCTCAGCCATTTCCACATTTCCCATTATTAAATCCCCCTTCTCATCTTCTAAGGGACCAACATTTACTTTAGTCACTCTTTTCCGTTTTATATATCTGTAAAAGCTTTTACTATCCGTTTTTATGTTTTGCGCAAGTTTACCTTCGTAATCTATCTTTCCTTTCTTTATTGCTTTCTTAGTCATTCTTTGTTGTCGTTTAAAGTTTTCCCAATCTTCTATTTTCCCACTAACCTTGGCCACCTTATACGCATTGGTTTTTAATTTGATGCTCTCCTTAATTTCCCTGGTTATCCACGGCTGGTTATCCCTTCTCTTACCGCCCTTCTTTTTCATTGGAATATATTTTTGTTGAGCACTATGAAAGAGCTCCTTAAAAGTCCTCCACTGTTCCTCAATTGTGCCACCGTTTAGTCTGTGTTTCCAGTCTACTTTAGCCAACTCTGCCCTCATCCCACTGTAGTCCCCTTTGTTTAAGCATAGTATGCTCGTTTGAGACACTACTTCCTCACCCTCAATCTGTGTTACTAATTCAACCACACTGTGATCACTCATTCCGAGAGGATCTTTTACTAGGAGATCGTTTATTATTCCTGTCTCATTAAACAGGACCAGATCTAAGATAGCTTGCTCCCTTGTAGGTTCTGTAACATACTGTTCTAAGAAACAATCCCGTATACATTCTATGAATTCCTCCTCCAGGCTACCCCGTGCGATTTGATTTGACCAATCGATATGTAGGTTAAAATCCCCCATAATTACTGCCGTTTCTTTTTCACATGCCTCCATTATTTCCTTGATTATTGCCCGCCCCACCGTGAAGTTATTATTTGGGGGCCTATAAACCAAGCCCACCAGTGACTTTTCCCCCTTACTATCTCTAATCTCCACCCACAATGATTCAACATTGTGTTCATTAGAGCCAATATCGTCTCTCACAACTGCCCTGATATCATCCTTTATTAACAGAGCTACCCCACCTCCTTTCCCTTCTTGTCTATCTTTCCGAATCGTCAGATACCCCTGTCCCAGTCTTGGCCACCCTGCAACCACGTTTCTGTAATGGCCACCAAATCATACCCATTTGTAATGATTTGTGCCGTCAACTCATTTACTTTATTTCGAATGCTGCGTGCGTTTAGGTAGAGTGTTTTAATACTAGTTTTTAATCCATGATTTTTAGTTTTGACCCCTCCTGCAGCCCCTTTACATTCAGTGGCCCTTTTTGTTTTTTGCCTTGGGTTTCTCTGCCCTCCACTTTTACTCATCTCCTTTCTGTCTTTTGCTTTTGTCTCCTTTTTGTTTCCCTCTGTCTCCCTGCATTGGTTCCCATCCCCCTGCCACATTAGTTTAACTCCTCCCCAACAGCACTAGCATATATAAACAAATAGAAGGATATATTGACGGGGTGAGATGAAGTAGGGTAGGATGAGACTCATGTGGAGCATAGACCAGTTGGTCTGAATGTCCTGTTTCTGTGCTGTAAAATTCTATGCAACACTGGTACCTCATGAATGGCACTGAAATAGCTAAGACTGATGTAAAAAGAGACCGAGATATCTTGGTAGACTCAATACTAAACATATATAAGTAATCAACAGAGCTACTAGAATGTAGAACTACATCACCAAAACAGTTGAATATAAATCAGAGGAAGTCAATGATCAAACCATAACTGCTCTGGTTAGATCACATTTCAAGTATTATGTTCAATTCTGGTCACCAAGATACAATTGAGAGCTTCTAGTGCTGGAGGCAGCAGAGAGAAGATCAATGAGACTGATCCTTGGTTGCTGTGGTCTGAGATATGAAAAAAGACCAGTCTGGAAAGGAGGAGTCTGAGAGGTAATATTACAGAGTCAAAAGAAATAGTAAATGTTGTGGAAAAGGTAAATGTGGGAGTAAAACAAGGAGACAAAGGTTCCAACTCGTAAAAGATAACTTTAGGACTGATATCAGGACGTTCTTTTTAACATAGTGAGCAACACTTGGTTTAGATTTCCAGATGGAGTCGTACAGGTGAAAACCCAGGTTGCATTTAAGAAAGAATTCTATAATGAAATGGGAGGATTATAGAGCACCTGTGGATGGATGAACTAATGTGGGTCAAATGGTCTTCTCATCCGGAATTATCTTGTGATCTGTCAATACATCTATCCCTATAATAGTTTGTGCACAAGGACAAATATTTGAAAGTAGTGATGGAAAGCTCATTTAAACTATCAGTGTATGTTGAGGAATATATATTTGCCTTTGTAGTTTGTTCTATGAACGCAAGGCAAAATGGCTGCTGCAAGCATTATGGGTAGGATAAAATGCAGGATAAAATGATGCAACATGGGTGAAGACAGTTAGTCTAAGAAAGTGATGCACACTTCTGCACGTAGCCTTTAGAACCCCGAGGGCGAGATGTTACACTTTTGTGCAGATCGACCAAAAATGAGTGTTATTTCTGGCATGGGTCGTAAAAATGGGTTTTCAGATCGCCGCTTGTCGTCCATTTTCAAAGCCCTTAGTCTCCATTTTAAAAATTGGACGTTATCGCGAGCGATCTGAAATGGGCGTTAGCGTTAAATTTCTCTGACCTTCTGCTGTAAAGTGTCACCGTCCTTAGCAACGGCATGGCAACGCTCATTTCCCGTGATTCAGGAGGTCAGGGGTCATCCTTGCATACGCAGAAGAGGAGACAGAGAGAGAGGGAGCAGAGAGGGACTGAAACGGTGAGTGGGTGTGGTGTGTGCTTGTTTAGCTGTTGTGGGAGCCACAAGGGAGATTCACCAGCAGCAAAAAGCCAACTAAGTACCAGGAACATAGCTGGCACTGAGTTTTTGTCCAACAAATAACACATAACATGGAAGGGATGGAGGAGGCCCTGGAGCTGTTAACCAGGAACGCTGGTGGCAGAGGGCTCCCAGTGATCCCAGAGCGCGGCACTGCACCCCAAGATGCTGCACCCCCATTGCCATGAGAGCCAGGAGCAACATCTTGCTTCTAGCTAGGAGCACATTCCCACCTTGGGACCATCCTCTCATGTATCTGTCGAAGCAGCGGTTCGGCCGTCATCCCCCTCGCCCCAATGAAGCAGCATCTGAGGAGCTCCTCGGCCAGGCAGCTTGGAGGCAGGAGGGGAAGGGATAGAGGTGGGGAGAGAAGCAGCAGGGGCGGGGTGGGGGGGAAGGAAAGTGAGGTGCATGGCCGCAGGTGTTGTCTGGGGCATATTTTTAGGTTGCTGCTGCTATTTTGGGGGGAGGGTCAGTGCAAGGGGCGAGGGGACTACCTTGTTGGTTTGCATTTGTGTTCTATATTGTGGGAAATGGGGACCATTGTAATGATGTAAATGTGACAAATTTGTTGTGGGCTGGGGCGGGGGTGGGGTGGGCTGGTTTTTACAGATATACTTATCATTTCAGACAAATGGTCAGAGTAAATGTTTTTTATTTAACATAACCTTGTTGCGCATTGGCTCAGCTAGCTGCACTGAAGACACACTGGTGATTCCTTAATATGAAAGGGTATAATTACACTTAACTTCAATCAACTTAAACTTTAACTGTCACCAAGGTAATGCACACCATGGATGTATGACCTGCACACCCAGCAGTGTTTCAGCTTTGTAAATACCACCAACGTTATTTCAAGCAAAGCGCTCATTTATGAGCTCCTGACATCAGAGTCTTGCAGCTATGATGCCACCATCTCCCTTATGAGCTGGCATATCTCACTGATAACCACTTTGTCGAAGCGCAGTCTCCTAAGGCAGGTAGTGTTGCACAAGTTGAGGTAAGACTGCTTCACCCTGTACTTGCGGGGGGTGTAACGTCTGATCCTCCTCATCAGTCTGTCACGTCTTGCATTGGCCACATGATGCTGCCGAGTGTACCTTCTGCCATCTCGCGTCTGCAGCATGTGAGTCGTCATCAAGAGAGAGTGAGAAATGGCAGGCACCATTCCAACAGCTATGTGTTTTCCACCGATTGTTCACAAAGAATAATGCCCCTACTAAGACATCTAGTAAATTCCAATCATCCACAGTATGAAAAGATGTTTGTTCAGATGTTCACAACACCTCCAATCACCTCCAGAGTAAATCTGAACTCCCCCAAGGTTGAAGCAGAGCAGCCTTTTAAATGATGCGACCTGCGATTTAGAACATGGCGTCCATACCGCTGTGAGTAGTTCCGGTTAGTTCAACTTTTGACCAGCATTTTTTTCGGTGAGCGATATTATCGGTGAAATGTGTACGAGATGCAGACAGTAGGGATGGGCGATATACTGGGCGTTAGTTTTGGCAAATGTGGTCTTTATGACAAAAAACAGTGGGCGGTCAGTATTATTAAATCTCGGTGTTAATTACGTGCCGAAAGTAATGCTGGGTGATATTCTGTGCGTTGGGATCGCCCATTCTGATGATTGCGCCCCGTATTATTTTTTTCAGCGGTACGCACATGCGGAAAATAACACTCGGCGATAAGTGACCGAGAAATGGGAATCAGTTTCCATTTTGTGGCTAAGTGGGCGATATATGGGTATTGCACCTCATTCCAGCGTTAAAATTGATGTTAAGTGGGCGGTATGCATGCAAAAATAATGGAAATTCTAGCCCCTAGCCTCAAGATGACATATCTGGAGCACACCAGACAAACGCCCGTTTTACTTAGTTTCCCCTTAACCGCCGAGAAAACCGATGAGAATAATGGTGCAAGACCCATTTTCTCGCCGGGTGATTAGTTTCAATTAGTTTTAACTTAAAAGTGAAAATTTTCACCAGCATTACTTACCAAACATTAGTGGTTTTTCTGGCCGGGCAGTCGGGTGTTGAGGGGCTCTCTGGGAAAGTCTAGCCCTTAAACATTTTAAATGGCTTAATTTACCAGCTGTGCAAGACAGTATTTCAGATTAAATGAGGATAGAGACATGGATAATGGAAGGTGGCTGACTGTCAAGATACTTTTAGACAATGAAACAGAATCTGTTAAGGATGAGGCCTGTATGGTTGTGTAAGTTCAGCAATCTGTTCGATGACCTAGAGTCATAAGCTACCTGCAGAAGTTAAACCCAACAAACTCGGTGTCACAAATTCAGCCATGATCTAATCAAATAATTAATCAGGCTTGAGGGGCTGAATGGCTCCTAGGGCTTCTGTTCCAGGGGCTGCACTAATCTTCCTGACTGGATGAGCTTTGTCAATTGCTATCTCGGCTATATCGATCCATATGTGTGAGTGTTGCAGCGTGGAAGAGCAATGAGTAGCAAAAGGCTGCCAATTATTATTAATAACTTTTATTTATATAGAGCCTTTAACATAGTAAAACATCGAAAGGTGCTTCACAGCAGTGTTACAAGACAAAACAGATACATTTGACACCGAGCCACAATAAAATATGGCAGATGACCAAAAGATTGGTTAAAGAGGCAGGTTTTAAGAAGCGTCTTAAAGGAGGAAAGAGAAGTTGAAGGAAGGAATTCCGGAGCTTAGGGCCTTAGCAGCTGAAGGCACGGCTGCCAATGCAGGAGCAATTAAAATCGGGCTGCTCAATAGGGCAGAATTGGAGGAGCGCAGATATATCGGAGGGCAGTAAGGCTGAAGAAATTTAGAAATAGGGAGGGGTGAGGTCATGGGGGGATTTGAAAAGAAGGATGAGAATTTTAAAATCAAGGTGTTGCTTAACTGGGAGCCAATGTGATGGGTGAACAGAACTTGGTGTGAGTTAAGACGTGAGCAGCAGAGTTTTGGAGACTCCAAGTTTACGAAGGGTAGAACGAGGGAGGCCGGCCAGGAGTGTGTTCGAATAGTCAAGTGTAGAAGTAACAAAGGAATGAATGAAGGTTTCAGCAGCAGGTGGGCTTAGGCAGAGGGGCAGTCAGGCGGTGTTACAGAGATGGAAATAGACAGTTTTCGTGATGCAATATATATCAGACAACTTTCTCCAGGGAGCTGTGCTGAGGCCTTACCATTTCCCTTTGTTTTATAATTTTTCCAAATATTGTACATATCTTGGTTTTGCTAGAGATGCCTTGAGACCGAAGTCTTTGTTTCACTGATGTTCATCAATCAACCGAGGTTGTTTCAGCACGTTGGTTAATGAGAAACAATAATATTTGAATCTTAGACATGTAGAGATTAAATAACTTGAGACCAATTCTACAGAGAAGATTGTAAATGTTTCACTGCAGACCAACACTCAGTTTGCGATTCTTCATAAGCCAATTTCTCTGTTCAGTTGCAAACCCTGGTAATTCATTAACTTTCTTGAGAACCTTATTGTACCAAAATCATTTTGGATATTTGTTTTATATTCATTTTTCCTGCAGTTTTAACCAATGGAGGACCTGAGCAAAGCAAATTGCCATTTCACCCTTGACCTATTCAGAAAGCTGGTTGAAAAAAAATCAAGCTGGCAACATCTTTTTTTCTCCATTCAGCATCTCCAGTGCGTTGGCCATGGTTTATCTTGGAGCAAAAAATAATACTGCATCTCAAATGGCAAAGGTATGTATAAAATTACTCTGAGTAAAAGATGTAGCTGAATTTTTTTTAACTGTCTTGTGTGTGCATTTTGTTTGATAATATCAGTTTGCCAGAAGCATGGACTTATGGGCTCGACCTTCCACTTCAGATCGCTGGGCTAGTGCCCATATATCGCCCAAAATGGCAGGCTATCGCCCATTTTGATTAAAAAGTGGAAAGTTGGGCCAGAACAGCGCCGGAAAATTGCTGGCCCAACTTTCCTGTCACATCGTTGAGGTGATCGCCCGCATCGCCCAGCGCAACTTTCAGCACATCGCCCACACATCGCCCGGCTTATCGCTCACTGAAAATATCACTGGAGAAAAGCTGCTATTAACTGGCCTTCCTCACAGAACTCAACACTACGGACGCCATTTTGAACATTGGAGGAAGTGAGGAGGCAGCTTACACAAGGAGCTTATCATTTGTGAGTTATTTAAGGGTCGTTTACTGATAGATCCACTCACATTTATATTTATATTTATATGTATATTTATAATTTATATTTTATATTTTCTTTAGTATAAAGGGCATTTATAACAACAGTGATAGTGATAATAGTGATAATGATGGAGCCTGTAGCTTCTCTACCATTATTTGGTAGATTATAACGAATGCATCTGCTATAACTTCCGCCATCTCTTTTCATACCCTGGGATGCATTTCATCAGGACCAGGGGACTTGTCTACCTTGAGTCCCATTAGACTGTCCAACACTACAGCCATACACACTTACAGTGCCTCTGAGCTCCCTCTCACTCTGTCTCCTCTTCTGCACATGTCATCATGACCCTTGACCTCCTGAATCGCGGGAATCGTGCGTTGCCATGCTGTTGTTAAGGGCGGCCACACTTTACGGCAGTAGGTCAAAAAACTTTAACGCTACTGCCCATTTGATATCGCTCGCGGTAGTGCCCATTTTCAAAACTGTAAACTAGGTGTTTTGAGAAAGGGCGATGAGCCGTTGATCTGAAAACCCTTTTTTAACGCCCACGCCGGAAATAATGCCCATTTTTGGGCGATAAGCACAAAAGTGGAGGTTCTAGCCCATAAACTCATTGATAGTTTATATGCATCTAATAGTAATAGGTATCATGTCTCAATATCCTACGTGTAACTAGCAGTAATACTTTAACTCACTGATACTCACCCTGAAACCATCGCCAGAACCCCCCTGCACTGCACCAGGTGAGGTCAGTCTCTCCAGTTGATGCCACTTATAACAGGCCCGATCTCTCTCTCTATCTCCTTGGAATCTGGTTTGGAGTCCGGTTCTGTGTGAAGGTGACAATTCTGAACTGCGAACCTCAGTCTGAGCTGATCTGTACTTGGTCTTCACATGTCAAACCCGGTCGGCACAGACCAACCGGAACCAAACCGAGAGATTGCGCAAAGGGCAGTGAGCTGAGTGTTTGGGGCACTTCTCACAGGTCACATTGTCCTAAACTCAGCTCAGTACCAACATTTCTAAACCGCTCCATGTGCTCGGTCTCAATAAATGAGGGATGGGAACCTATGCAGGGAGACAGAGGGAAGTAGAATAGGGGCAGAAGCAAAAGATAGAAAGAAGAAAAGTAAAAGTGAAGTGCAGAGAAACCCAAGGCAAAAATCAAAAAGGGCCACATTACAGCAAAATTCTAAAGGGGCAAAGTGTGTTAAAAAGACAAGTCTGAAGGCTCTGTGCCTCAATGCGAGGAGTATTCGTAATAAAATGGATGAATTAACTGCTCAGGCAGCAATTAATGAATATGATATAATTGGCATCATGGAGACATGGCTCCAGGGTAACCAAGGCTGGGAACTCAACATCCAGGGGTATTCAACATTCAAGAAGGATAGACAGAAAGGAAAAGTAAGTGGGGTAGCGTTGCTGATTAAAGAGCAAATTAACACAATAGAAAGGAAGGACATTAGCTTGGATGATGTGGAATCTGTATGGGTGGAGCTGCTGAATACCAAAGGGCAGAAAACGCTAGTGGGAGTTGTGTACAGACCACCAAACAGTAGTAGTGTGGTTGGGGACAGCATCAAACAAGAAATTAGACATGCGTGCAATAAAGGTACAGCAGTTTACATGGGTGACTTTAATCTACATATAGATTGGGCTAATCTAACTGTTGCAATACGGTGGAGGAGGATTTCCTGGAGTGTATGAGGGATGATTTTCAAGACCAATATGTCGAGGAGCCAACTAGAGGGCTGGCCATCCTAGACTGGGTGATGTGTAATGAGAAAGGACCAATTAGAAATCTTGTTGTGGGGTGCCGCAGGGCTCAGTGCTGGAACCCCAGCTCTTTACAATACACATCAATGATTTAGATGAAGGAATTGAGTGTAATATCTCTAAGTTTGCAGATGACACTAAGCTGGGTGGTGGTATGAGCTGTGAGGAGGATGCTAAGAGTCTGCAGGCTGACTTGGACAGGTTAGGTGAGTGGGCAAATGCATGGCAGATGCAGTATAATGTGGATAAATGTGAGGTTATCCACTTTGGGGGAAAAACACGAAGGCAGAATTTTATCTGAATGGCGGCAGATTAGGAAAAGTGGAGGTGCAACGAGACCTGGGTTTCATGGTACATCAGCCATTGAAAGTTGGCATGCAGGTACAGCAGGCGGTGAAGAAGGCAAATGGTATGTTGGCCGTCATAGCTAGGGGATTTGAGTATAGGAGCAGGGAGGTCTTACTGCAGCTATACAGGGCCTTGGTGAGGCCTCACCTGGACTCCCTTTCTTTCTGAGCCCCCATTCCCCCTCTCCCCTCTCCCCTCTCCCCCATTCCCCAGTCTCCCTCTCCCCCATTCCCCAGTTTCCCTCTCCCCCATTTCCCAGTCTCTCTCCCCCCGAGCCCCCATTCCCCACTCTCCCTCTCCCCAAACCCCCATTCCCCAGTCTCCCTCTCCTCCATTCCCAGTCTCCCTCTCCCCGAGCCCCCATTCCCCAGTTTCCCTCTCCCCCATTCCTAGTCTCCCTCTCCCCAAGCCCCCATTCCCCACTCTCCCTCTCCCCGAGCCCCCATTCCTCAGTCTCCGTCTCCCCGAGCCCCCATTCCACAGTCTCCCTCTCCCCCATTCCCAGTCTCCCACTCTCTCACTCCCCCATTCCTCAGTCTCCGTCTCCCCGAGCCCCCATTCCCCAGTCTCCCTCTCCCCCATTCCTCAGTCTCCGTCTCCCCCCTAGCCCCCATTCCCCACTCTCCCTCTCCTCGAGCCCCCATTCTCCACTCTCACTCTCCCCGAGTCCCTATTCCCCACTCTCCCTCTCCCTCTCCCCGAGCCTCCATTCCTCAGTCTCCGTCTCCCCGAACCCCCATTCCTCAGTCTCCGTCTGCCCGAGCCCCCATTCCCCACTCTCCCTCTCCCTGAGCCCCCATTTCCCACTCTCCCTCTCCCCGAGCCCCCATTCCTCAGTCTCCCTCTCCCGGAGCCCCCATTCACCAGTCTCCCTCCCCCTGAGCCCCCATTCCTCAGTCTCCCTCTCCCCAAACCTCCACGTGGTCGCTGCTCTCGGCTGCGGTGATCAAGTGACATCACCGAGCCAGAGGTTCCACTGAGCAACAGCCGGTGAGGTCACGGAGCGGGGGAGGGGAAGGGAGGAACTAACCACTGGATGGCTAATCTCAGACTTGGTCAGTTTCACTTTCCAGTTTCACTTTCAGGAACCAATTCCTCAAAATCAGGTGATCCCAGTGGCTATAAAAATATTCAGGAAGACAAACATTGCACAGTGTTTCGGCTGATCTGCTGACTGAAGTACAAGTGAAATCCAGATCACCATCATGAGGTCAGTAATCACTTTGCTTTACACAACATTATTAGATGTACTGACATTTTAAGGAAATAACAGTGACATTGACCACGATATTAACGCAGAGACGGGATCAGAGTGAGGGTGAGGGAGGGGCGATGGCGGGCGACCAAAGCACAACATCGTGGAACGTGTGCAAATATCCTATTCAATGGGGATTCCTCTTTATCATTTTACTTCCAGCTTTCGTGTCCCTAATGCACGTGAGCGGGCGTGACACTGACCTGCATGATGCGATTTCACCTCGACCACTGACAGGGCCAGTTCACAGAGGCAGTGGAGGAGGAGGTTTGCAGTTAGCTACATTGGGCTGGAAGGAGTGCAGGCAGAGTTATGGAAGGAAGGAGGACAAAGACTGCACCCAGGTTTAATCAGGCGTCCCTGGATGTCATTGGAATCCTCATCTGATGAGGTGTGCTGAGCGGCTTGTTCCTCTTCACCTTTAGTTCTCGCTGCTGTGCTGTGTTGTGCAGAATGCAGCTCACCACGATTATGCTGGAGACCCTCATTGGTGAGTACTGAAGGGCGCCTCCAGACCTGTCCAGATACCTGAAGCGCAACTTGAGCATAGCAATGGCTTGCTCAATAACACATCAGGTTGACAAATGGCTCCTGATGTAACGCTCCTCAGAGGTATCATCAGGCAGGTTTGAGGGGGATATCCTTTGTCACCTCGCCCTTAAGGCTGGTTCCAGGTCTGAACATGTTGAGGATTCTGGGCTGCCGCAGCATGATAGCACCTCCCAGGGAATCTGGCGCAGACCTGCATGAACCTTTTTTTGTGGTTACATACCTGCTAAACATTGATGTAATGGAATCCCTTGCGGTTGACAAATACTCCTGGTTAATCTGTGGGGTGCTCGGATTGCCACGTGTGTGCAGTCGATGCCAGCCTGCCCCTGTGGGAAGCCAGCCAAAGATGTGAATCCGAGTGCCCGCTGATTCTGGCTATTGTCATCACAGGGGAAGTTTATATGCCTCCAGCACTGACAAACAACCCATCAATCACCTGCCTGATGCATTTACTTGCAGCCGACTGCGAGATCCCATGCATGTTGGGTTAGGGCTACGTTTCACGTATTTGACTGTTTGACTTCTCCGTGACCCTCTCCCAGGTGTGAGGGGTTAATATCAAAGCCATTGATTTCAAACCCACTGAAATGAGTGGAGCTGGACCTATCTGTTTATAGCTGAAACATGTTTACAGCAAGGCAGCTGCCTCAGGGCAAACTCCTTCCTAAACCTGCCTCCCTGTGACTGCTGCAATGAAAATAGAACATTTCTCACAGCAGGAGACTGGTGACGGTGGAATTACTCACTCTCTGTCTCTCTCCACTCCCTGTATTCCCTCCCTCTCTGTGAGAGCTGGGACTGGTGCATGCAATAGGTTCCAGAGGGTGGCAGTGTAGGGTTATTAGTTGCATGCATTGCGACTGTACAAATAGATTGTGCATTTTATAAAAGACACAATCAGCAATCTCGAAGTGTGTTGCTAATGGTTACTCAAAGGATGTGCTGTTTTATAACAATAAACATGTATCATTGTCAGTGTGCCGCTGGTTTATGAAAACAGAATCAGTCAACTTTCATGTGAGTGCTCGGGGGAAGGGTTTGGGATCTGTCCCTGGGTCTGTGAGCACTCGGGGAAAGGGTTTGGGATCTGTCGCTGAATCTGAGAGCACTCGGGAAGGGTTTGGGATCTGTCCCTGGGTCTATGAGCACTCAGGGGAAGGGTTTGGACCTGCCCCAAGTTAATGTTGTCTGCTCTCTGCAGTAACAGAAAATGTGTCCAAGCAATGTCCAGAACTTTAAGTTTTTGCTGTCGATATTTTCGCTGAATCTTACACTAAGTTATGTGGCACAGTAAATAATACAGATGGGATTAGACAGTTGCAAAGGCACATTGATAAATGAAGTGATTACGAAAAACTAGCAGATGGAGTTCAGTGTGGGGAAATGTGTGCTCATCCACTTTGGAGCCAAGAAATATCGGAATATTTTCCAAATGTGACAAGCCTGGAACTGCGGAGGAGCAAAGAGATTTAGGGGACCATGTACAGAAATCATTAAATCTAGTGAACAGGTACAGTAAATAATGAAAGGGGTGAATGGATTGTTTGCCTTGATCTCAATGGGGCTGGAATACAAAGGGTAGGCGTTATGTTAATGTTGTATAAAGCTCTGGTTAAACTACATCTGGAGTAATGCATTGAGTTCTGGGCACCTCACCTCAGAAAGGATATATTGCTCCTGCGGCGGGTGCAGTGCAGATTCATTAGAATTTTACCAGGGCTAAAATGGTTATATCATGAGGACAGCTCACATAGACTCGGCTTGTATTCCCCCAGATATAGAAGATTAAGGGGTGACCTAATTAAGGTGTTTAAGATGATTGAAGCATTTGATTGGGTAGGTAGAGTAAAACAATTTCCTCTGATGGGGGAGACCAGAACAAGGGGGCATCAGCTTGAAGTTAGAACTCGGCCAGTCAGGGGTGATGTCAGACAACACTTCTTCACACAAAGGGTAGTGGAAATCTGGAACTCTCTCCCCCAATAAGTTGTTGCAGTTAGGCCAATTAAATATGTCAAAACTGTGATGATAGAATTTTGTTAGGCAAGGGTATTAAGAGTTACAGAACCAGGGTGGGTAGATGGAGTTGTGATACAGATCAGCCATGATAAAGTGAATGGTGGAACATGTTCCTATGTTCCGACCTATGTTCATATTAAGGGATAATCGTGGATTTCTGCTGGCACTCATGAGCCAATTGTTCATTTTATGTTGCCTCCAGGACCCTTACGGGATTTCTAGAGGTTTCCCCCAAACTGAGCGAAACCAGGCAGTCAGGCTGCAGGGAGGTGTTCTGTGCCCACGTGCACTGACCTGCACATCTGTTCTGCTATTGTGACTTTACCAGCATTGCTACATTGATTATATATGAGCTATAAATGTAAGTTAGATACACATAGCGGATGCATTGACAGTCATTTTCCAACATTCCACAGATTCTGGATCAGTTCCTATGGAGTGGAGGGTAGCCAATGTAACCCCACTTTTTAAAAAAGGAGGGAGAGAGAAAACAGGGAATTATAGACTGGTCAGCCTGACCTCAGTAGTGGGTAAAATGATGGAATCAATTATTAAGGATGTCATAGCAGCGCATTTGGAAAGAGGTGACATGATAGGTCCAAGTCAGCATGGATTTGTGAAAGGGAAATCATGCTTGACAAATCTTCTGGAATTTTTTGAGGTTGTTTCCAGTAGAGTGGACAAAGGAGAACCACTTGATGTGGTGTATTTGGACTTCCAGAAGGCTTTTGACAAGGTTCCACACAAGAGATTAATGTGCAAAGTTAAAGCACATGGGATTGGGGGTAGTGTGGACGTGGATTGAGAACTGGTTGTCAGACAGGAAGCAAAGAGTAGGAGTAAATGGGTACTTTTCAGAATGGCAGGCAGTGACTAATGGGGTACCGCAAGGTTCTGTGCTGGTGCCCCAGTTGTTTACATTGTACATTAATGATTTAGACGAGGGGATTAAATGTAGTATCTCCAAATTTGTGGATGACACTAAGTTGGATGGCAGTGTGAGCGCGAGGCGAATGCTATGAGGCTGCAGAGTGACTTGGATAGGTTAGGTGAGTGGGCAAATGCATGGCAGATGAAGTATAATGTGGATAAATGTGAGGTTGTCCACTTTGGTGGTAAAAACAGAGAGACAGACTATTATTTGAATGGTTACAGATTAGGAAAAGGGGAGGTCCAATGAGACCTGGGTGTCATGGTACATCAGTCATTGAAGGTTGGCATGCAGGTACATCAGGCGGTTAAGAAAGCAAATGGCATGTTGGCCTTCATAGCGAGGGGATTTGAGTACAGGGGCAGAGAGGTGTTACTACAGTTGTACAGGGCCTTGGTGAGGCCAGACCTGGAGTGTTGTGTACAGTTTTGGTCTCCTAACTTGAGGAAGGACATTCTTGCTATTGAGGGAGTGCAGCGAAGGTTCACCAGACTGATTCCCGGGAAGGCGGGACTGACATATCAAGAAAGACTGCATCAACTGGGCTTGTATTCACTGGAGTTCAGAAAAATGAGAGGGGATCTCATAGAAACGTTTAAAATTCTGACGGATTTCGACAGGTTAGATGCAGGAAGAATGTTCCCAATGTTGGGGAAGTCCAGAACAGGGGTCACAGTCTAAGGATAAGCGGTAAGCCATTTAGGACCGAGATGAGGAGAAACTTCTTCACCCAGAGAGTGGTGAACCTGTGGAATTCTCTACCACAGAAAGTTGTTGAGGCCAATTCACTAAATATATTCAAAAAGGAGTTAGATGTAGTCCTTACTACTAGGGGGATCAAGGGGTATGGCAAGAAAGCAGGGATGGGGTACTGAAGTTGCATGTTTAGCCATGAACTCATTGAATGGCAGTGCAGGCTCGAAGGGCCGAATGGCCTACTCCTGCACCTAATTTCTATGTTTCTATAAGATGGGCTTTGATTATTTTGTTCTCTTACAGCAACACACTGAACGATTGTTTGAAAGCGAAACTCGGCGAGCTTCAATGTCAATTCACGTGGGCCCCACAGAAAGACAGTATTGACTTGGAGGACATGAAGTATAGATTACACAATTTAATACAGGCTGGTGTGAAATATCAGGCCATGTCTTACAACCACCTCGCTTTTGTAAACTGTCTGCAAGGCAACTGTGAAGAGGCAATTCAAAACTTAAAGGAAGCTGAAAAAATTCTGAGGGAAAATCATGAACATGAATTTAAAAGAAGAAGCATCATCACCTATGGAAACTATGCCTGGGTATATTATCACATGGGCCAACTGACAGAGGCCCAGTCCTACCTCGACAAGCTGGAGAGGATCTGTAAACAATTGACTGATGGCTCTCGGTATACAGCGCTGATACCTGAAGTATACGGGGAGAAGGGTTGGTCACTGTTGAGTTCTGCTGCTCAATACTATGAAGAGGCAAAGGAATGTTTTGAGAAAGCTCTGGAGGAAGATCCTGATGATACTGAATGGAATGCTGGCTATGCGACTGTTCTGTTTCGTCTGGAAGGAGGTCCTGGTATCTCAGAGAATGGTGAACCCAGTCAATCAGTGAAGCAGTTGCGACGTGTGCTGGAACTTGATCCAGATGACTCTGTCGCCATGGTGCTGTTGGCTCTAAAACTGCAAGAGTCTAAACAAAAGGAGAAAGCACTGCAATTAGTTGAACAAGCATTGCAGAAGTCCCCTGATCTTCCATATGTAACTCGTTATGCAGCAAGATTTCTGAGAAAAGAAGGAGATGTGGAAAAAGCTATAGAGCTGTTGAAGAAAGCATTAGAAATTATCCCACACTCTTCCTTCTTACACCACCAAGTAGGTCTGTGTTACAGAAACAAAGTATATCAGTTGATCAAACATCCAGGCAGCAAAGACCCTAGCAATCCTGCTTTTCAACAGAAAGCTGAATTGATCAATCAATGCAAGTACCATTTTGAAAAGGCATTTGAGCAGAAGCCATCATTTATTTTTGCACGATTAGATTTTGCAAAAATCTGTTCATTAAATGGGGAATATCTCAAAGCAGAGAAGATCTACAGCGATTTCCTGCAATTAGAAGATAATCATCCTGATAAGCAGTCCGTATATTTGCAGATTGGGTTATTTGAACTGCACCAGAAAAGATCGGAATCAAATGCCATCAACTATTTTCTGGAAGGACTTAAATTTCAACGTGACACAAAAGCTTGGCAATTGTGTCATGAAAACTTGAGAAAGATTGCAACAAAACAAATTGACAGGAATCCCAGAAACAGCAAGGCCTTTGGTGTTCTTGGGTTACTGCACCAGCAGGATGGGAAGAAGTGCAAAGCTATTGAATGCTTTGAAAAGGCCTTGGAGTTTGATTGTGGCAATGAAGAATATCTAAGTGCTCTTTGTAAATTACGCCTTTCTATCAGTCAATGATGACTAACCCAGCTAAAACTAAACACATTGGGTGGAGTTTCTGCTTTGGCGCAATTGGGAACTTAGTTGTAAATTACGCTACATAGGTTACAGTTCAAGTTTCCGCTAGAATGCATTTGCATACTCACAGACATAAAATCTTTAATGAACCAGCCTTTCACCTGCGGGAAACCTGATTTTAAATGACTGAAAATGACTTAAAGGTAGATATACTGAACCATTTATTAGTTTCGTTGTTGTACACTAGTCAGTTTGTAAGTAAATTAAATATAATAATTTGTAAAACTTCTAAATCATGCCTACTAGTGCCCAGGGGCCTAAGAAAATGAGCTCAATTTGAAAACCCTCCTCAAACGGGCGCAATTGGCAGAAACTCGCCATCCTCGTTATTTCGATCTGTGGGCGGGGCCAGTTTTGTAGATTTTTAAACCAGCGTTAAAGATCACGGAATACTTGATTTACGCTTGATGTAAATCTTGCTCGAGTTCCCGTGATCTTTTGTGCTGGTTCGGCAGATTTCACCTGGATTGTACTGATAAAACGAGGGCAAATTAGCAGAGGCTCTATCCCAGTGTTTGAAAGATGCTGTGATGCTCTCTCATCTATGAACAAGTTTGGCAGGATACTCATCCAACTTATATTATTTAATATACACTGTTAATACTTTCAGTCGAAGCGGCCTTTTGTTTGTAAATGCATCGATATTTGTGAGTACAGTCCCCACCGATTTCTCTGCTTTACACAGGATGGCCGGTATCACGCGTGAAGAAGGATTATTTTCTCTCTCTCCCTGTAACGAGCCGCCCGCAGCTCCCTGATTTCTAGCCCCTTCAATGGAAGCAGTTAATTTCCATCGGGTGACTTATGGCTAAAGGATATAATAATAGATTTAAATGGCTAAAATCAATAAAGCTTAATAGTTGCAGATATAGATTTTCCAACCAGAATTATTAATTTGCTGTAATATCAGAGACTGTGTTAAAATAACCAATAAAAAGAAACTGTAACTAAAATGATATTTGTGTTATTGATCTGTGCTAATGCTGACAGTAAGTGTCACTCATAGTCCATACTTTGTGATGGTGAACTGTACCAGCTCTGTAAGGAACATTCAGACCAGCCTTTAACACAGCTGTTGATTGTGGAGTGAAACATGGCCCTTGCACTGCTAGCTGTAGCCATAGTGCTATTAGAGAAAGGTTAGGAAGAAATGGTTGGGAAGGTCCAGAGGAATGGGACAATGGGAGAACCTAACATTGGGAGAGGCTGCAGACGCCTCACATCATATTTAGACTTATTGGTAAAGCAGCCCCTGAAGGGTTCAGCCCTTCTGTGAAGGTATTGTTTCAGCTCTGTGCAATGTTGGAAACTAATTTTTTAAGACATTGGAGATGTTACACAGACAGCTGAGGGACTAAATTGGAGAGCCCTGAAGACATAAGAACAAAAGAAATAGGAGCAGGAGTAGACCATTTGGCCCTTCGAGCCTGCTCCGCCATTCAACAAAATCATGGCTGATCTACTACCTCAACTCCACCTTCCCGCACTATCCCCATATCCCTTAATTTGCTTTGTTCCCAAAAATTTAGCTACATCTATCTTGAATATAATTAAAGATTGAGGGCTAGACTTTCCGTTATTTTTGCATGCATACCACCCACTTAACGTCCATTTTAATGCTGAAATGAGGTATAATGCCCACAATATCGGCGAGCGTGACTTTCAGCACCTTGCACACATATTGGCCAAAATCTGGCTCGCTGAAAAATTTGCTGTGAAAAAATTGAACTGACATGAAGTAATCACAGCGGTAAGGACCCCATTTTGTAAATCACAGGTCGCTCCATTTAAAAGGCTGCTTCAACTTCTGGGGAGTTTGGATGTACTCTGGAGTTCTTTTAATTTATATGAACATCTAAACAAACATCTTATCATACTGTGGATGATTGGAATCTACTTTAGGTGTCTTATTGCTTGTGAACAATCGGTATTATACTAATAGTTACTGGAATGGGGTCAGCCATTTCTCAGCTTGTCTTGATGACACCGCAGATGCTGCAGGCTAGAAATGGCAGAAGGTATATTCGATAGCATTATATGCCCAATGCCAGACTGATGAGGAAGACAAGATCATACACTCACCACACTTACAGGGAGAAGAGGTCTTACCTCAACTTATCCGAGAACACCTGCCTTGGTGGCTGCGCTTCCACAAAGAGGTTATCAGTGAAATATGTCTGCTCATCAGGGGAGATCTGCAGCCTTCCAGCACCATCAGGACCGCACTGTCCTTCAAGGTCAAGGTGACCGTGGTACTGTCGTTCTACGCGTCGGGTTCCTTTCAGGCCTCCGCTGTCGACATTTGCGCTGTATCTTAGCAAGCCACACATTGCTGCATTAGACAGGTCACTGAAATGCTGTAGGCATGCAGGATGGACATTATCAGCTTCCCTATGACCACGGAGGCTCAGACTGAGAGGGCTCTAGGATTCTACCGAATTACTAAATTCCCCAAGGTGTAGGGAGCAATAGACTGTACACACATCGCCATGCGGGCACCTTTTCAGGATATAGAGGTTTTTCAGAACCAAAAAGGATTTCACTCCCTGAAGGCGCAATTCGTTGTCGACCACAACCAGATAATTATGGCAGTGAATGCCAAATTTCCAGGCAGCATCCATGATGCTCACATCCTGAATGGGAGCTCTGTATCTGACATGTTTACCAGTCAGCCACAAGGTCAATGCTGCATGCTTGGTGACAAAGGATATGGCCTCGCCACCTGGCTGTTGATCCCCCTGCATGACACCCACACAGAAGCCGAGAAGCGGTACAATTAGAGCCACAGAGCCACATGCAATATTGTCGAGAAAACCATTGGTGTGCTCAAGCAGCGCTTTAGATGCCTGGACCACTCAGGAGGTGAGCTACAATACCACCCTGAGCAGGCAGCTCAATTCATGATCGTGTGCTCCATGCTGCACAACTTGGCTATCAGGAGGGGACAAGAATTGCCAAAAGGGACTGACGGTCCACCTCAGGAGAGGAGGTGGACGCTGACCTCGGGCCAGACAATCAGGCTGACGATGCAACTGTGCTCACGCCCCCCTCCAGAGCGCAGGAAAGGGCCTATGGTGGCTAAAATAGCTGCAAGATTCTTACGTCAGCAGCTTATAAATGAGTGCTTTGCCTGACAGAATGTTGCAATTATTTACAAAGCTGACACACTACTGTGTGTGCAGCTCAGACATCAATGGTGGACATCACCTAGGTGCCAGTTAAAGTTTAAGTTGATTCAAGTTAAATTTAATTATACCCTTTCATGTTAAGGAATCACCAGTGTGTAACAGTGCAGCTATCTGAGACAATGCGCAACAAGGTTATGTTGAATAAAAAACATTTAATCTGACCATTTGTGTGAAATCATAAGTATAACTGTCAAAACTACACTCCACCCCCACCTCATCCCACAACACATTTATAACATTGACATCAATAAAATGGTCAACATTTCCAGCAACACAGAACACAAATGCATGCCCTTGTTTTTAATTGGATACCATCCTTTATTTAATTAGTTAGTCATGGATGGCTATCTTTTCTTTTACACCCTTTTCTCCTCACTGGAATATATTTTTCTTAATAGTTGTGAAATATCTCCTTAAATGTAATCCATTGTTGATCAACCGTCCTACACTTTAATCTATTTTCCCAGTCCACTTTAGCCAACTCTGCCCTCATAACTTCATCGTCTCCTATATTTAAGCTTAGTACGCTGGTTTGAGATCCAACTTTCTCACTCTCCATCAGAATTTGAAATTCAACCATGCTATGATCACTCATTCCAAGTGGTTCCTTTACTAGGAGATTGTTTATTAATCCTGTCTCATTACACAGGACCAGATCCAAGAGAGCCTGCCCATTGGCTGGTTCCATTACATACTGGTCAAGGAACCCTTATGCACTCTATGAAAGATGAGGTGCTGTTCCTCAAACTTGCATTGAGCTTCACTGGAACATTGTAGGAGACCGAGCACGGAGAGGTCAGAGTGGGAATGGAGTGGGGAATTAAAGTGACAGGCGCTTAGAAGCTCAGGGTCACCCTTGCGGACTGAACGGAGGTGTTCCGCAAAGTGTTCACCCAATCGACGCTTGGTCTCCCCAATGTAGAGCAGACCACATTGTGAGCAGAAAATACAGTATACTACATTGAAAGAAGTATAAGTAAATCGCTGTTTCATCTGGAAGGAGTATTTGGGACCCTGGATAGTGGGAAGGGAAGAGGTAAAAGGTCAGGCGTTGCATCTCCTCTGCTTGCACGGAAAGGTACCGTGGGAAGGGGAGGGGGTGCTGCGGTTGACTGCAGAATGGACCAGAGTGGCCGCGGGCGGAGCGGTCACTTCGGAATGCTGAGACGGGAGTGGAGGGGAAGATGTGATTGGTGGTGGGATCACGCTGGAGGTGGCAGAAATGCCAGAGGATGATCTGTTGAACATGAAGGCTGGTGAGGTGAAAGATGAGGACAAGGGAACCCTGTCATGGTTCTGAGAGGGAGGGGAATGGGTGAGATCAGAGGTGTGCGAAATGGAACAGACACGGTCGAGGGCCATGTTAACCACGGTGGGGGGGGAAATCCTCTGTTGAGGAAAAAGGAAGACATGTCAGAGGCACTAGTGTGAAAGGTGGCGTCGTCAGAGCAGATGCGATGGAGACGGAGAAACTGGGAGAATGAAATGGAGTCCTTACAGGATGCAGGGTGGGAGGAAGTGTGGTCCAGGTAGTTTAACATTAGTATAGGCAAGATGCGTGAAAGAATCATAAGTGATGCAATATATCAATACTTGGATAGAGAGGGACATATTAGGAACACCCAACATGGCTTCATAAAAAAGAGGTCATGTCTCACAAATCTAATTGTAATTTTTGAAAAAGTTACGAAGTTGGTGGAGGAGGGAAGCCCAGTAGACATTGTCTACTTAGATTTCCAAAAAGCTTTTGACAAGGTACCGCATAAGAGGCTTCTCTATAAGTTCGGAGCCTCTGGTATTAGTGGAAATATATTGAGTTGAATTCAGAACTGACTGGCAGGACGCAGGCAAATAATAGTTATAGATGGATTTGGATTTGTTTGGAGGCCGGTCACCAATGGTGTCCCGCAAGGATCGGTGTTGGGACCGTTGCTTTTTACAATTTTTATGAATGATCTGGATTCAGCGGTTGGCGACACAATTTACATACTTGCAGATGATACCAAGATCTGTGTGACTGCTAGAACTGTAGAAGAGGCTCGTCTGATTCAGGCAGATCTTAATGTGTTGGAAGATTGGGCTCAAGACTGGAAAATGTTGCCTTAGATAAGTGCAGTGTTATGCATGTGGGCAGGGCAAATGCTCAACATTCATACACTCTCCAGGGAAAGATATTAAAGATGGTGGAGATAGAAAGAGATTTGGGCATTCTCGTGCATACATCCTTAAAGGTACACGAGCAATGCCGTGCAGTGATAACTGGAGCAAATAGGATGTTGGGGTGTATCCATATGACGATTGAGTGTAAGACGAGACGTACTGTTTTGTCCTTGTACAAGACCTTCATCAGGTTGCGCTTGGAATACTGTGTCCAGTTTTGGTCCTCAGTTGGTGGGTGATATTGAAAAGGCACTGGAAAGGTGCAGAAGAGGGCCATTGGACTAATTCCAAGTCTAATGCATCTTAGTTATTAAGATAGGCTAAAAGAGTTGGGACTCTATATCTTGGAGCAGCATAGATTTAGAGGGGGTATGATTGAGGTTAATAAGATAATGAAGGGAATAGAGAGCGTTCCAGTGGACAGTTTATTTCCATTAAATAGGTTAGGCAGGACCAGGGGGCACAAATTTAAGTTGTATAAGGCTAGATCTAGGTTAGATGTCAGGAGATGGTTCTTTTCCCAGAGAATAGTAGATCTCTGGAACAAGCTGCCGTTTCACGTGATGCATGCAGACTCACTGAATTCCTTCAAGTGAAAGCTGGATTTGTTTCTGGCTGAGGCGGAGTTGAACTCTTACAGAAGATAGATACTGCAGGGAATTTAATGGCCAGAGTGATCTCATGGACTAGTTTTGATTGCCTAGATGAGTCAGAGAGGAAATTCCCAGATTTTGTTTCCCAAATTGACCTGGGTTTTTAATGTTTTTTTGCCTCTCCCAGGAGATCACATGGTTTTGGGTGAGGTGGAATGTATATGTTGGCTTGATGGACCAGTCCGTCATTGTTCGTATGTTCATATCTTCATATTCTAACCCTCCAGAATTGTCTTGGAGTCTCCATATATTGATGATTAATCTCCAACACACTCCTGTGAGTAACTGAGGAGAACATTCACGAGGACATGAAATAAATTGAGTGTTCTTAAAATTTTCTTTGAATCCTTTTGTTTATTAGTAATATAAGTATTGGAGGTGGGGAAAAAGGCTGTTTGACTAACAGTTAAGAATCATTCAATCAGGTACTGAAGAGTCTGTTTGCTTTCCAATTGGTGCGGGAAGGCGGGGCGACGCGATGATGTGCGTATCTGGTGATCAATTGCGGGAGCTCGGGGGTGGGGCTATTGGAGGTGAGAGTTCATGTGACAAAACCTCCAGGAATACGCCCAAACAGAGTTGGCAACACTACTTCAACCATCCCAGCAGTTTTTTTCATAATATCTTTGTTGTATCATTATGTCTTCCTGAGCTGGGTTTTCCTCCAGGAAGGGTTCATGTCAGAGGTGGGTCAAGCGGGACTTCTACTGAACACTCTGACCCACGTGAACGGACCCATTTTCCCAGGTTAGAGCTCATTAGACCTGCAGGGCAGGCTCCCAGCAGGATCTCCGTTACACTTCAAGGAGCCACCGCTGATAGCCAGGGAATGGTGGCATCGCACAGCAACACCAGAAAGAGGAAGATCCGCCATTAACTGGGACAGAAACACTCCAAAGATTAGCAGCACAATTTTACTTACCGCTTGTGAATCAGCTGGCGTTTGTATAAACTTAGTGACTGTGGACAGAAGAGAGGGAGAGGTGCCCACTGTTGGGCACTGTTGCCCACTGTCCATAAGGGCGTTCTGCTACTTCCCTTGTTGACCACGGTTGAGCCACCTTCCCCATTTTATTTTTACGCCAAACAGGGATGTACAATTGTTGAAGTTCTTGCATATCGTGGCTGTCGGCCAGTTGTTGTATCTCTTATGTTTTCTCCATCCACCACCTGTTCTTTAGCTCTGGGGTTTTTTGTTGGACCTCTGCCTTGAGCCCTCTATAACGCTGCTTTGCTGCCCCCGAGTTGGGTTGTTGCTTGAGGCTCAGAAATGCTCTGCGCTTGCGATCTATTAGTCCTTGGATCTCCTGATCATTTTCATCAAACCAGTTCTGGTGTTCTCTGGTTAAGTGACCAATTATCTCTTCAGAGGCACTGGTTATAGAGGCCTGGAGGGTACACCAAGCGCTGTGGGCATTCAGCATCTCAGGGTCTTCAAGGCACGCCAGATTACTTGTGAGGCGCTGGCTGTATAGGGCACTTTTAGCTGGGTCTTTAAGTGCCCCTTAATTAACATTTTTGCGGCACTGCTTCTGCTGCCCTTCTGCTTTGGGGCTATGTTAATGTCGATGATGGATTGGATCAGACGGTGGTCCGTCCAGCAGTCGTCAGCTGCTGTCATGGTGATCCCTGGCTCAGACGATGACATAGTCGAGCAGGTGCCCGGGTTTGGAGCAAGGGTGTTGCCACGATGCCTTGTATTTATCCCTCTAGCAGAACAGGCTGTTGGTGATGAGGAGTTCATGTTGCAGACATTTTTTCAGGAGTAGGGTACCGCTGGAGTTGGCTTTCCCTAACCCCTCTCTGCCAATCGCACCTCCCCAGAAGGCTGCGTCTGCTGACTCTGGCATTAAAGTCACCTAGGAGAATCAATTTGTCGCCCATGGGGACGCGGGACATGGATGTCTTGAGCTTGGAATAAAAACCCTCTTTAACCTCATCCGTGTTTGGGCGTATGCACTGTGGCACATTGGTTCCGGGATAGGGTAAGACTAAGAGTCATGAGGCGTTCGTTAACCTCGCAGGGGGAGTCTTTGAGGCGGTCAACCAGCTCATTTTTGATGGCGAAGCTGACTCCATGAAGGCGGCGTTCTTCCTCTGGTTTTCCTTTCCAGAAAAATGTGTAACCTCCACCATGTTCCTTGAGCTGGCCTTCCCCTGCCCGCGGGTCTCGCTTAGGGCGGCGATGTCGAAGTTAAAACTTCTAAGTTCCCGGGCAACTAATGGCGGTGCGGCATTCCAGCCTGTTGCTGTTGGAGTTGTCCATGAGGATCCTGACATTCCAGGTCCCGAACTTCATATTAACGAAGTGGAAGATGCCTGTGCGTGAGTTGTTTTAATGTGGTGTGGCAGCTGCACACCGGCAACCATACAGGCTTAGCTGAGCAAGGTCTTGGTCCAGTGGCAAGGGGGTCCAAGACAACTGGAGACCAGGAACTGCTGTATGAGCCTAATTGCCTACGGTGAGGTGTTGGCCGCAAGCTTGGCGCTGAGTAGCGTCATTGATGGTAGGTGACCCGAGGCTTGTTTGGGGGGGCAGGCCTTAGGAAGGTCAGCTGTCCGCTGGGGTTCTGAGGGATGTTTTAAAAAGTTTCTTCCAAGTTTTCCAAAGTTATTTAAAAGTTTCTCCAAAGGTTTCCAAGTTGATTAAAAGTTGAAAAGTTTTAAAGTATTTCCAAATTGTTTAAAAAGTTACTCCGGTTGATTAAAAGTTTAAAAAATAGATTAAGAGTTGATTAAAAGTTGATTAAAAAGTCTAAAATGTAACTCAGTAGTAGATTATAAAAGTTTTCCCAAATTGTTTATAAGTTTAAAAGTTGATTAAAAGTTTAAAAATTGATTAAAAGTTGATTAAAAATTTAAGATGTCAGTCAGTAGTAGGAATTCTGGCCCCCGAAGAAATTACGACAGCTTGGTCACTTCGGCCGGTTCAGCGCAGGTACCGGACTCTCTTCGATCGGTTCGACGCCGACTCCAGAGTCCCTTCGGCAGGTTTTAAAAAGTCTTGGAGGATGTCCCGTGAAGGCTGCAAGCCCCGAGCAGGAGCCACAGGCCGGTGCAGGGGTCGCTCCGGCCTGGGATAGAAGCGGACCGGTGCAGGGGTCCCTCCGGCCTGGGATAGAAGCGGACCGGTGCAGGGGTCGCTCCGGCCTGGGATAGAAGCGGACCGGTGCAGGGGTCCCTCCGGCCTGGGATAGAAGCGGACCGGTGCAGGGGTCCCTCCGGCCTGGGGTAGAAGCGGACCGATGCAGGGGTCCTTTCGGCACAGGATAGAAACAGGCCGGTGCGGGGTCCCTTCGGCGGGGTCCTAGGAGGTTATCCACATGTCTTGTTCAACTGGCGGCAACACCAGAGTAGGCTGTACGTGCAGATCAAAGGCATGTAATGGAAAAAGCACCTCAGCTCACCTACATATCAAATGAAGGGATGGGGGGGGGGACCTTTCTGGTGGCGCTCTGAGGAGTGAGGTTCTGAAGTTCGCCTTCCCTACCCGATTTTCCTCCCAACCCGATTTTGGATGGTATAGCAGAAGTAAATCCAGACCCTTGTTGCTCACTCAGTGGTGGATGTGTGAGTTGACTGCCATTTCATTGTTAATTCTATAGTCACCATTTCTAATTCTACCAATCGGGAGATCACTGCGAGAAATGTTATTAATTTGCGGAAAAACAAAATATAAAGGTCTAGAAATTTGTTAGCCCCCGATAACAGGTACAGAAATCGCGATATGCGATCAACCCACGCCAGTTGAGGGGAATGCAGGCAGAAAAGAACTTCATACTGCCTGCTCATTTCCATGATTATGGCATTCAGCCCAGTGCCGAATGAGCTGCTGAGTGGCTGAATGCTCAGCAGGGGACCCAAGCTCGTGCGAAGCTAGTACCACATAAAGCTACTTAAAGGCAGTCTATATTTCTGAAAGGGGACGTGCATTCTGTCTGCAGCAGCTTACTGAACTGGCTGGGGATGACAAACCACATGGCTGATCACTACAGAATGGAGCAGGGGATGCAGGACAAAGTAGTTGGTAATCTTCGGCTGGGTAGCCAAGTACCAAAAAGGGGAACTGAAGTGGGGCTTTTGCGCTCTGTTATAATGAAAGGGTTAAGAATGGGTCTCGGGACTTAAATAAGCTAATAGGCTTTTGCAATGGTCAACTTGTTAGGTAGCTTAATGGGCAGTTGAGATAACATTAGGAATAACATGTTGACTTTGCAATGACCAACGGATGTAAGCTGTGTGACTTGGAGACTGAACCACAGGGGCCGAGGAGGGCAAGACAACAGAACAATGGGGCAGAAGTAAAATGTTAACAGGATACTATCTGGCCTGAGCAAAGGTCATAGTAGCATATTGTGGTCACATCAGTCTTATACTTCTTCGGTAATGGAGGTATACCTTATGTTACGCGAGCTAGGCATAAAACATAGGCGAGTGATTATGTGACGTGGAAGGCAAGTAACCAATCAGGCACTGTGCACGCGGGCTTTAGGCTAATCAAACTGTGCCAAAGGATTGTGCACGAGGCTGAATATTTATGATTAAGTGTATAAAAGGTTGTCTGAAACTACATATCGTTGGACGGTGACCTGGCTAGACCTATAGCAGGTCACCTCCCCACCGGTGCGAATAAAGACTGCTTGAATCTTCGATCCCACACCTGGAGTTGAGTGCTTATTTCAAATACTCCACTATAGTCTCAACTCAGCTTTCTCCCTCACCCATGAGTTCACTGCCCTCCTATCCTCCCTTAATCTCTCCCTCCATATAAACTCCCCTACCCATATTCACAGCCCCTGTCCCAACCTTGCCAGCTCACTTGGCCTCACTGCTCCCACCATGTCAGTCGCAGATAAGGCCATCTCTGATCACTTCCATGTATTGCTCATCACGCACTTCCACCTTTCCCCTCCCGACTCCACATACTTCTGTGTCCACCCCTGGAAAAAAACTCTCCCCAAGTCACTTGCAATTTCAAATTCTCAGTTGTCTAGCCTTTGGTCCTCCATTCACCACGACAGTTGTACAGCTACTGATCTGCTAAATCACACCCTTAGCTTTATATTTGATGCTCTTGTCCCCAATATAAACAATTCTCTATTTCTCCCTTGTTATTCTCCCTGATATAGCATTCATCGCTGGTCCTTTAAGTCCAAGGGACACAGACTTTTGACATTTTATGGCAGACAAATCGTTTCACTATTCATCGCCAGATCTGACTGGACCATATCAAGCATTATCAGACACTCTCTCCTTGGTCAAAAAATGTTCAATTTTCCAAAATCATCCTGGAACCCAATGATAAACCCTGGCTTCTATTCTCCTTGACAATCTCCTTCAATCCCTCTCCCTGTCTCTTCCACCCTCATCTCCAATAACAACTGCGAGGAAGTCATGGACTACTTGGTCACGAACATTGAGACCATCTGTTCAGCTGCGTCTGCTACTTACGTCCTTTGATCTAGCCCACCAGGACAAACTTCACCTCTGGTTTCCTTTTGCCAAAGCCCTGAACTTGCAGCTTTCTCTAGTTTCTCTCCAATCACGCCTCATGCCTGCTCCATGCTCACCTTGTTCAATGGATCCACCTCCTGCTCACTCGAACTCTATTTTCACCAAATTGACAACCACCCAACTTCCTTTCCTGGCCCCCATATTAGCTGATATTGTTAAATCTTCTCAGGTACTGTCCCCCTCCCTTTCACATCTGCTGTCATCACCTCTCTCCTCAAAACAATCATCCCTTACACCTCTTTCCCTGAAAATCACAGACCAATCTCCAAACTCCTTTTCACTCCAAAGTCCTTGAATGTGCCATTGCCTCCCAAATCCATGCCGATCTTTCCCGCAGTTCCATTTTTGAAACCCTGATATCAGTTTTCCTCCGCTGCTACAGTACTGAAACAGCCCTTATCAAAGTCACAAATGACATCCTGTGTGACTGTGACTGTGGTAAACTATCCCTCTTCATAGTTCTCGACCTATCTGCAGCCTTTGACACGGTTGACCACAACACCACTTGCAACGCCTCTCCTCCCTCCTCCAGCTGGGAGGGACTGCACTCGCCTGGTTCCATTCTTATCTATCCAGTCATAGTCAGACAATCACCTGCAATGGATTCTCTTCCCGCAGCATTACCTCTGGAGACCCCCATGGATCTATCCCTGGCCCCCTTCTTTTCTCTTCGTCATGTTGTCCCTCGGCGACATCATCCCACAACACATATTCAGGTTCCATATCTATGCTGACAACAGCCAGCTCTACCTCACTACCACCTCCCTCAACCCCTTCACAGTTTCTAATTGTTCACATTGTCCACCTCGGTAACGTCACACAACTGCACTCCTGCCTCAGCTCAGCTGCTGCTGAAACTCTCATCCATGCCTTTGTTAGCTCTGGCCTTGACTATTCCAGCGCTCTGCTGGCCGGCTGCCCATCTGCCACCCTCCATAAACTTGAATTCATCCAAAACTGCTGCCCGTATCCTAACTCACACCAAGTCACATTCACACATCACCCCTTTGCTCACTGACATACATTGGCTCCCAGCCTGGCAACGCCTCAATTTTAAAATTCTCATATGGTGAGAAGGCAGATTATAAAACAGTAACAGTTAATTTTGTTTACCAGGTTCAGTTTCTACTTTCACATTCAAGAAACCAATAATCAGGAAATGACAACACACCGCGTACTGTGCTCGGTCAACTCTCCACTGGAGGTAAAGTTGATGAAGGAATTTGTCGATTTTTTTATACAAACACTATTATGAGATTTAGATCATTGTAATTCCTTCTGTATTTAAATTTGCATTTAGATTATTGAACATGGATTGCTTTTCCAGAAATAAAACAGCATTTGCAGCAATTCAGTTGCCAGCTCTGTTACCCCTTTGTAACTGACTTTGTGGTCCCGATTTTAACTCCCCATACTTGGCGGAAACCAGCAGGCAGGCAGTTAAAATGGAGTGGGGTATTTGCTATGTAACCAGGCCTATGGTACTTGAGTTCCCCTGTGTCCATTCGCGTGAGCATTTTGTCTGCCGCTCCGGATCTGAACCCATCACATCTACTTGCCCTTTTTACTACCACAATTTTTTCTTTGCTATTTATACCTCCTATATTCAAAAGGGAATTAGATGTGGCCCTTACAGCTAATGAGATCAAGGAGTATGGAGAGAAAGCAGGAATGGGGTACTAAAGTTGCATGATCAGCCATGATCATATTGAATGGTGGTGCAGGCTCGAAGGGCCGAATGGCCAACTCCTGCACCTATTTTCTATATTTCTAGACCCACCCCTTTCTTTTGTTATAAGAGCATAACATAAGAACTCAAGAAATAGGAGCAGGAGTAGACAATTTGGCCTCTAGAGCCTGCTCTGCCATTCAATAAGATCATGGCTGATCTGATCTTGGCCTCAACTCCACTTCCCTGTCCGCTGCCCATAATCCTTGACTCCCTTATCATTCAAAAATCTGTCTCTCTCTATCTTAAATATATTCAGTGACCCAGCCTCCACAGCTCTCTGGGATACAAAATTCCACAGATTCACGACCCTCTGAGAAAAAATTCCTCCTCATCTCTGTTTTAAATGGCGAGCCCTTATTCTGAAACTTTGCCTCCTAGTTCTAGATTCCCCCATGAGGGGAAACATCCTCTCTGCATCTACCCTATTAAGCCCCCTTATAATCTTACACATTTTAATATAATCACCTCCATTTTTATAAACACCAATGAGTATGGACCCAACCTGCTCAACCTTTCTTTATAAGACAACCGCTTCATCTCAGGAATCAACCTAGTAAATCTTCTCTGAACTGCCTCCAATGCAAGTACATCCCTCTTTAAAACTGTATGCAGCACTCCAGGTGTGGTCCCACCAACGCCCTGTACAGTTGTAGCAAGATCTCCCTACTTTTATTCTCCATCCGCCTTGCAATAAACGCCAACATTCCATTTGCCTTCCTAATTACTTGCTGTCGACGTGTCTCCTATCATTTCTCCCCTCTCGGGTACTCGGCCCTCCCAATTCCCTACTCCAATCCGACAGCTCACCTCCACCTTCCTACACTCATGCCACCATCAGAAGCTTGATCTTAGATAAGACTATAGCTTCCCTCTGTGCCTTGCTTGGCATTCTCTGAAGAGCCCAACAAGACACTCAATATCCTCTCCTTATGTGCAGCAACTCAAACTATCTCATCCTATTCTTTCGCCAGCCTTACTGCTCAGTGCGAGAGCTGGGCACTAACCTTTCCAATTTCCATCCCGTCCCACTCACCCCGCCCAATGCTAACCCTGTGGATGATTGCTGCGACATCATGGCCTTGACGGAAACCAGGCTGATGATTGAAGGCGCCTTCCCCCTAAATGAATCTTCCCTGCCTGGCTATACCTTTTATCACTGGCCTCACCCAAACAATTGCTGACGCGGTGTGGCATTTATCACCAAATCACACCGTGGTTCGTCTCCGTACTCCTCTGGCACCTTCTCCTCCTTTGAACATCTCACCCTGTTCGACCTCTTTCGTATCCCATTTAAAATCCTTGTTCTCCACGTCCAGCCAAATACCAAGCCAACTTTCCCACCGCGATATCTTCACTGCCCTCCTCCCTTAACCACTGCATTGAGTGATTTCTCATCTACAGTGATTTCAAGTACATCTCAACTCAGCATTCTCGCCCAGCTCTGAGTTCACTCCACTCCTATCCTCCCTTAATCTCTCCCTCCATATAAACTCCCTTACCCATACTCACGGCCACCCCCTCGATCTTGCGGCACCTCAGCTGTTCTCGCTGCTCCCACCGTTTCAATCACAGATCAGGCCATCTCTGATCACATCCTTGTATTGCACATCACCCACTTCCCCCTTTCCCCTCCAAACTCCCCTCAAATTCTCAGCTGTCCCTCCATTCATCACAACATTTCTACAGCTACGTGTTATGTATTGATGTGTGTATCGTCCTGGTATCTTAAATGTAATGTAAGCACAATGGTATACCACAGAGGGCACTGTGGTGGGAAACCTGAAAGTACCTGCAACAGGCAATATAAAAGGCTGACCACCACACCTGAGCGGCACTCTGGAGCTGAACAATAAAGGACGAAGGTCACAGCAGTTAGACTTACACCAGACTGTGTGGAGTCAGTGATTTGTGTGCTACATACACCACATTGGCGAACAAGGAAGCGAACGAACTCCACGCAACCATGGCTACTCTGGGCTCGCTAAAGGATTTTTACCGTGGGCAATGATTGGGAGGCCTTTACGGAAAGGCTCGAGTACTACTTCACAGCAAACGACCTGACGGAGGACACGGACGCAATGAGAGATAAGCGTAAGGCGATATTGCTCTCCAGTTGTGGAGATGAGGTTTACTGTCTCGTCAGGGATTTGCTGGCACCCGGGAGCGCCAGGGACAAGTCATACGAGGAGCTGACTGAACTCATTCGTGACCAGTTGAAACCGAAGGAGAGCATCCTCACAGCCAGATACAAATTTTACCATCACTGCAGACCTGAGGGCCAGGATGTCACCAAATATGCTGCGGACCTCAGGAGACTCGCGGCGCCGTGTGATTTTGGCGCACAACTTGACGAGGCTTTGCGGGACGTTTTCGTTATGGGGATTGGCCACGAGTGCCTCCTTCACAAGCTGTTAGCCACGGAACCCACAGTCACTCTGACAAAGGCCATCACCATCAGCCGGGCACATATGACCTCGACTTGCAGCACGAAGCAAATAATCAACACAGTCTCGAACCCGGCAGGCACTGTCCACAGGATAGTGCCCACCACGGACAAAACTGCAGAACGTGGCTCTGCCCGGGGTAGAGAGCACGGACCATAGGGTCCTGGAACTCAGTGTCTGCCGAGGCGGGTAAATCAAGCAGCACCATGCTGGCGTTGTGGAGGAAGCCATGGGGCTCACCAGTGCAGGTTTGCGGAGTACACGTGCAATACCTGCCACACGAAAGGCCACCTTCAGCGTATGTGTAAAAGAAATCGGACTCACCATGTAGCTGAGGAGATGGGGGATGATCCACCATCCAGCGAAGAGCAGGCAGAAGATGATGAGGTGTTGGGACTGTACACGTGTACCGACGATTCGCCCCCAGTGATAAGGGAAGTAAAAATCAACGGAGTCCCAGTGAGTATGGAAGTGGACACGGGCTCGGGTTCATCGTTGATGAGTCGGAGAACTTTTGATAAACTGTGGATTAACCCAGCTGCACGACCCAAGCTGGTCCCGGTCACGGTGAAGCTGCGTACCTACACCAGGGAACTAATACCTGTTCTTGGCAGAGCGATGGTGCAGGTATCCCACGGGGACGAGACGCACGGTTTACCTTTGTGGGTCGTTGCAGGCGATGGGCCGACACTCCTCGGCCGGAGGTGGATGGGGACGGTCCGTGGGAGCTGTGAAGACTTCACCACTCCACAGGCTGCTGCTCCCCGGGGTGATGCCGTGCCCCGGGCCCCCAGAGAGCAGCGCCAACCGAGCTGGAGCTGCAGCCTCAATCGACCCACAGGCAAGTCCCAGCCCCGGACCTCACACAGAGATCCTGCAGCCTCAGCCCCCACAGGCAAGTCCCAGCCCCGGACCTCAAGCCACAGAGATCCTACAGCCTCAGCCCCCACAGGCAAGCAGCGCTGCAGAGAGGGGCCTAGTGGGGGGTGGGTGGGTGAGCTGGCAGGGCGCTGCGGGTGGGGTGCGAGGGATCCAGGATGGCGGATCGGAGGGGCCAATGCAGAGGGAGAGTCGGACGGCGGCAGCAGCTGGAGGTCGGCGGCCGCAGGGGAGGCCGCTACGGAGGTCACGGGGGGAGGCGGCAAGTGCGGCCGCTGAAGAGGCCACAACAGCCGCAGGGGAGGCGGCTACGGTGGCCGCCGGAGAAGCGACCACGACAGCCGCAGGAGAGGCGGCAAGTCAGGTGGCAGCGGAGGGATGGTGGAGGCTGCGGCGGCGGAGGAATTCTGGAGCGGCGGAAAGCAAGATGGCGGTGGCCTCGTGTCCAGAGCAGCAGAGCATCAAAGATGTCAGCGCCCAAGGCGAAGCCTCGTGGAATCCTCCTGCATCAAAGATGGCGCCTTAAAAAGGAAATGCACCCGGGAGTCTTAAACTGGCCTTACCATGTGGTGGTCACCACAAAGGACTCCTGTAAGGCAGAGCGAGTCTAAAATGAGTTATGTTAATGTGAGATGGCGGATTTATAATAAGAATTAATATTTTAATGCTGAATGGCCACTGTATTTGTGTAAAATAATGAATATGAAGCACAATTAATGATAAGAGCTAACAAGGAAATCAGGGATCCGTTACCAGTCAATAACTAGTTTATGTACCAGATAACATGTACCATACTAACGCACTGTCTATGCCTACCTGCCTTCCGTTGGACAAATGTGATGTTATGTATTGATGTGTGTATCGTCATCCTGCGTCCTGGTGGGGGGGAAGTGTGATGTTATGTATTGATGTGTGTATTGTCCTGGTACCTTAAATGTAATGTAAGCACAATGGTACACCACAGAGGACGCTGTGGTGGGAAACCTGGAAGTACCTGCAACAGGCAATATAAAAGGCTGACCACCACACCTGAGAGGCACTCTGGAGCTGAACAATAAAGGACGAAGGTCACAGCAGTTAGATCAACACCAGACCGTGTGGAGTCAGTGATTTGTGTGCTACATACACCACACTACTTATCTGCTCAATCACACCCTCACCTCCACCTTTGATGTTCTTGTCCACATTTAAACCATTACTGCATTACTGTCTTTCACCCTGGTTATTCTTCCTGGTATGGTCCTAACCATTGCTCCATTAAGTCCAAGGGACGCAGACTTGAACTTTTATGGAGGACAAATGGTTTTGCTATTCATTGTCAGATCTGACTGCAATGCATAAAACATTATCGCACCCTTCTCTTCTCTGCCAAAAATGCTCACTTTTCCAGGATCATCCTGGATTGCAATGATAACCCATGGCTTCTATTTTCAATGACAAATAGTCTTCTTAAATCCCTCTCCCTGCCTCTTCCACCCTCATCTCCAGTACCAAGTGCGAGGACATCATGGACTTCTCGGTCATGAAAATTGAGACGATCCATTCAGCCGCGTCTGCCGCTTCCGTCCCTTCACCTAGCTCACCAGGACAAACTTCACCTATGGGTTCCCACTGACCTAACCCTGAATATGCAACTTTCTCTCTATTGACTCCAATGTCTCTTCATGCCCCCACCAAGCTCACCTTGTCCTTGAGACCCAAATCCTACTCACTCGAGCCCTATTTTCACCAAGTTGATGACCACACAACTTTCTTCCTGGCCCCCATATTAGCTGATATCGTTAAATCTCCTTAGGTACTGTCCCCCATCCCTTCAAATCTGCTGTCATCACATCTCTCCTCGAAAAAATCATTCCCAACTCCTCTGTCCTTGCAAACCATAGACCCATCTCCAAACTCCTTTGCTCTCCAAAATCCTTGATTGTGCCACCATCTCCCAAATCCATGCTGATCTTTCCCGATCTCAGCCCTCCCAATTCCCTACTTCAATCCAACAGCTCACCTCCACCTTCCTTCACTATCACAGGCTTGACTGCATCTTAGATAAGCCTACAGCTTCTCTCTGTGCCTTGCTTGTTGTAAAGTCCTGTCCCCTCAGTACAGATTCACACGAGTCATGTAGTGAAGCCAAGGTTTATTTCACAGCTCTGGAATGCTGCACTTGCCTGAGACCTGTCCTTATATACCTGTCTCTTGCAAGTGCACCCCTGGTGGTAAGGTATGCTGGTGGTTACAGGTCTTATCTTATTACAGTCATGTATAGCATGTTAGGATACAGTTATATATAATAATGTAAGATACATGACATCACCCTCCCCCAAGGTCTTATTGTCTTTATAGGTTCAGTCTTTCAGATGGTCGACGCTCTCGCGTGGAGCGTCTGAGGTGTGGTTCAGTTGTTTGCCTTGGTGTCTGTTTTTCTTTGGGTGTGGTTGCTGGTATCTTGCCTGGGCTGTCTGTATCAATTGGTGTGATTGTTGTTGACTCGCCTGGGCTGTCTGTTGGGATTGCCCTTTCCTCAGGTTGTTCCCTCTGTCTGTCCACCAGGTGTGGTGTGAGTTCCACATTGTAGTCTGCCTCTGGTTCTACAGTGTTGTTGGTAAATCTGCTTTTGACTTGGTCAACATGCCTCCGGCAGTTTTGGCCATTGTCCATTTGTACTACCAGTAGCCTGCTTCCTTCCTTGCCCGTTACTGTCCCTGCAAGCCATTTGGGACCCCTGCCATAGTTTAGTACAAACACTTTGTCCCCTATCTCATTCCATCTCCTCCTCGAATTTCTGTCATGGTACTCAGTCAGCTTACGGCGCTTTGCCTCAACGATTTTGTGCATGTCTGGGTGGATTAATGAGAGCCTTGTTTTTAAAGTCCTTTTCATCAACAGTTGCGTGGGGGGAATCCCAGTCAATGAGTGCGGACGAGATCTGTATGCCAGCAGCAGTCGCGACAGGCGACCCTGCAGTGTGGGACCTTGGATTTTAATCATGCCTTGTTTAATGATTTGCACTGCTCTCTACGCCTGGCCGTTGGAGGCCGGCTTGAACGGTGCCATCTTGATGTGATTTATGTCGTGATCAATTATAAAATCTTGGAATTCTGCGCTGGTGAAGCACGGACCATTGTCACTGACCAATATGTCAGGGATTCTCTGCGTTGCAAACATGGTTGCGAGGCTATTCTCAGTGGTGGAGATTGTGCTCGAGTTTAAAATGGTGCATTCATCCATTTTGAAAATGCATCTACAACTACGGGGAACATTTTGCCCATGAATGGGCCTGCATAGACTATGTGCACCCACGACCATGGTTTGGTAGGCCAAGGGCTCAGGGGAGCCTTCCTGGGGCATTGCTGAGTTAGGCACAAATGGTGCACCATCGGACGCAGAGCTCCAAGTCCGCGTCAATACCAGGTCACCAGACGTGGGATCTGGCTATGGCCTTCATGAGAATGATCCCCGGGTGCTCGCGGTGGAGCTCCCGGACAAATGCCTCTCTGCCTCCCAGAGGCATGACTACTCGGCTGCCCCACATCAGGCAGTCCGCTTGTAGTAATAGCTCATGCATGCGCCTGTGAAAAGGTTTGAATTCCTCGGGGCAGGCATTGTGAGCCTCTGCCCAGTCACCGGTCAGGACACATCTTTTTACTAATGATAACGTGGGGTCGCTGGCCGTCCAGGCTCTGATTTGGCGAGCCGTCATGGGCGAACCTGTGGACTCAAAGGCATTGATTGCCATGACTATCTCACAGTCCTATTCGTCAGACCCTTCCGTGGTCGCCAGGGGTAGCCTGCTGAGCGCGTCGGCACATTTGTCTGTGCCTCGTCTGTGCCTTATGGTACAGTCGTAGGACGCCAGCATGAGTGCCCGCCGTTGAATTCGCACCGAGGCGTTGGCGTTTATTGCCTTGCTCTCGGATAGGAGGGACGTGAGGGGCTTATGGTCGGTTTCTAATGCGAACTTGGCCCCGAAAAGGTATTGGTGCATCTTTTTGACACCGTACACGCACGCGAGCGCCTCCTTCTCTACCATTCCATACCCGCACTCCGCCCACGAAGTGATCTGGAGGCATAAGCTATGGGTTGTAATTTGCCCGCACTATTGACATGTTGTAAAACGCACCCGACCCCATACGCTGACACATCGCATGTGAGAACTAGCTTTTTACCTGGATCAAAGAAAGTCAAAACACTGTTGGAACACAGAAGGTTGCATGCCTTATTGAAGGCGTGTTCCAGGGCGTCCCCCCAAAACCAATCGCACCCCTTCCTGAGTAGCACATGGAGAGGCTCCAGCAGCGTGCTTAAGTTCTGCATAAAGTTCCCAAAGTAATTGAGTAGCTCGAAAAAGGCGCGCATTTCTGAGACATTCCGGGGCCTGGGTGCCAGGCGAATTGCTCCTGTTTTGGACTCTGTTGGGCGGATTCCATCAGCGGCAATCCTTCTGCCCAAAAATTCAACCTCGGGTGCGAGAAACAGGCACTTGGATTTCTTAACTCGTAGGCCTACCCAATCCAACCGCTTTAGTACTTCCTCCAAAGTACGGAGATGGGAGTTGGTGTCCCTGCCCGTGATAAGTATGTCATCTTGAAATACAACCGTCCCCGGGATGGACTTGAGCAGACTCTCCATGTTGCGCTGGAATATGGCAGCTGGCGACCTGATGCTGAATGGGCATCGATTGTACATGAAAAGGCCTCGATGTGTGTTGATGGTGGTGAGTAGCTTGGATTCCTCAGTCAAAACTTGCGTCATATACGCAGATGTGAGGTCTAATTTTGAGAAAAGTTTACCTCCAGCCAATGTGGCAAATAAGTCCTCCGCTCTGGGCAGTGGGTACTGGTCCTGTAGGGAGACTCTGTTTATGGTAGATTTGTAGAACTCACAGATTGATACGGATCCATCAGGCTTCATGACTGGGACGATGAGACTTGCCCAGTCGCTAAATTCCACAGGTGATATAATGCCTTCCCGCAGAAGCCTGTCTAGTTCGTGTTCAATCTTTTCCCTCATCACATAGGGTACAGCTCTGGCCTTGTGATGGACCGGTCTAGCATCCTGTGTGATGTAGATTTTGACTTTGGCCCCTTTGAAAGTGCCCATACCTGGCTGAAAGAGATGTTCAAATCACTTCATAACTGTTGAGCAGGAGGTCCGTTCCTCTAACGACATGGCATGGACATCATCCCATTTCCAGTTCAGTTTTGCCAGCCAGCTTCTCCCCAGCAGTGCTGGGGGGTCTCCGGGGACAATCCACAGGGGAAGCCGGTTCACTGTCCCTTTGTGTTTGACGGAGAGCATGGCGCTGCCGAGGACTGATACGATTTCTTTGGTATAGGTCCTTAGCTTGGTGTCGACCCTTGTGAGTTTTGGTATGTTTCTTTTATGTGGCCACAATTGTTCAAATTGTTGAGCGCCCATGAGAGATTGACTCGATCCCGTATCCAGCTCCATGTTGACAGGTATCCCGTTGAATAGGACCCTCATCATTATAGGAGGTGTCCTGTTGTAGGAGCAGCGGCCACTAATCGTGTTGACCCGCTGTACATCGGTGTCCCGGGTACTGTCCCCACCGTCTTCTGGTCCGCTTTCCGACCTATCCGATTTGTATACCAGCCGAGCTGTCGTTTTTTTGCACATGCGGGCCAAATGCCCTGTATATTCACAGTTCCTGCAAACAGCCTGCTGAAATTGACATCCCCTTGACAAGTGCCCACCCCCACACCTCCAGCACAGACCGCTTCCATTGTTTCCAAAGAATGAGCTGCGTCTGGCTGATCTCTCTTGAGCTTCTCTCAGTTTGTAGTTGATTGCTCGCATTGTGGGTTGATGAAGTGTGAACGGCCGTCCCTGTGGCCCTTGATGGCTTCTGGCGCCATTGCCTGCTGTCGAGGGCCTGCTCTCCCGCTTTTGTCTGTGTGTCGGGGTGGCAGCTTGTTTCATGCTGTGAACTCCTTTTTCCGATATTTCGTTAGTTGTCGTACCTGCATTGTAAATCAACCTCGTTTCTTCTTCCCCTGCCAAGAATGTCTGTGCAACCAGTGCTGCTGCCTCTAAGGTCAGGTTCTTGGTCTCTATGAGCTTTCGGAATATGCCTGCGTGGCCTATTCCTTCAATGAAAAAGTCTCTCAGCATTTCTCTCCTCAGTTTCATCGGAGAACTCACATAAACTAGCCAACCTCTGAAGTTCCGCCACAAAGTCGGGTATGCTCTGGCCCACACAGCATCTGTAGTTGTAGAACCTGTGTCTGGCCATGTGTAAGCTGCTCGCTGGCTGACCTTTGAAGCATGGCATTGGTCACCTGAGTGATGCATCTGTGGACGGCCGACTGCGAGATGCTGCAAATGTCTGCTGCAGATCCCTGGAAGGAGCCTGAGATGAAGAAGTTGAGGCCCATGGTGAATTTGACAGTCACTGGTAAGGCATGTCCACTAGGTTCTCTGGGCAACAGGTCTTGTTCCAGCAAGCTACAAATATCTGCGTTGAACTGACGTAATAGCCTGAGCCTCAGGTCGGTGAGAAGAGACTGCTGGTGTAGTTGCTGCAGCTGCTGGTGTGGCTGGTGTTGCTGGTGCTGAGACTCACCCTGGTCCAATTCTGAGGATCAAGGTGAGACAGCATAGTGGCACCCATGCTGATCTAATAGATGCCAGGTAACGTGGAGATCAGAGGCACAATCCTCCAGTGTACTGAGAGTGACTAGCAATGTGGTGAGAGTAGCTTCCTAGGTTGCAGAAATGACCTGTGAACTCCTGAAAGTGAAATCTCTGAACAAAATGGTGTCAGCCAGAGCCTTCCGCTTAGGCAAGGTGTGAGTATTTATGTGTTTTTTCCAGCTGTCACTTAATGGACTCGCACAATGGCCACCGAGCTCCCGCCTCCCCTGCACAGACGATGTCCCGAGGGGTATGAGTAGCTTATCAGCGGGTATAGCTTCTTGTGGGGTATTTTTCTGCAATGACAATTACAATAGAACTTAAATGCTGAGTTTTACAGAGTGCAATTTTTTAGCCAATCCAATTTTGCCAGTTCTCTGTCCGAAAACAAAGCAGCAAAGGTGGGGTGAAGGGTTGGAAATAAAGGATTAAAAACATATTTATTTTTGTGTTTAGATGACCTGCTCTGTTTGAAACGTTGACCAAGATCCTTGCTTTTGAGTTTTAAGTTTCAAAAGAACTTTTATTGGAATAAAAAATAGAAAATACTGGATCATTAAATGCAAAAGAATGGTGATTAAAGGTATGTTAGATGAACGCATTTTACTTGTTAAATCTTCTGTAACCCCACCCCCCAAAAGAAATTCAAATAAAAATATCGATTAAATGAATACAAAATGTGGTTCAGTGATTTATTGTTTTGGAATCTGTAAAGATAGATTGATCGCTTTCTGATTTAAAAGATTGAAATCTTTTTTCCTTATTTTGTATAAAGCTCTATTTGCAATGTAGACCAAAATCCCTGCTTTTGGGTTTTTAATTCCAAAAGAATTTTGCTTTTAAAAAATAAATAGAAAATCCTGGCAATAAATAATAGTCCAGATTTACCAATTTTAGGCATAGGTATGGTGCTACAGATTTAAAAACTCTGGGCAGTTAATTAATCAGCACCTAAACACATATTATGGGCTAGAATTTCCATAAAATCCACCACCGCCGAATTGCCGTCCAAAAAAACGCTACGATTATTAAATTAATGCTGATGAAAAATTGCACAAAAGAGGAAAAAATTCTGCCTGGCGGGAAAAATGGGACTTACATGCAGATTCTGGGTGGAAAACACAATCCTGGGCAAATTGGGCGGTTCTTTATCAAATTGGTCGTTACTTACTCAAATATAGTCCGAGGCTGCGGTTTGGGCCTAGGGAGGGGGGAAAACACAAAAAATATTTTTTCCAAAAAAACAAAAATCAGAAAACATTCCCAGGACCCTTTTCCACTTAATCGCTGTAAAATGAATTTTAAAACAATTTAAAAAACACTTTAACTTAACTTTTTTTGCCGGGTTTCATACCAACTGCCCTGGCTGGTTTCTCGTGGGCATTTTTTTCCTACTCACCTACGGGTCACCGCTGAGACCAAACGTGAATGGTGGGGTTTTTTTCGGCGGTGCACGCTAGCGGTCCGCTCCCCAACAGTATTTCGAGACCGCCGGCGGAACTCTTTGTGGAAATTCTCGCCGGGTGGTTTCTCGGCGAAAACGAGCATTACCACCGAAAATCCCGGTGGAAATGGTGTGGAAATTCTAGCCCAAAGACAGGTTAATTTCATCAGAATATAAAATCTAACATGGGAACAGGAGTAGGCGATTCTGCCCCTCGAGCCTCTTCCACCATTCAGTTAAATCTGTATCTGAATTCCATCGAACCACCTTGGTTCCGGAACCCTTAATACCCTTGCCTAACAAAAATCTATCAATCTCACTTGTGAAGTTTTCAATTGACCGAGTCTCAACAGCTTTGTGGGGGAAGAGAGTTCCAGGTTTCGAGTACCCTTTGAGTGAAGAAGTGCTTTCTGACTTCACCCCTGAACAGCCTAGCTCTAATTTTAAGGCAATGCCCGCTTGTGGACTCTCCCACCAGAGGAAATAGTTTCTCTCTATCTACCCTATCAAATCCTTTAATCATTTTAAACACTTCAATTAGATCACCCTAAACCTTCTATATTCAAGGGAATACGTCTAGTCCATACAGCCTGTCCTCATAATTTAACCATTTAACCGCGATATAATTCAGTAAACGTGTGCGTAACCCCCTCCAAGCCAAGATATCCTTCTTGAAGTGCAGTGCCCAGAACTGAATGCAGTGTCCAGATGGGGTCTAACCAGAGCTGTAACATAATTCCCACCCCTTTATAAGTTAAAGGCTAACATTTCATGTCTTTTTAATTATTTTGTACCTGTCCAATATCTTCTAGTGATAGGAACATAAGAAATAGGAGCAGGAGTAAGCCATTTGGCCTCTCGAGCCTGCTCCACCATTCAATAAGATCATGGCTAATCTGATCTTGGCCTCAACTCCACTTCCCTACCTGCTTCCCATAATTCTTGACTCCCTTAACATTCAAAAATCTGTCTATCTCCACCTTAAATGAATACAATGATCCAGCATCCACCACTCTCTGGGGTAGAAAATTCCAAAGTTCACCACGCTCTGAGAGAAGAAATCCCTCCTCAATTCCGTTTTAAATGGGCAAACCCTTATTCTGTAAATATTCCCCTAAGTTCTAGATTGGCCCACGAGGGGAAACATCCTCTCAAGGCACCTCAGAATCTTATACGTTTCAATAATTCACCCCCTTAGTCTTTTAGCAGGTACTGAAAAAGATGATTTTGATTTTCCCTTCCAATACAATTGAAGAATCAGCTTGAGCAAGAGAACAGCAATTCATGATTCACAATAATGAGCCCATTCGCATGAGGGGAAATCACCGCAATATTTGCCAAAATCTTCAGCTACACAAGTGTTGGAATGCTGGGTGCACCTGCAGCTTTGACTATAACCAAGCCAGGCCCTACTGCACACTCAGTGTAACTATCTGTCACAGGTCTATATTCAAGGGGGTTACAGTTTTGGGGGCTGTGTCATTATTCTCTGTAACAAAGCCAGGCCCTACTGCAGGGGTTCTGAACGTGGCGGGACAAATCGGATTCGGAACTCAAGAGCAAAAGCACCCAACTGCAGTGGCCCAGAAATGCTGACAGATGAACTGAATATCAATCACCAAGGCAAGGTGACTGGTGCACCTGCGGATGGCAGCTTTGGTGCTTGTGATTTGAGCAGGTCCGCCTCGCTAGGTCTCTGGGTCCGCCACCCGGCTTACCGGTGACCGACCAGGCAGTTTCCGTTATCTCTGGGCACACCTTCGCCCAGGCGAGCACAGATGACGCACCCGAGTGACAGTGGGTGGGTGACGGGCCTGCAGATTTATCAGTCTGAAAGCAATCTCGTGCTTTACTGCTGTCCCTGCGTCCTGGCAAAGGTGTAGCCTCACAGGCTGGGTACTGCCCTCCCAATCTCAGCAAGCCCTCTCACTCGGCTCAGCACTGAAATCGCCATTTCACCCTCTTCCCTTGCTCGCTCGGGGCCAGTACGGCCAAACAGAACGAACACCTGGGGGCAACAGACCCCTTCAGTGACAATATTGAAATTATACTGCCACCCTCTGTCCCATCAAAGCTATTAGACCTGTCATTGACAAGTTTCCCATGAAGTAATTAAAATAAAAATAATAAATATATATGTTTAATTGTAAAATTAATTTTTATACAGAAAAAATACTTATGTTGTCTTATAGGGAGTGGGTGGAATTTTTATAGCACATGGGAGCCTCAGAAGCAGAAAGGTTCTTTGAGGATGTACCGAGCAAGGTGGATAAGGGGGAACCAGTGGATGTGGTGTATTTGGATTTCCAGAAGGCATTTGATAAGGTGCCACATAAAAGGTTACTGCACAAGATAAACGTTCACGAGGTTGGGGGTAATATATTAACATGGATAGAGGATTGGCTAACTAACAGAAATCAGAGAGTTGGGATAAATGGGTCATTTCCTGGTAGGCAAACAGTAACTAGTGGGGTGCTGCAGGGATCGGTGCTGGGTCCTCAATTATTCACAATCTATATTAATGACTTGGATGAAAGGACCGAGTGTAATGTAGCCAAGTTTGCTAATAATACAAAGATGGGTGGGAAAGCAAATTGTGAGGAGGACACAAAAAATCTGCAAAGGGACATAGACAGGCTAAGTGAGTGGGCAAAAATTTGGCAGATGGAGTATAATGTGGGAAAATGTGAGGTTATCCACTTTGGCAGAAAAAATAAAAAAGGAAATTATAATTTAAATGGAGAAAAATTGCAAAGTGCTGCAATTCAGAGGGACCTGGGAGTCCTTGTGCATGAAACACAAAAAGTTAGTATTCAGGTACAGCAAGTAATCGGGAAGGCAAATGGAATGTTGGCCTTTATTGCAAGGGGGATAGATTATAAAAGCAGAGAAGTCCTGCTACAACTGTACAGGGTATTGGTGAGGTCACACCTAGAACCCTCCATATTTAAGGAAGGATATACTTGCTTTGGAGGCTGTTCAGAGAAGGTTCACTAAGTTGATTCCAGTGATGAGGGGGTTCACTTATGAAGATAGGTTGAGTAGGTCAGCCTATACACATTGGAGTTCAGAAGAATGAGAGGTGATCTTATCGAAACAGATAACATAAAGTGGGGGCTCGACAAGGTGGATGCAGGGAGGATATTTCCACTCGTAGAGGAAACTAAAACTAGAGGATAGTCTCAAAATAAGGGGCTGCACATTTAAAACTGAAATGAGGAGGAATTTGTTCTCTCAAATGGTTGTAAATCTATGGAATTCTCTGCTCCAGAGAGCTGTGGAGGCTGGGTCATTGAATAAATTCAAGGCGGTGATCGACAGGTTTTTGAGCGATAAGGGAATAAAGAGTTATGGAGAGTGGGCGGGGAAGTGGTGCTGAGTCCATGATCTGATCAGCCACGATCTTATTAAATGGCAGAAGCGGCTCGAGGGGCCAAATGGCCTATTCCTGCTCTTATTTCTTATGTTTATATTTCTTATGTAATCCTTCTCTTCAGTTGCAAACCCTGGTCATTCGTTACTTTCTTGATGGTCTTATTATACTAAAATCCTTCTGAACATCTATGTTTTGTATTCATTTTTCTTGAAGTTTTAAATAATGGAGGACCAGAGCAAGGCAAATTACTTTTGTTCTCGTGGTCTACTCCTACCCTCCTACACACTGAGTGTAACCACCTGTCACAGGCTGGATTCAGGGGGTTACAGGTTTGGGGCTGTGCCAGCTTTTGGTAGTTTTCTAATTTTGCATGTACACTTCTCACAAGCTCTGCAAGTTTTAATTCCGCATCAACTTTAAAAAAAGAGGAAACGCCTTGTGTTCCCAGTAAGAGGACCGCCTCCGCTCTGAGGGATAACAGAGCAGTCCTGTCAATCCGGGGGTGGAGGGGCGGCTGCTCAGGATTAAAAGGCGCCACACAGGTGACGCACAGAGCAAAGTGAAGACAGTGAGAGGAAGTGTTGGATGCTGAACGACAGCAGCGCATAAGGTAAGTGTCTTTATATCTCTGCCAGGGGTTTTAGTGACACTACATTTCCGTGTCAGCGCTGCAAACCTTCGCTAACTTCATGATCAATTCCCTTTTAGTGCAGCGGATAAACACCGTCCACTCCCCCCATGTGTAATCTGTCCTTTCTCTCTTGTACTGTACTGTGAACAAGCGCTACCGGGGAGAGTGAAATACACATGGTTCCGCTTTCGGAGTTGTGATCGGGCTGTTCATTTCCGCTATGGGATAGACCAATATGTCAGAGATACCTGGACAGTAACTAAAGTCAATCCTGTGGCTGGGGGAAAACTACAGAATGATCCACTCTGGGTGGAACTCTCAAGCGTTGTATCCGAGCCAACACGAGGGTATAATACAGAAACCCAGACGAACGTAAAAAGGTCAGATTGCTCGATTAAGAAATAGGGAAGATATGCAAGAACAGGAAGGTTAATTTAATGGAAGACGTCAATCAACCAAATAGAAATACCTGAGTTCTTTCCATTCAGAGTTGGTAAATGTGCGAGCCTTGAATTGGTATTCGCACAGGATCCAGACCAGTTATAGCACACCTGGGGGCCATCACCTATAGTGGGTAAAGTTTGACATGAACTAGGAGTGAGATATATCCAAGACCAGCAGCTTGGTGTATAACTTTACGAAGGATCAATTCAATGAAATAAGGGGAAAATTACTGCCTATGGAATGGTGGAGAATGTTCAACAACATTTCAGTGGAGGACAACTGGAATACCTTTAAAGGTGTAATGCTGAAAGTGCAGGATCAAGACACACTGATCCTAAAGCTCAGGCTGAACAAACCTGTCCCAACATTGATTAACAAACAAACAGTAAGAGGACAGTCAGGGAAGAGGTATAAAACATGTAAGCAGAACCATAACGGAGGATTGTCAATATTGTGTGATTACTTCCTGCAAGTATTCCCATGGGAGGGTCTGAGAAACATGCGCACTCCAGAGTGAAGCAAAGTAACACTAACGACTCTTTGATATGAATGAGATGAAGTCCTAGACAAGCTGAAAAGGCTCCCAATGAATAACTCACTGGGGTCTATGGTATATCCCCAAAGTGCTGAAAGAGCCTGAGGAGGAGATATGAGGCACTGGCCACCATTATAAGTGATTTGCTGGACACTGGGGAGACACCAGTAGATTGAAAGCAGGTCAGTGTGGTGCCCATGTTCAGAAAAGGGGATAAAACGGACACAGGCAACTACAATCTTTATTCAGTGTAAAATACTGGAATCAAATCAGCAGGAATCAATATCTGGAGCATCTGTCTCACATTATCCGAGAGAACAGTAGGCTCCGGATTCAGAAGGGGACGATCCCACCTCAAAAAACCTATTTGTCCTCTTTGAGGATGAACCATCTCAATTGCACTTTGTAAAGTATTATGCTATGCTGTACTTAGACTTCCAAAAGGCACCTCATAAAGTCCCTCATGTAAAGTTTGTAAATCAAACTCAATGCTGTGGGAATTCATTATAAATCCTAGAAATGGATAATAAACAGGTTGATGAGTCGAAACAGCTGGAATATAATTCAAAAGCAGAGAAGTCATGTTAAATGTATATAGAACCTGGGTTAAACCAAACTTGATGTGTTTTGCACAGTTCTCGTATCCACATATATTTTTTTAAGTATAGAAAAACAGTGGAGACGGTGGGAAAAAGATTTACAAGAATGATACCAGAACTGAGTGTGCACAACTATCTGGAAAGACTGGGGCTCCTTTGTCTAGAAAATAGGAAACTGAGGGGTGACCTGACAGAAGTCTTTCAAATTATGAAGCAGTTTTATATGGTAAATGTACTGAAGATGTTTCCACTTGCGGGGAGTATAAAACTAACAGACATAATTATAAAATAGTCACTAATAAGGAATTCAGGCGTAACTTGTTTATTCAGAGTGTGGTGAGAATGTGGAACATGCTACCACAGGGAGTGGTTGAGGTGAATAGCATTCAAGGGGAAGCTTGATAATTAAATGTAAGATAAATAAGAACATAAGAATTAGGAACAGGAGTAGGCCATCGAGCCCCTCGAGCCTGCTCCGCCATTCAAAAAGATCATGGCTGATCTGGCCGTGGACTCAGCTCCACTTACCCGCCCGCTCCCCATAACCTTTAATTCCCTTATTAGTTAAAAATCTATCTATCTGTGACTTGAATACATTCAATGAGCTATCCTCAACTGCTTCCTTGGGCAGAGAATTCCACAGATTCACAACCCTCTGGGAGAAGAAATTCCTTCTCAACTCGGTTTTAAATTGGCTCCCCCGTATTTTGAGGCTGTGCCCCCTAGTTCTAGTCTCCCCGACCAGTGGAAACAACCTCTCTGCCTCTATCTTGTCTATCCCTTTCATTATTTTAAATGTTTCTATAAGATCACCCCTCATCCTTCTGAACTCCAACGAGTAAAGACCCAGTCTACTCAATCTATCATCATAAGGTAACCCCCTCATCTCCGGAATCAACCTAGTGAATCGTCTCTGTACCCCCTCCAAAGCCAGTATATCCTTCCTTAAGTAAGGCGACCAAAACTGCACGCAGTACTCCAGATGCGGCCTCACCAATACCCTATACAGTTGCAGAAGGACCTCCCTGCTTTTGTATTCCATCCCTCTCGCAATGAAGGCCAACATTCCATTCGCCTTCCTGATTACCTGCTGCACTTGCAAACTAACTTTTTGGGATTCACGCACAAGGACCCCCAGGTCCCTCTGCACCGCAGAATGTTGTAATTTCTGCCCATTCAAATAGTATTCCCTTTTTTTGTTTTTTTTCCCAAGGTGGATGACCTCACACTTTCCGACATTGTATTCCATCTGCCAAACCTTAGCCCATTCGCTTAACCTATCTAAATCTCTTTGCAGCCTCTCTGTGTCCTCTACACAACCCGCTTTCCCACTAATCTTTGTGTCATCTGCAAATTTTGTTACACTACACTCTGTCCCCTCTTCCAGGTCATCTATGTATATTGTAAACAATTGTGGTCCCAGCACCGATCCCTGTGGCACACCACTAACCACCGATTTCCAACCCGAAAAGGACCCATTTATCCCGACTCTCTGCTTTCTGTTCGCCAGCCAATTCTCTATCCATGCTAATACATTTCCACTGACCCCGCGTACCTTTATCTTCTGCAGTAACCTTTTGTGTGGCACCTTATCGAATGCCTTTTGAAAATCTAAATACACCACATCCATCGGTACACCTCTATCCACCATGCTCGTTATATCCTCAAAGAATTCCAGTAAATTAGTTAAACATGATTTCCCCTTCATGAATCCATGCTGCGTCTGCTTGATTGCACTATTCCTATCTAGATGTCCCACTATTTCTTCCTTAATGATAGTTTCAAGCATTTTCCCCACTACAGATGTTAAACTAACCGGCCTATAGTTACCTGCCTTTTGTCTGCCCCCTTTTTTAAACAGATGCGTTACATTAGCTGCTTTCCAATCCGCTGGTACCTCCCCAGAGTCCAGAGAATTTTGGTAGATTATAACGAATGCATCTGCTATAACTGCCGCCATCTCTTTTCATACCCTGGGCTGCATTTCATCAGGACCAGGGGACTTGTCTACCTTGAGTCCCATTAGCCTGTCCAGCACTACCCCCCCTAGTGATAGTGATTGTCTCCAGGTCCTCCCTTCCCACATTCCTGTGACCAGCAATTTCTGGCATGGTTTCTGTGTCTTCCACTGTGAAGACCGAAGCAAAATAATTGTTTAGGGTCTCAGCCATTTCCACATTTCCCATTATTAAATCCCCCTTCTCATCTTCTAAGGGACCAACATTTACTTTAGTCACTCTTTTCCGTTTTATATATCTGTAAAAGCTTTTACTATCCGTTTTTATGTTTTGCGCAAGTTTACCTTCGTAATCTATCTTTCCTTTCTTTATTGCTTTCTTAGTCATTCTTTGTTGTCGTTTAAAGTTTTCCCAATCTTCTATTTTCCCACTAACCTTGGCCACCTTATACGCATTGGTTTTTAATTTGATGCTCTCCTTAATTTCCCTGGTTATCCACGGCTGGTTATCCCTTCTCTTACCACCCTTCTTTTTCATTGGAATATATTTTTGTTGAGCACTATGAAAGAGCTCCTTAAAAGTCCTCCACTGTTCCTCAATTGTGCCACCGTTTATTCTGTGTTTCCAGTCTACTTTAGCCAACTCTGCCCTCATCCCACTGTAGTCCCCTTTGTTTAAGCATAGTATGCTCGTTTGAGACACTACTTCCTCGCCCTCAATCTGTGTTACTAATTCAACCACACTGTGATCACTCATTCCGAGAGGATCTTTTACTAGGAGATCGTTTATTATTCCTGTCTCATTAAACAGGACCAGATCTAAGATAGCTTGCTCCCTTGTAGGTTCTGTAACATACTGTTCTAAGAAACAATCCCGTATGCATTCTATGAATTCCTCCTCCAGGCTACCCCGTGCGATTTGATTTGACCAATCGATATGTAGGTTAAAATCCCCCATGATTACTGCCGTTTCTTTTTCACATGCCTCCATTATTTCCTTGATTATTGCCCGCCCCACCGTGAAGTTATTATTTGGGGGCCTATAAACCAAGCCCACCAGTGACTTTTCCCCCTTACTATCTCTAATCTCCACCCACAATGATTCAACATTGTGTTCATTGGAGCCAATATCGTCTCTCACAACTGCCCTGATATCATCCTTTATTAACAGAGCTACCCCACCTCCTTTCCCTTCTTGTCTATCTTTCCGAATCGTCAGATACCCCTGTCCCAGTCTTGGCCACCCTGCAACCACGTTTCTGTAACGGCCACCAAATCATACCCATTTGTAATGATTTGTGCCGTCAACTCATTTACTTTATTTCGAATGCTGCGTGCGTTTAGGTAGAGTGTTTTAATACTAGTTTTTAATCCATGATTTTTAGTTTTGACCCCTCCTGCAGCCCCTTTACATTCAGTGGCCCTTTTTGTTTTTTGCCTTGGGTTTCTCTGCCCTCCACTTTTACTCATCTCCTTTCTGTCTTTTGCTTTTGTCTCCTTTTTGTTTCCCTCTGTCTCCCTGCATTGGTTCCCATCCCCCTGCCACATTAGTTTAACTCCTCCCCAACAGCACTAGCATATATAAACAAATAGAAGGATATATTGACGGGGTGAGATGAAGTAGGGTAGGATGAGACTCATGTGGAGCATAGACCAGTTGGTCTGAATGTCCTGTTTCTGTGCTGTAAAATTCTATGCAACACTGGTACCTCATGAATGGCACTGAAATAGCTAAGACTGATCTAAAAAGAGACCTAGATATCTTGGTAGACTCAATACTAAACATATATAAGTAATCAACAGAGCTACTAGAATGTAGAACTACATCACCAAAACAGTTGAATATAAATCAGAGGAAGTCAATGATCAAACCATAACTGCTCTGGTTAGATCACATTTCAAGTATTATGTTCAATTCTGGTCACCAAGATACAATTGAGAGCTTCTAGTGCTGGAGGCAGCAGAGAGAAGATCAATGAGACTGATCCTTGGTTGCTGTGGTCTGAGATATGAAAAAAGACCAGTCTGGAAAGGAGGAGTCTGAGAGGTAATATTACAGAGTCAAAAGAAATAGTAAATGTTGTGGAAAAGGTAAATGTGGGAGTAAAACAAGGAGACAAAGGTTCCAACTCGTAAAAGATAACTTTAGGACTGATATCAGGACGTTCTTTTTAACATAGTGAGCAACACTTGGTTTAGATTTCCAGATGGAGTCGTACAGGTGAAAACCCAGGTTGCATTTAAGAAAGAATTCTATAATGAAATGGGAGGATTGTAGAGCACCTGTGGATGGATGAACTAATGTGGGTCAAATGGTCTTCTCCTCTGGAATTATCTTGTGATCTGTCAATACATCTATCCCTATAATAGTTTGTGCACAAGGACAAATATTTGAAAGTAGTGATGGAAAGCTCATTTAAACTATCAGTGTATGTTGAGGAATATATATTTGCCTTTGTAGTTTGTTCTATGAACGCAAGGCAAAATGGCTGCTGCAAGCATTATGGGTAGGATAAAATGCAGGATAAAATGATGCAACATGGGTGAAGACAGTTAGTCTAAGAAAGTGATGCACACTTCTGCACGTAGCCTTTAGAACCCCGAGGGCTAGATTTTACACTTTTGTGCAGATCGACCAAAAATGAGTGTTATTTCTGGCATGGGTCGTAAAAATGGGTTTTCAGGTCGCCGCTTGTCGCCCATTTTCAAAGCCCTTAGTCTCCATTTTAAAAATTGGACGTTATCGCGAGCGATCTGAAATGGGCGTTAGCGTTAAATTTCTCTGACCTTCTGCTGTAAAGTGTCACCGTCCTTAGCAACGGCATGGCAACGCTCATTTCCCGTGATTCAGGAGGTCAGGGGTCATCCTTATATACGCAGAAGAGGAGACAGAGAGAGAGAGGGAGCAGAGAGGGACTGAAACGGTGAGTGGGTGTGGTGTGTGCTTGTTTAGCTGTTGTGGGAGCCACAAGGGAGATTCACCAGCAGCAAAAAGCCAACTAAGTACCAAGAACATAGCTGGCACTGAGTTTTTGTCCAACAAATAACACATAACATGGAAGGGATGGAGGAGGCCCTGGAGCTGTTAACCAGGAACACTGGTGGCAGAGGGCTCCCAGTGATCCCAGAGCGCGGCACTGCACCCCAAGATGCTGCACCCCCATTGCCATGAGAGCCAGGAGCAACATCTTGCTTCTAGCTAGGAGCACATTCCCACCTTGGGACCATCCTCTCATGTATCTGTCGAAGCAGCGGTTCGGCCGTCATCCCCCTCGCCCCAATGAAGCAGCATCTGAGGAGCTCCTCGGCCAGGCAGCTTGGAGGCAGGAGGGGAAGGGATAGAGGTGGGGAGAGAAGCAGCAGGGGCGGGGTGGGGGGGAAGGAAAGTGAGGTGCATGGCCGCAGGTGTTGTCTGGGGCATATTTTTAGGTTGCTGCTGCTATTTTGGGGGGAGGATCGGTGCAAGGGGCGAGGGGACTACCTTGTTGGTTTGCATTTGTGTTCTATATTGTGGGAAATGGGGACCATTGTAATGATGTAAATGTGACAAATTTGTTGTGGGCTGGGGCGGGGGTGGGGTGGGCTGGTTTTTACAGATATACTTATCATTTCAGACAAATGGTCAGAGTAAATGTTTTTTATTTAACATAACCTTGTTGCGCATTGGCTCAGCTAGCTGCACTGTAGACACACTGGTGATTCCTTAATATGAAAGGGTATAATTACACTTAACTTCAATCAACTTAAACATTAACTGTCACCAAGGTAATGCACACCATGGATGTATGACCTGCACACCCAGCAGTGTTTCAGCTTTGTAAATACCACCAACGTTATTTCAAGCAAAGCGCTCATTTATGAGCTCCTGACATCAGAGTCTTGCAGCTATGATGCCACCATCTCCCTTATGAGCTGGCATACCTCACTGATAACCACTTTGTGGAAGCGCAGTCTCCTAAGGCAGGTAGTGTTGCACAAGTTGAGGTAAGACTGCTTCACCCTGTACTTGCGGGGGGTGTAACGTCTGATCCTCCTCATCAGTCTGTCACGTCTTGCATTGGCCACATGATGCTGCCGAGTGTACCTTCTGCCATCTCGCGTCTGCAGCATGTGAGTCGTCATCAAGAGAGAGTGAGAAATGGCAGGCACCATTCCAACAGCTATGTGTTTTCCACCGATTGTTCACAAAGAATAATGCCCCTACTAAGACACCTAGTAAATTCCAATCATCCACAGTATGAAAAGATGTTTGTTCAGATGTTCACAACACCTCCAAACACCTCCAGAGTACATCTGAACTCCCCCAAGGTTGAAGCAGAGCAGCCTTTTAAATGATGCGACCTGCGATTTAGAACATGGCATCCATACCGCTGTGAGTAGTTCCGGTTAGTTCAACTTTTGACCAGCATTTTTTTCAGTGAGCGATATTATCGGTGAAATGTGTACGAGATGCAGACAGTTAGTTTTGGCAAATGTGGTCTTTATGACAAAAAACAGTGGGCGGTCAGTATTATTAAATCTCGGTGTTAATTACGTGCCGAAAGTAATGCTGGGTGATATTCTGTGCGTTGGGATCGCCCATTCTGATGATTGCGCCCCGTATTATTTTTTTCAGCGGTACGCACATGCGGAAAATAACACTCGGCGATAAGTGACCGAGAAATGGGAATCAGTTTCCATTTTGTGGCTAAGTGGGCGATATATGGGTATTGCACCTCATTCCAGCGTTAAAATTGATGTTAAGTGGGCGGTATGCATGCAAAAATAATGGAAATTCTAGCCCCTAGCCTCAAGATGACATATCTGGAGCACACCAGACAAACGCCCGTTTTACTTAGTTTCCCCTTAACCGCCGAGAAAACCGATGAGAATAATGGTGCAAGACCCATTTTCTCGCCGGGTGATTAGTTTCAATTAGTTTTAACTTAAAAGTGAAAATTTTCACCAGCATTACTTACCAAACATTAGTGTTTTTTCTGGCCGGGCAGTCGGGTGTTGAGGGGCTCTCTAGGAAAGTCTAGCCCTTAAACATTTTAAATGGCTTAATTTACCAGCTGTGCAAGACAGTATTTCAGATTAAATGAGGATAGAGACATGGATAATGGAAGGTGGCTGACTGTCAAGATGTTTTTAGACAATGAAACAGAATCTGTTAAGGATGAGGCCTGTATGGTTGTGTAAGTTCAGCAATCTGTTCGATGACCTAGAGTCATAAGCTACCTGCAGAAGTTAAACCCAACAAACTCGGTGTCACAAATTCAGCCATGATCTAATCAAATAATTAATCAGGCTTGAGGGGCTGAATGGCTCCTAGGGCTTCTGTTCCAGGGGCTGCACTAATCTTCCTGACTGGATGAGCTTTGTCAATTGCTATCTCGGCTATATCGATCCATATGTGTGAGTGTTGCAGCGTGGAAGAGCAATGAGTAGCAAAAGGCTGCCAATTATTATTAATAACTTTTATTTATATAGAGCCTTTAACATAGTAAAACATCGAAAGGTGCTTCACAGCAGTGTTACAAGACAAAACAGATACATTTGACACCGAGCCACAATAAAATATGGCAGATGACCAAAAGATTGGTTAAAGAGGCAGGTTTTAAGAAGCGTCTTAAAGGAGGAAAGAGAAGTTGAAGGAAGGAATTCCGAAGCTTAGGGCCTTAGCAGCTGAAGGCACGGCTGCCAATGGAGGAGCAATTAAAATCGGGCTGCTCAATAGGGCAGAATTGGAGGAGCGCAGATATATTGGAGGGCAGTAAGGCTGAAGAAATTTAGAAATAGGGAGGGGTGAGGTCATGGGGGGATTTGAAAAGAAGGATGAGAATTTTAAAATCAAGGTGTTGCTTAACTGGGAGCCAATGTGATGGGTGAACAGAACTTGGTGTGAGTTAAGACGTGAGCAGCAGAGTTTTGGAGACTCCAAGTTTACGAAGGGTAGAACGAGGGAGGCCGGCCAGGAGTGTGTTCGAATAGTCAAGTGTAGAAGTAACAAAGGAATGAATGAAGGTTTCAGCAGCAGGTGGGCTTAGGCAGAGGGGCAGTCAGGCGGTGTTACAGAGATGGAAATAGACAGTTTTCGTGATGCAATATATATCAGACAACTTTCTCCAGGGAGCTGTGCTGAGGCCTTACCATTTCCCTTTGTTTTATAATTTTTCCAAATATTGTACATATCTTGGTTTTGCTAGAGATGCCTTGAGACCGAAGTCTTTGTTTCACTGATGTTCATCAATCAACCGAGGTTGTTTCAGCACGTTGGTTAATGAGAAACAATAATATTTGAATCTTAGACATGTAGAGATTAAATAACTTGAGACCAATTCTACAGAGAAGATTGTAAATGTTTCACTGCAGACCAACACTCAGTTTGCGATTCTTCATAAGCCAATTTCTCTGTTCAGTTGCAAACCCTGGTAATTCATTAACTTTCTTGAGAACCTTATTGTACCAAAATCATTTTGGATATTTGTTTTATATTCATTTTTCCTGCAGTTTTAACCAATGGAGGACCTGAGCAAAGCAAATTGCCATTTCACCCTTGACCTATTCAGAAAGCTGGTTGAAAAAAATCAAGCTGGCAACATCTTTTTTTCTCCATTCAGCATCTCCAGTGCGTTGGCCATGGTTTATCTTGGAGCAAAAAATAATACTGCATCTCAAATGGCAAAGGTATGTATAAAATTACTCTGAGTAAAAGATGTAGCTGAATTTTTTTTAACTGTCTTGTGTGTGCATTTTGTTTGATAATATCAGTTTGCCAGAAGCATGGACTTATGGGCTCGACCTTCCACTTCAGATCGCTGAGCTAGTGCCCATATATCGCCCAAAATGGCAGGCTATCGCCCATTTTGATTAAAAAGTGGAAAGTTGGGCCAGAACAGCGCCGGAAAATTGCTGGCCCAACTTTCCTGTCACATCGTTGAGGTGATCGCCTGCATCGCCCAGCGCAACTTTCAGCACATCGCCCACACATCGCCCGGCTTATCGCTCACTGAAAATATCACTGGAGAAAAGCTGCTATTAACTGGCCTTCCTCACAGAACTCAACACTACGGACGCCATTTTGAACATTGGAGGAAGTGAGGAGGCAGCTTACACAAGGGGCTTATCATTTGTGAGTTATTTAAGGGTCGTTTACTGATAGATCCACTCACATTTATATTTATATTTATATGTATATTTATAATTTATATTTTATATTTTCTTTAGTATAAAGGGCATTTATAACAACAGTGATAGTGATAATAGTGATAATGATAGAGCCTGTAGCTTCTCTACCATTATTTGGTAGATTATAACGAATGCATCTGCTATAACTTCCGCCATCTCTTTTCATACCCTGGGATGCATTTCATCAGGACCAGGGGACTTGTCTACCTTGAGTCCCATTAGACTGTCCAACACTACAGCCATACACACTTACAGTGCCTCTGAGCTCCCTCTCACTCTGTCTCCTCTTCTGCACATGTCATCATGACCCTTGACCTCCTGAATCGCGGGAATCGTGCGTTGCCATGCTGTTGTTAAGGGCGGCCACACTTTACGGCAGTAGGTCAAAAAACTTTAACGCTACTGCCCATTTGATATCGCTCGCGGTAGTGCCCATTTTCAAAACTGTAAACTAGGTGTTTTGAGAAAGGGCGATGAGCCGTTGATCTGAAAACCCTTTTTTAACGCCCACGCCGGAAATAATGCCCATTTTTGGGCGATAAGCACAAAAGTGGAGGTTCTAGCCCATAAACTCATTGATAGTTTATATGCATCTAATAGTAATAGGTATCATGTCTCAATATCCTACGTGTAACTAGCAGTAATACTTTAACTCACTGATACTCACCCTGAAACCATCGCCAGAACCCCCCTGCACTGCACCAGGTGAGGTCAGTCTCTCCAGTTGATGCCACTTATAACAGGCCCGATCTCTCTCTCTATCTCCTTGGAATCTGGTTTGGACTCCGGTTCTGTGTGAAGGTGACAATTCTGAACTGCGAACCTCAGTCTGAGCTGATCTGTACTTGGTCTTCACATGTCAAACCCGGTCGGCACAGACCAACCGGAACCAAACCGAGAGATTGCGCAAAGGGCAGTGAGCTGAGTGTTTGGGGCACTTCTCACAGGTCACATTGTCCTAAACTCAGCTCAGTACCAACATTTCTAAACCGCTCCATGTGCTCGGTCTCAATAAATGAGGGATGGGAACCTATGCAGGGAGACAGAGGGAAGTAGAATAGGGGCAGAAGCAAAAGATAGAAAGAAGAAAAGTAAAAGTGAAGTGCAGAGAAACCCAAGGCAAAAATCAAAAAGGGCCACATTACAGCAAAATTCTAAAGGGGCAAAGTGTGTTAAAAAGACAAGTCTGAAGGCTCTGTGCCTCAATGCGAGGAGTATTCGTAATAAAATGGATGAATTAACTGCTCAGGCAGCAATTAATGAATATGATATAATTGGCATCATGGAGACATGGCTCCAGGGTAACCAAGGCTGGGAACTCAACATCCAGGGGTATTCAACATTCAAGAAGGATAGACAGAAAGGAAAAGTAAGTGGGGTAGCGTTGCTGATTAAAGAGCAAATTAACACAATAGAAAGGAAGGACATTAGCTTGGATGATGTGGAATCTGTATGGGTGGAGCTGCTGAATACCAAAGGGCAGAAAACGCTAGTGGGAGTTGTGTACAGACCACCAAACAGTAGTAGTGTGGTTGGGGACAGCATCAAACAAGAAATTAGACATGCGTGCAATAAAGGTACAGCAGTTTACATGGGTGACTTTAATCTACATATAGATTGGGCTAATCTAACTGTTGCAATACGGTGGAGGAGGATTTCCTGGAGTGTATGAGGGATGGTTTTCAAGACCAATATGTCGAGGAGCCAACTAGAGGGCTGGCCATCCTAGACTGGGTGATGTGTAATGAGAAAGGACCAATTAGCAATCTTGTTGTGGGGTGCCGCAGGGCTCAGTGCTGGAACCCCAGCTCTTTACAATACACATCAATGATTTAGATGAAGGAATTGAGTGTAATATCTCTAAGTTTGCAGATGACACTAAGCTGGGTGGTGGTATGAGCTGTGAGGAGGATGCTAAGAGTCTGCAGGCTGACTTGGACAGGTTAGGTGAGTGGGCAAATGCATGGCAGATGCAGTATAATGTGGATAAATGTGAGGTTATCCACTTTGGGGGAAAAACACGAAGGCAGAATTTTATCTGAATGGCGGCAGATTAGGAAAAGTGGAGGTGCAACGAGACCTGGGTTTCATGGTACATCAGCCATTGAAAGTTGGCATGCAGGTACAGCAGGCGGTGAAGAAGGCAAATGGTATGTTGGCCGTCATAGCTAGGGGATTTGAGTATAGGAGCAGGGAGGTCTTACTGCAGCTATACAGGGCCTTGGTGAGGCCTCACCTGGACTCCCTTTCTTTCTGAGCCCCCATTCCCCCTCTCCCCTCTCCCCTCTCCCCCATTCCCCAGTCTCCCTCTCCCCCATTCCCCAGTTTCCCTCTCCCCCATTTCCCAGTCTCTCTCCCCCCGAGCCCCCATTCCCCACTCTCCCTCTCCCCAAACCCCCATTCCCCAGTCTCCCTCTCCTCCATTCCCAGTCTCCCTCTCCCCGAGCCCCCATTCCCCAGTTTCCCTCTCCCCCATTCCTAGTCTCCCTCTCCCCAAGACCCCATTCCCCACTCTCCCTCTCCCCGAGCCCTCATTCCTCAGTCTCCGTCTCCCCGAGCCCCCATTCCACAGTCTCCCTCTCCCCCATTCCCAGTCTCCCACTCTCTCACTCCCCCATTCCTCAGTCTCCGTCTCCCCGAGCCCCCATTCCCCAGTCTCCCTCTCCCCCATTCCTCAGTCTCCGTCTCCCCCCTAGCCCCCATTCCCCACTCTCCCTCTCCTCGAGCCCCCATTCTCCACTCTCACTCTCCCCGAGTCCCTATTCCCCACTCTCCCTCTCCCTCTCCCCGAGCCTCCATTCCTCAGTCTCCGTCTCCCCGAGCCCCCATTCCTCAGTCTCCGTCTGCCCGAGCCCCCATTCCCCACTCTCCCTCTCCCTGAGCCCCCATTTCCCACTCTCCCTCTCCCCGAGCCCCCATTCCTCAGTCTCCCTCTCCCGGAGCCCCCATTCACCAGTCTCCCTCCCCCTGAGCCCCCATTCCTCAGTCTCCCTCTCCCCAAACCTCCACGTGGTCGCTGCTCTCGGCTGCGGTGATCAAGTGACATCACCGAGCCAGAGGTTCCACTGAGCAACAGCCGGTGAGGTCACGGAGCGGGGGAGGGGAAGGGAGGAACTAACCACTGGATGGCTAATCTCAGACTTGGTCAGTTTCACTTTCCAGTTTCACTTTCAGGAACCAATTCCTCAAAATCAGGTGATCCCAGTGGCTATAAAAATATTCAGGAAGACAAACATTGCACAGTGTTTCGGCTGATCTACTGACTGAAGTACAAGTGAAATCCAGATCACCATCATGAGGTCAGTAATCACTTTGCTTTACACAACATTATTAGATGTACTGACATTTTAAGGAAATAACAGTGACATTGACCACGATATTAACGCAGAGACGGGATCAGAGTGCGGGTGAGGGAGGGGCGATGGCGGGCGACCAAAGCACAACATCGTGGAACGTGTGCAAATATCCTATTCAATGGGGATTCCTCTTTATCATTTTACTTCCGGCTTTCGTGTCCCTAATGCACGTGAGCGGGCGTGACACTGACCTGCATGATGCGATTTCACCTCGACCACTGACAGGGCCAGTTCACAGAGGCAGTGGAGGAGGAGGTTTGCAGTTAGCTACATTGGGCTGGAAGGAGTGCAGGCAGAGTTATGGAAGGAAGGAGGACAAAGACTGCACCCAGGTTTAATCAGGCGTCCCTGGATGTCATTGGAATCCTCATCTGATGAGGTGTGCTGAGCGGCTTGTTCCTCTTCACCTTTAGTTCTCGCTGCTGTGCTGTGTTGTGCAGAATGCAGCTCACCACGATTATGCTGGAGACCCTCATTGGTGAGTACTGAAGGGCGCCTCCAGACCTGTCCAGATACCTGAAGCGCAACTTGAGCATAGCAATGGCTTGCTCAATAACACATCAGGTTGACAAATGGCTCCTGATGTAACGCTCCTCAGAGGTATCATCAGGCAGGTTTGAGGGGGATATCCTTTGTCACCTCGCCCTTAAGGCTGGTTCCAGGTCTGAACATGTTGAGGATTCTGGGCTGCCGCAGCATGATAGCACCTCCCAGGGAATCTGGCGCAGACCTGCATGAACCTTTTTTTGTGGTTACATACCTGCTAAACATTGATGTAATGGAATCCCTTGCGGTTGACAAATACTCCTGGTTAATCTGTGGGGTGCTCGGATTGCCACGTGTGTGCAGTCGATGCCAGCCTGCCCCTGTGGGAAGCCAGCCAAAGATGTGAATCCGAGTGCCCGCTGATTCTGGCTATTGTCATCACAGGGGAAGTTTATATGCCTCCAGCACTGACAAACAACCCATCAATCACCTGCCTGATGCATTTACTTGCAGCCGACTGCGAGATCCCATGCATGTTGGGTTAGGGCTACGTTTCACGTATTGACTGTTTGACTTCTCCGTGACCCTCTCCCAGGTGTGAGGGGTTAATATCAAAGCCATTGATTTCAAACCCACTGAAATGAGTGGAGCTGGACCTATCTGTTTATAGCTGAAACATGTTTACAGCAAGGCAGCTGCCTCAGGGCAAACTCCTTCCTAAACCTGCCTCCCTGTGACTGCTGCAATGAAAATAGAACATTTCTCACAGCAGGAGACTGGTGACGGTGGAATTACTCTCTCTCTGTCTCTCTCCACTCCCTGTATTTCCTCCCTCTCTGTGAGAGCTGGGACTGGTGCATGCAATAGGTTCCAGAGGGTGGCAGTGTAGGGTTATTAGTTGCATGCATTGCTACTGTACAAATAGATTGTGCATTTTATAAAAGACACAATCAGCAATCTCGAAGTGTGTTGCTAATGGTTACTCAAAGGATGTGCTGTTTTATAACAATAAACATGTATCATTGTCAGTGTGCCGCTGGTTTATGAAAACAGAATCAGTCAACTTTCATGTGAGTGCTCGGGGGAAGGGTTTGGGATCTGTCCCTGGGTCTGTGAGCACTCGGGGAAAGGGTTTGGGATCTGTCGCTGAATCTGAGAGCACTCGGGAAGGGTTTGGGATCTGTCCCTGGGTCTATGAGCACTCAGGGGAAGGGTTTGGACCTGCCCCAAGTTAATGTTGTCTGCTCTCTGCAGTAACAGAAAATGTGTCCATGCAATGTCCAGAACTTTAAGTTTTTGCTGTCGATATTTTCGCTGAATCTTACACTAAGTTATGTGGCACAGTAAATAATACAGATGGGATTAGACAGTTGCAAAGGCACATTGATAAATGAAATGATTACGAAAAACTAGCAGATGGAGTTCAGTGTGGGGAAATGTGTGCTCATCCACTTTGGAGCCAAGAAATATCGGAATATTTTCCAAATGTGACAAGCCTGGAACTGCGGAGGAGCAAAGAGATTTAGGGGACCATGTACAGAAATCATTAAATCTAGTGAACAGGTACAGTAAATAATGAAAGGGGTGAATGGATTGTTTGCCTTGATCTCAATGGGGCTGGAATACAAAGGATAGGCGTTATATTAATGTTGTATAAAGCTCTGGTTAAACTACATCTGGAGTAATGCATTGAGTTCTGGGCACCTCACCTCAGAAAGGATATATTGCTCCTGCGGCGGGTGTAGTGCAGATTCATTAGAATTTTACCAGGGCTAAAATGGTTATATCATGAGGACAGCTCACATAGACTCGGCTTGTATTCCCCCAGATATAGAAGATTAAGGGGTGACCTAATTAAGGTGTTTAAGATGATTGAAGCATTTGATTGGGTAGGTAGAGTAAAACAATTTCCTCTGATGGGGGAGACCAGAACAAGGGGGCATCAGCTTGAAGTTAGAACTCAGCCAGTCAGGGGTGATGTCAGACAACACTTCTTCACACAAAGGGTAGTGGAAATCTGGAACTCTCTCCCCCAATAAGTTGTTGCGGTTAGGCCAATTAAATATGTCAAAACTGTGATGATAGAATTTTGTTAGGCAAGGGTATTAAGAGTTACAGAACCAGGGTGGGTAGATGGAGTTGTGATACAGATCAGCCATGATAAAGTGAATGGTGGAACATGTTCCTATGTTCCGACCTATGTTCATATTAAGGGATAATCGTGGATTTCTGCTGGCACTCATGAGCCAATTGTTCATTTTATGTTGCCTCCAGGACCCTTACGGGATTTCTAGAGGTTTCCCCCAAACTGAGCGAAACCAGGCAGTCAGGCTGCAGGGAGGTGTTCTGTGCCCACGTGCACTGACCTGCACATCTGTTCTGCTATTGTGACTTTACCAGCATTGCTACATTGATTATATATGAGCTATAAATGTAAGTTAGATACACATAGCGGATGCATTGACAGTCATTTTCCAACATTCCACAGATTCTGGATCAGTTCCTATGGAGTGGAGGGTAGCCAATGTAACCCCACTTTTTAAAAAAGGAGGGAGAGAGAAAACAGGGAATTATAGACTGGTCAGCCTGACCTCAGTAGTGGGTAAAATGATGGAATCAATTATTAAGGATGTCATAGCAGCGCATTTGGAAAGAGGTGACATGATAGGTCCAAGTCAGCATGGATTTGTGAAAGGGAAATCATGCTTGACAAATTTTCTGGAATTTTTTGAGGTTGTTTCCAGTAGAGTGGACAAAGGAGAACCACTTGATGTGGTGTATTTGGACTTCCAGAAGGCTTTCGACAAGGTCCCACACAAGAGATTAATGTGCAAAGTTAAAGCACATGGGATTGGGGGTAGTGTGGACGTGGATTGAGAACTGGTTGTCAGACAGGAAGCAAAGAGTAGGAGTAAATGGGTACTTTTCAGAATGGCAGGCAGTGACTAATGGGGTACCGCAAGGTTCTGTGCTGGTGCCCCAGCTGTTTACATTGTACATTAATGATTTAGACGAGGGGATTAAATGTAGTATCTCCAAATTTGTGGATGACACTAAGTTGGATGGCAGTGTGAGCGCGAGGCGAATGCTATGAGGCTGCAGAGTGACTTGGATAGGTTAGGTGAGTGGGCAAATGCATGGCAGATGAAGTATAATGTGGATAAATGTGAGGTTGTCCACTTTGGTGGTAAAAACAGAGAGACAGACTATTATCTGAATGGTGACAGATTAGGAAAAGGGGAGGTGCAATGAGACCTGGGTGTCATGGTACATCAGTCATTGAAGGTTGGCATGCAGGTACATCAGGCGGTTAAGAAAGCAAATGGCATGTTGGCCTTCATAGCGAGGGGATTTGAGTACAGGGGCAGAGAGGTGTTACTACAGTTGTACAGGGCCTTGGTGAGGCCAGACCTGGAGTGTTGTGTACAGTTTTGGTCTCCTAACTTGAGGAAGGACATTCTTGCTATTGAGGGAGTGCAGCGAAGGTTCACCAGACTGATTCCCGGGAAGGCGGGACTGACATATCAAGAAAGACTGCATCAACTGGGCTTGTATTCACTGGAGTTCAGAAAAATGAGAGGGGATCTCATAGAAACGTTTAAAATTCTGACGGATTTCGACAGGTTAGATGCAGGAAGAATGTTCCCAATGTTGGGGAAGTCCAGAACAGGGACACAGTCTAAGGATAAGCGGTAAGCCATTTAGGACCGAGATGAGGAGAAACTTCTTCACCCAGAGAGTGGTGAACCTGTGGAATTCTCTACCATAGAAAGTTGTTGAGGCCAATTCACTAAATATATTCAAAAAGGAGTTAGATGTAGTCCTTACTACTAGGGGGATCAAGGGGTATGGCAAGAAAGCAGGGATGGGGTACTGAAGTTGCATGTTTAGCCATGAACTCATTGAATGGCAGTGCAGGCTCGAAGGGCCGAATGGCCTACTCCTGCACCTAATTTCTATGTTTCTATAAGATGGGCTTTGATTATTTTGTTCTCTTACAGCAACACACTGAACGATTGTTTGAAAGCGAAACTCGGCGAGCTTCAATGTCAATTCACGTGGGCCCCACAGAAAGACAGTATTGACTTGGAGGACATGAAGTATAGATTACACAATTTAATACAGGCTGGTGTGAAATATCAGGCCATGTCTTACAACCACCTCGCTTTTGTAAACTGTCTGCAAGGCAACTGTGAAGAGGCAATTCAAAACTTAAAGGAAGCTGAAAAAATTCTGAGGGAAAATCATGAACATGAATTTAAAAGAAGAAGCATCATCACCTATGGAAACTATGCCTGGGTATATTATCACATGGGCCAACTGACAGAGGCCCAGTCCTACCTCGACAAGCTGGAGAGGATCTGTAAACAATTGACTGATGGCTCTCGGTATACAGCGCTGATACCTGAAGTATACGGGGAGAAGGGTTGGTCACTGTTGAGTTCTGCTGCTCAATACTATGAAGAGGCAAAGGAATGTTTTGAGAAAGCTCTGGAGGAAGATCCTGATGATACTGAATGGAATGCTGGCTATGCGACTGTTCTGTTTCGTCTGGAAGGAGGTCCTGGTATCTCAGAGAATGGTGAACCCAGTCAATCAGTGAAGCAGTTGCGACGTGTGCTGGAACTTGATCCAGATGACTCTGTCGCCATGGTGCTGTTGGCTCTAAAACTGCAAGAGTCCAAACAAAAGGAGAAAGCACTGCAATTAGTTGAACAAGCATTGCAGAAGTCCCCTGATCTTCCATATGTAACTCGTTATGCAGCAAGATTTCTGAGAAAAGAAGGAGATGTGGAAAAAGCTATAGAGCTGTTGAAGAAAGCATTAGAAATTATCCCACACTCTTCCTTCTTACACCACCAAGTAGGTCTGTGTTACAGAAACAAAGTATATCAGTTGATCAATCATCCAGGCAGCAAAGACCCTAGCAATCCTGCTTTTCAACAGAAAGCTGAATTGATCAATCAATGCAAGTACCATTTTGAAAAGGCATTTGAGCAGAAGCCATCATTTATTTTTGCACGATTAGATTTTGCAAAAATCTGTTCATTAAATGGGGAATATCTCAAAGCAGAGAAGATCTACAGCGATTTCCTGCAATTAGAAGATAATCATCCTGATAAGCAGTCCGTATATTTGCAGATTGGGTTATTTGAACTGCACCAGAAAAGATCGGAATCAAATGCCATCAACTATTTTCTGGAAGGACTTAAATTTCAACGTGACACAAAAGCTTGGCAATTGTGTCATGAAAACTTGAGAAAGATTGTAACAAAACAAATTGACAGGAATCCCAGAAACAGCAAGGCCTTTGGTGTTCTTGGGTTACTGCACCAGCAGGATGGGAAGAAGTGCAAAGCTATTGAATGCTTTGAAAAGGCCTTGGAGTTTGATTGTGGCAATGAAGAATATCTAAGTGCTCTTTGTAAATTACGCCTTTCTATCAGTCAATGATGACTAACCCAGCTAAAACTAAACACATTGGGTGGAGTTTCTGCTTTGGCGCAATTGGGAACTTAGTTGTAAATTACGCTACATAGGTTACAGTTCAAGTTTCCGCTAGAATGCATTTGCATACTCACAGACATAAAATCTTTAATGAACCAGCCTTTCACCTGCGGGAAACCTGATTTTAAATGACTGAAAATGACTTAAAGATAGATATACTGAACCATTTATTAGTTTTGTTGTTGTACACTAGTCAGTTTGTAAGTAAATTAAATATAATAATTTGTAAAACTTCTAAATCATGCCTACTAGTGCCCAGGGCCCTAAGAAAATGAGCTCAATTTGAAAACCCTCCTCAAACGGGCGCAATTGGCAGAAACTCGCCATCCTCGTTATTTCGATCTGTGGACGGGGCCAGTTTTGTAGATTTTTAAACCAGCGTTAAAGATCACGGAATACTTGATTTACGCTTGATGTAAATCTTGCTCGAGTTCCCGTGATCTTTTGTGCTGGTTCGGCAGATTTCACCTGGATTGTACTGATAAAACGAGGGCAAATTAGCAGAGGCTCTATCCCAGTGTTTGAAAGATGCTGTGATGCTCTCTCATCTATGAACAAGTTTGGCAGGATACTCATCCAACTTATATTATTTAATATACACTGTTAATACTTTCAGTCGAAGCGGCCTTTTGTTTGTAAATGCATCGATATTTGTGAGTACAGTCCCCACCGATTTCTCTGCTTTACACAGGATGGCCGGTATCACGCGTGAAGAAGGATTATTTTCTCTCTCTCCCTGTAACGAGCCGCCCGCAGCTCCCTGATTTCTAGCCCCTTCAATGGAAGCAGTTAATTTCCATCGGGTGACTTATGGCTAAAGGATATAATAATAGATTTAAATGGCTAAAATTAATAAAGCTTAATAGTTGCAGATATAGATTTTCCAACCAGAATTATTAATTTGCTGTAATATCAGAGACTGTGTTAAAATAACCAATAAAAAGAAACTGTAACTAAAATGATATTTGTGTTATTGATCTGTGCTAATGCTGACAGTAAGTGTCACTCATAGTCCATACTTTGTGATGGTGAACTGTACCAGCTCTGTAAGGAACATTCAGACCAGCCTTTAACACAGCTGTTGATTGTGGAGTGAAACATGGCCCTTGCACTGCTAGCTGTAGCCATAGTGCTATTAGAGAAAGGTTAGGAAGGAATGGTTGGGAAGGTCCAGAGGAATGGGACAATGGGAGAACCTAACATTGGGAGAGGCTGCAGACGCCTCACATCATATTTAGACTTATTGGTAAAGCAGCCCCTGAAGGGTTCAGCCCTTCTGTGAAGGTATTGTTTCAGCTCTGTGCAATGTTGGAAACTAATTTTTTAAGACATTGGAGATGTTACACAGACAGCTGAGGGACTAAATTGGAGAGCCCTGAAGACATAAGAACAAAAGAAATAGGAGCAGGAGTAGACCATTTGGCCCTTCGAGCCTGCTCCGCCATTCAACAAAATCATGGCTGATCTACTACCTCAACTCCACCTTCCCGCACTATCCCCATATCCCTTAATTTGCTTTGTTCCCAAAAATTTAGCTACATCTATCTTGAATATAATTAAAGATTGAGGGCTAGACTTTCCGTTATTTTTGCATGCATACCACCCACTTAACGTCCATTTTAATGCTGAAATGAGGTATAATGCCCACAATATTGGCGAGCGTGACTTTCAGCACCTTGCACACATATTGGCCAAAATCTCGCTCGCTGAAAAAATTGCTGTGAAAAAATTGAACTGACATGAAGTAATCACAGCGGTAAGGACCCCATTTTGTAAATCACAGGTCGCTCCATTTAAAAGGCTGCTTCAACTTCTGGGGAGTTTGGATGTACTCTGGAGTTCTTTTAATTTATATGAACATCTAAACAAACATCTTATCATACTGTGGATGATTGGAATCTACTTTAGGTGTCTTATTGCTTGTGAACAATCGGTATTATACTGATAGTTACTGGAATGGGGTCAGCCATTTCTCAGCTTGTCTTGATGACACCGCAGATGCTGCAGGCTAGAAATGGCAGAAGGTATATTCGATAGCATTATATGCCCAATGTAAGACGTGCCAGACTGATGAGGAAGACAAGATCATACACTCACCACACTTACAGGGAGAAGAGGTCTTACCTCAACTTATCCGAGAACACCTGCCTTCGGAGACTGCGCTTCCACAAAGAGGTTATCAGTGAAATATGTCTGCTCATCAGGGGAGATCTGCAGCCTTCCAGCACCATCAGGACCGCACTGTCCTTCAAGGTCAAGGTGACCGTGGTACTGTCGTTCTACGCGTCGGGTTCCTTTCAGGCCTCCGCTGTCGACATTTGCGCTGTATCTTAGCAAGCCACACATTGCTGCATTAGGTCACTGAAATGCTGTAGGCATGCAGGATGGACATTATCAGCTTCCCTATGACCACGGAGGCTCAGACTGAGAGGGCTCTAGGATTCTACCTAATTACTAAATTCCCCAAGGTGTAGGGAGCAATAGACTGTACACACATCGCCATGCGGGCACCTTTTCAGGATATAGAGGTTTTTCAGAACCAAAAAGGATTTCACTCCCTGAAGGTGCAATTCGTTGTCGACCACAACCAGATAATTATGGCAGTGAATGCCAAATTTCCAGGCAGCATCCATGATGCTCACATCCTGAATGAGAGCGCTGTATCTGACATGTTTACCAGTCAGCCACAAGGTCAATGCTGCATGCTTGGTGACAAAGGATATGGCCTCGCCACCTGGCTGTTGATCCCCCTGCATGACACCCACACAGAAGCCGAGAAGCGGTACAATTAGAGCCACAGAGCCACATGCAATATTGTCGAGAAAACCATTGGTGTGCTCAAGCAGCGCTTTAGATGCCTGGACCACTCAGGAGGTGAGCTACAATACCACCCTGAGCAGGCAGCTCAATTCATGATCGTGTGCTCCATGCTGCACAACTTGGCTATCAGGAGGGGACAAGAATTGCCAAAAGGGACTGACGGTCCACCTCAGGAGAGGAGGTGGACGCTGACCTCGGGCCAGACAATCAGGCTGACGATGCAACTGTGCTCACGCCCCCCTCCAGAGCGCAGGAAAGGGCCTATGGTGGCTAAAATAGCTGCAAGATTCTTACGTCAGCAGCTTATAAATGAGTGCTTTGCCTGACAGAATGTTGCAATTATTTACAAAGCTGACACACTACTGTGTATGCAGCTCAGACATCAATGGTGGACATCACCTAGGTGCCAGTTAAAGTTTAAGTTGATTCAAGTTAAATTTAATTATACCCTTTCATGTTAAGGAATCACCAGTGTGTAACAGTGCAGCTATCTGAGACAATGCGCAACAAGGTTATGTTGAATAAAAAACATTTAATCTGACCATTTGTGTGAAATCTTAAGTATAACTGTCAAAACTACACTCCACCCCCACCTCATCCCACAACACATTTATAACATTGACATCAATAAAATGGTCAACATTTCCAGCAACACAGAACACAAATGCATGCCCTTGTTTTTAATTGGATACCGTCCTTTATTTAATTAGTTAGTCATGGATGGCTATCTTTTCTTTTACACCCTTTTCTCCTCACTGGAATATATTTTTCTTAATAGTTGTGAAATATCTCCTTAAATGTAATCCATTGTTGATCAACCGTCCTACACTTTAATCTATTTTCCCAGTCCACTTTAGCCAACTCTGCCCTCATAACTTCATCGTCTCCTATATTTAAGCTTAGTACGCTGGTTTGAGATCCAACTTTCTCACTCTCCATCAGAATTTGAAATTCAACCATGCTATGATCACTCATTCCAAGTGGTTCCTTTACTAGGAGATTGTTTATTAATCCTGTCTCATTACACAGGACCAGATCCAAGAGAGCCTGCCCATTGGCTGGTTCCATTACATACTGGTCAAGGAACCCTTATGCACTCTATGAAAGATGAGGTGCTGTTCCTCAAACTTGCATTGAGCTTCACTGGAACATTGTAGGAGACCGAGCACGGAGAGGTCAGAGTGGGAATGGAGTGGGGAATTAAAGTGACAGGCGCTTAGAAGCTCAGGGTCACCCTTGCGGACTGAACGGAGGTGTTCCGCAAAGTGTTCACCCAATCGACGCTTGGTCTCCCCAATGTAGAGCAGACCACATTGTGAGCAGCAAATACAGTATACTACATTGAAAGAAGTATAAGTAAATCGCTGTTTCATCTGGAAGGAGTATTTGGGACCCTGGATAGTGGGAAGGGAAGAGGTAAAAGGTCAGGCGTTGCATCTCCTCTGCTTGCACGGAAAGGTACCGTGGGAAGGGGAGGGGGTGCTGCGGTTGACTGCAGAATGGACCAGAGTGCCGCGGGCGGAGCGGTCACTTCGGAATGCTGAGACGGGAGTGGAGGGGAAGATGTGATTGGTGGTGGGATCACGCTGGAGGTGGCAGAAATGCCAGAGGATGATCTGTTGAACATGAAGGCTGGTGAGGTGAAAGATGAGGACAAGGGAACCCTGTCATGGTTCTGAGAGGGAGGGGAATGGGTGAGATCAGAGGTGTGCGAAATGGAACAGACACGGTCGAGGGCCATGTTAACCACGGTGGGGGGGAAAATCCTCTGTTGAGGAAAAAGGAAGACATGTCAGAGGCACTAGTGTGAAAGATGGCGTCGTCAGAGCAGATGCGATGGAGACGGAGAAACTGGGAGAATGAAATGGAGTCCTTACAGGATGCAGGGTGGGAGGAAGTGTGGTCCAGGTAGTTTAACATTAGTATAGGCAAGATGCGTGAAAGAATCATAAGTGATGCAATATATCAATACTTGGATAGAGAGGGACATATTAGGAACACCCAACATGGCTTCATAAAAAAGAGGTCATGTCTCACAAATCTAATTGTAATTTTTGAAAAAGTTACGAAGTTGGTGGAGGAGGGAAGCCCAGTAAACATTGTCTACTTAGATTTCCAAAAAGCTTTTGACAAGGTACCGCATAAGAGGCTTCTCTATAAATTCGGAGCCTCTGGTATTAGTGGAAATATATTGAGTTGAATTCAGAACTGACTGGCAGGACGCAGGCAAATAATAGTTATAGATAGATTTGGATTTGTTTGAAGGCCGGTCACCAATGGTGTCCCGCAAGGATCGGTGTTGGGACCGTTGCTTTTTACTATTTTTATGAATGATCTGGATTCAGCGGTTGGCGACACAATTTACATACTTGCAGATGATACCAAGATCTGTGTGACTGCTAGAACTGTAGAAGAGGCTCGTCTGATTCAGGCAGATCTTAATGTGTTGGAAGATTGGGCTCAAGACTGGAAAATGTTGCCTAACTTAGATAAGTGCAGTGTTATGCATGTGGGCAGGGCAAATGCTCAACATTCATACACTCTCCAGGGAAAGATATTAAAGATGGTGGAGATGAAAGAGATTTGGGCATTCTCGTGCATACATCCTTAAAGGTACACGAGCAATGCCGTGCAGTGATAACTGGAGCAAATAGGATGTTGGGGTGTATTCATATGACGATTGAGTGTAAGACGAGGCGTACTGTTTTGTCCTTGTACAAGACCTTCATCAGGTTGCGCTTGGAATACTGTGTCCAGTTTTGGTCCTCAATTGGTGGGTGATATTGATAAGGCACTGGAAAGGTGCAGAAGAGGGCCATTGGACTAATTCCAAGTCTAATGCGTCTTAGTTATTAAGATAGGCTAAAAGAGTTGGGACTCTATATCTTGGAGCAGCATAGATTTAGAGGGGGTATGATTGAGGTTAATAAGATAATGAAGGGAATAGAGAGTGTTCCAGTGGACAGTTTATTTCCATTAAATAGGTTAGGCAGGACCAGGGGGCACAAATTTAAGTTGTATAAGGCTAGATCTAGGTTAGATGTCAGGAGATGGTTCTTTTCCCAGAGAATAGTAGATCTCTGGAACAAGCTGCCGTTTCACGTGATGCATGCAGACTCACTGAATTCCTTCAAGTGAAAGCTGGATTTGTTTCTGGCTGAGGCGGAGTTGAACTCTTACAGAAGATAGATACTGCAGGGAATTTAATGGCCAGAGTGATCTCCTGGACTAGTTTTGATTGCCTAGATGAGTCAGAGAGGAAATTCCCAGATTTTGTTTCCCAAATTGGCCTGGGTTTTTAATGTTTTTTTGCCTCTCCCAGGAGATCACATGGTTTTGGGTGAGGTGGAATGTATATGTTGGCTTGATGGACCAGTCCGTCATTGTTCGTATGTTCGTATCTTCATATTCTAACCCTCCAGAATTGTCTTGGAGTCTCCATATATTGATGATTAATCTCCAACACACTCCTGTGAGCAACTGAGGAGAACATTCACGGGGACATGAAATAAATTGAGTGTTCTTAAAATTTTCTTTGAATCCTTTTGTTTATTTGTAATATAAGTATTGGAGGTGGGGAAAAAGGCTGTTTGACTAACAGTTAAGAATCATCCAATCAGGTACTGAAGAGTCTGTTTGCTTTCCAATTGGTGCGGGAAGGCGGGGCGACGCGATGATGTGCGTATCTGGTGATCAATTGCGGGAGCTCGGGGGTGGGGCTATTGGAGGTGAGAGTTCATGTGACAAAATCTCCAGGAATACACCCAAACAGAGTTGGCAACACTACTTCAATCATCCCAGCAGTTTTTTTCATAATATCTTTGTTGTATCATTATGTCTTCCTGAGCTGGGTTTTCCTCCAGGAAGGGTTCATGTCAGAGGTGGGTCAAGCGGGACTTCTACTGAACACTCTGACCCACGTGAACGGACCCATTTTCCCAGGTTAGAGCTCATTAGACCTGCAGGGCAGGCTCCCAGCGGGATCTCCGTTACACTTCAAGGAGCCACCGCTGATAGCCAGGGAATGGTGGCATCGCACAGCAACACCAGAAAGAGGAAGATCCGCCATTAACTGGGACAGAAACACTCCAAAGATTAGCAGCACAATTTTACTTACCGCTTGTGAATCAGCTGGCGTTTGTATAAACTTAGTGACTGTGGACAGAAGAGAGGGAGAGGTGCCCACTGTTGGGCACTGTTGCCCACTGTCCATAAGGGCGTTCTGCTACTTCCCTTGTTGGCCACGGTTGAGCCACCTTCCCCATTTTATTTTTACGCCAAACAGGGATGTACAATTGTTGAAGTTCTTGCATATCGTGGCTGTCGGCCAGTTGTTGTATCTCTTGTGTTTTCTCCATCCACCACCTGTTCTTTAGCTCTGGGGTTTTTTGTTGGACCTCTGCCTTGAGCCCTCTATAACACTGCTTTGCTGCCCCCGAGTTGGGTTGTTGCTTGAGGCTCAGAAATGCTCTGCGCTTGCGATCTATTAGTCCTTGGATCTCCTGATCATTTTCATCAAACCAGTTCTGGTGTTCTCTGGTTAAGTGACCAATTATCTCTTCACAGGCACTGGTTATAGAGGCCTGGAGGGTAAGCCAAGCGCTGTGGGCATTCAGCATCTCAGGGTCTTCAAGGCACGCCAGATTACTTGTGAGGCGCTGGCTGTATAGGGCACTTTTAGCTGGGTCTTTAAGTGCCCCGGCATTAACATTTTTGCGGCACTGCTTCTGCTGCCCTTCTGCTTTGGGGCTATGTTAATGTCGATGATGGATTGGATCAGACGGTGGTCCGTCCAGCAGTCGTCATCTGCTGTCATGGTGATCCCTGGCTCAGACGATGACATAGTCGAGCAGGTTCCCGGGTTTGGAGCAAGGGTGTTGCCACGATGCCTTGTATTTATCCCTCTAGCAGAACAGGCTGTTGGTGATGAGGAGTTCATGTTGCAGACATTTTTTCAGGAGTAGGGTACCGCTGGAGCTGGCTTTCCCTAACCCCTCTCTGCCAATCGCACCTCCCCAGAAGGCTGCGTCTGCTGACTCTGGCATTAAAGTCACCTAGGAGAATCAATTTGTCGCCCATGGGGACGCGGGACATGGATGTCTTGAGCTTGGAATAAAAACCCTCTTTAACCTCATCCGTGTTTGGGCGTATGCACTGTGGCACATTGGTTCCGGGATAGGGTAAGACTAAGAGTCATGAGGCGTTCGTTAACCTCGCAGGGGGAGTCTTTGAGGCGGTCAACCAGCTCATTTTTGATGGCGAAGCTGACTCCATGAAGGCGGCGTTCTTCCTCTGGTTTTCCTTTCCAGAAAAATGTGTAACCTCCACCATGTTCCTTGAGCTGGCCTTCCCCTGCCCGCGGGTCTCGCTTAGGGCGGCGATGTCGAAGTTAAAACTTCTAAGTTCCCGGGCAACTAATGGCGGTGCGGCATTCCAGCCTGTTGCTGTTGGAGTTGTCCATGAGGATCCTGACATTCCAGGTCCCGAACTTCATATTAACGAAGTGGAAGATGCCTGTGCGTGAGTTGTTTTAATGTGGTGTGGCAGCTGCACACCGGCAACCATACAGGCTTAGCTGAGCAAGGTCTTGGTCCAGTGGCAAGGGGATCCAAGACAACTGGAGACCAGGAACTGCTGTATGAGCCTAATTGCCTACGGTGAGGTGTTGGCCGCAAGCTTGGCGCTGAGTAGCGTCATTGATGGTAGGTGACCCGAGGCTTGTTTGGGGGGGCAGGCCTTAGGAAGGTCAGCTGTCCGCTGGGGTTCCGAGGGATGTTTTAAAAAGTTTCTTCCAAGTTTTCCAAAGTTATTTAAAAGTTTCTCCAAAGGTTTCCAAGTTGATTAAAAGTTGAAAAGTTTTAAAGTATTTCCAAATTGTTTAAAAAGTTACTCCGGTTGATTAAAAGTTTAAAAAATAGATTAAGAGTTGATTAAAAGTTGATTAAAAAGTCTAAAATGTAACTCAGTAGTAGATTATAAAAGTTTTCCCAAATTGTTTATAAGTTTAAAAGTTGATTAAAAGTTTAAAAATTGATTAAAAGTTGATTAAAAATTTAAGATGTCAGTCAGTAGTAGGAATTCTGGCCCCTCGAAGAAATTACGACAGCTTGGTCACTTCGGCCGGTTCAGCGCAGGTACCGGACTCTCTTCGATCGGTTCGACGCCGACTCCAGAGTCCCTTCGGCAGGTTTTAAAAAGTCTTGGAGGATGTCCCGTGAAGGCTGCAAGCCCCGAGCAGGAGCCACAGGCCGGTGCAGGGGTCGCTCCGGCCTGGGATAGAAGCGGACCGGTGCAGGGGTCCCTCCGGCCTGGGATAGAAGCGGACCGATGCAGGGGTCCTTTCGGCACAGGATAGAAACAGGCCGGTGCGGGGTCCCTTCGGCGGGGTCCTAGGAGGTTATCCACATGTCTTGTTCAACTGGCGGCAACACCAGAGTAGGCTGTACGTGCAGATCAAAGGCATGTAATGGAAAAAGCACCTCAGCTCACCTACATATCAAATGAAGGGATGGGGGGGGGACCTTTCTGGTGGCGCTCTGAGGAGTGAGGTTCTGAAGTTCGCCTTCCCTACCCTATTTTCCTCCCAACCCGATTTTGGATGGTATAGCAGAAGTAAATCCAGACCCTTGTTGCTCACTCAGTGGTGGATGTGTGAGTTGACTGCCATTTCATTGTTAATTCTATAGTCACCATTTCTAATTCTACCAATCGGGAGATCACTGCGAGAAATGTTATTAATTTGCGGAAAAACAAAATATAAAGGTCTAGAAATTTGTTAGCCCCCGATAACAGGTACAGAAATCGCGATATGCGATCAACCCACGCCAGTTGAGGGGAATGCAGGCAGAAAAGAACTTCATACTGCCTGCTCATTTCCATGATTATGGCATTCAGCCCAGTGCCGAATGAGCTGCTGAGTGGCTGAATGCTCAGCAGGGGACCCAAGCTCGTGCGAAGCTAGTACCACATAAAGCTACTTAAAGGCAGTCTATATTTCTGAAAGGGGACGTGCATTCTGTCTGCAGCAGCTTACTGAACTGGCTGGGGATGACAAACCACATGGCTGATCACTACAGAATGGAGCAGGGGATGCAGGACAAAATAGTTGGTAATCTTCGGCTGGGTAGCCAAGTACCAAAAAGGGGAACTGAAGTGGGGCTTTTGCGCTCTGTTATAATGAAAGGGTTAAGAATGGGTCTCGGGACTTAAATAAACTAATAGGCTTTTGCAATGGTCAACTTGTTAGGTAGCTTAATGGGCAGTTGAGATAACATTAGGAATAACATGTTGACTTTGCAATGACCAACGGATGTAAGCTGTGTGACTTGGAGACTGAACCACAGGGGCCGAGGAGGGCAAGACAACAGAACAATGGGGCAGAAGTAAAATGTTAACAGGATACTATCTGGCCTGAGCAAAGGTCATAGTAGCATATTGTGGTCACATCAGTCTTATACTTCTTCGGTAATGGAGGTATACCTTATGTTACGCGAGCTAGGCATAAAACATAGGCGAGTGATTATGTGACGTGGAAGGCAAGTAACCAATCAGGCACTGTGCACGCGGGCTTTAGGCTAATCAAACTGTGCCAAAGGATTGTGCACGAGGCTGAATATTTATGATTAAGTGTATAAAAGGTTGTCTGAAACTACATATCGTTGGACGGTGACCTGGCTAGACCTATAGCAGGTCACCTCCCCACCGGTGCGAATAAAGACTGCTTGAATCTTCGATCCCACACCTGGAGTTGAGTGCTTATTTCAAATACTCCACTATAGTCTCAACTCAGCTTTCTCCCTCACCCATGAGTTCACTGCCCTCCTATCCTCCCTTAATCTCTCCCTCCATATAAACTCCCCTACCCATATTCACAGCCCCTGTCCCAACCTTGCCAGCTCACTTGGCCTCACTGCTCCCACCATGTCAGTCGCAGATAAGGCCATCTCTGATCACTTCCATGTATTGCTCATCACGCACTTCCACCTTTCCCCTCCCGACTCCACATACTTCTGTGTCCACCCCTGGAAAAAAACTCTCCCCAAGTCACTTGCAATTTCAAATTCTCAGTTGTCTAGCCTTTGGTCCTCCATTCACCACGACAGTTGTACAGCTACTGATCTGCTAAATCACACCCTTAGCTTTATATTTGATGCTCTTGTCCCCAATATAAACAATTCTCTATTTCTCCCTTGTTATTCTCCCTGATATAGCATTCATCGCTGGTCCTTTAAGTCCAAGGGACACAGACTTTTGACATTTTATGGCAGACAAATCGTTTCACTATTCATCGCCAGATCTGACTGGAACATATCAAGCATTATCAGACACTCTCTCCTTGGTCAAAAAATGTTCAATTTTCCAAAATCATCCTGGAACCCAATGATAAACCCTGGCTTCTATTCTCCTTGACAATCTCCTTCAATCCCTCTCCCTGTCTCTTCCACCCTCATCTCCAATAACAACTGCGAGGAAGTCATGGACTACTTGGTCACGAACATTGAGACCATCTGTTCAGCTGCGTCTGCTACTTACGTCCTTTGATCTAGCCCACCAGGACAAACTTCACCTCTGGTTTCCTTTTGCCAAAGCCTTGAACTTGCAGCTTTCTCTAGTTTCTCTCCAATCACGCCTCATGCCTGCTCCATGCTCACCTTGTTCAATGGATCCACCTCCTGCTCACTCGAACTCTATTTTCACCAAATTGACAACCACCCAACTTCCTTTCCTGGCCCCCATATTAGCTGATATTGTTAAATCTTCTCAGGTACTGTCCCCCTCCCTTTCACATCTGCTGTCATCACCTCTCTCCTCAAAACAATCATCCCTTACACCTCTTTCCCTGAAAATCACAGACCAATCTCCAAACTCCTTTTCACTCCAAAGTCCTTGAATGTGCCATTGCCTCCCAAATCCATGCCGATCTTTCCCGCAGTTCCATTTTTGAAACCCTGATATCAGTTTTCCTCCGCTGCTACAGTACTGAAACAGCCCTTATCAAAGTCACAAATGACATCCTGTGTGACTGTGACTGTGGTAAACTATCCCTCTTCATAGTTCTCGACCTATCTGCAGCCTTTGACACGGTTGACCACAACACCACTTGCAACGCCTCTCCTCCCTCCTCCAGCTGGGAGGGACTGCACTCGCCTGGTTCCATTCTTATCTATCCAGTCATAGTCAGACAATCACCTGCAATGGATTCTCTTCCCGCAGCATTACCTCTGGAGACCCCCATGGATCTATCCCTGGCCCCCTTCTTTTCTCTTCGTCATGTTGTCCCTCGGCGACATCATCCCACAACACATATTCAGGTTCCATATCTATGCTGACAACAGCCAGCTCTACCTCACTACCACCTCCCTCAACCCCTTCACAGTTTCTAATTGTTCACATTGTCCACCTCGGTAACGTCACACAACTGCACTCCTGCCTCAGCTCAGCTGCTGCTGAAACTCTCATCCATGCCTTTGTTAGCTCTGGCCTTGACTATTCCAGCGCTCTGCTGGCCGGCTGCCCATCTGCCACCCTCCATAAACTTGAATTCATCCAAAACTGCTGCCCGTATCCTAACTCACACCAAGTCACATTCACACATCACCCCTTTGCTCACTGACATACATTGGCTCCCAGCCTGGCAACGCCTCAATTTTAAAATTCTCATATGGTGAGAAGGCAGATTATAAAACAGTAACAGTTAATTTTGTTTACCAGGTTCAGTTTCTACTTTCACATTCAAGAAACCAATAATCAGGAAATGACAACACACCGCGTACTGTGCTCGGTCAACTCTCCACTGGAGGTAAAGTTGATGAAGGAATTTGTCGATTTTTTTATACAAACACTATTATGAGATTTAGATCATTGTAATTCCTTCTGTATTTAAATTTGCATTTAGATTATTGAACATGGATTGCTTTTCCAGAAATAAAACAGCATTTGCAGCAATTCAGTTGCCAGCTCTGTTACCCCTTTGTAACTGACTTTGTGGTCCCGATTTTAACTCCCCATACTTGGCGGAAACCAGCAGGCAGGCAGTTAAAATGGAGTGGGGTATTTGCTATGTAACCAGGCCTATGGTACTTGAGTTCCCCTGTGTCCATTCGCGTGAGCATTTTGTCTGCCGCTCCGGATCTGAACCCATCACATCTACTTGCCCTTTTTACTACCACAATTTTTTCTTTGCTATTTATACCTCCTATATTCAAAAGGGAATTAGATGTGGCCCTTACAGCTAATGAGATCAAGGAGTATGGAGAGAAAGCAGGAATGGGGTACTAAAGTTGCATGATCAGCCATGATCATATTGAATGGTGGTGCAGGCTCGAAGGGCCGAATGGCCAACTCCTGCACCTATTTTCTATGTTTCTAGACCCACCCCTTTCTTTTGTTATAAGAGCATAACATAAGAACTCAAGAAATAGGAGCAGGAGTAGACAATTTGGCCTCTAGAGCCTGCTCTGCCATTCAATAAGATCATGGCTGATCTGATCTTGGCCTCAACTCCACTTCCCTGTCCGCTGCCCATAATCCTTGACTCCCTTATCATTCAAAAATCTGTCTCTCTCTATCTTAAATATATTCAGTGACCCAGCCTCCACAGCTCTCTGGGATACAAAGTTCCACAGATTCACGACCCTCTGAGAAAAAATTCCTCCTCATCTCTGTTTTAAATGGCGAGCCCTTATTCTGAAACTTTGCCTCCTAGTTCTAGATTCCCCCATGAGGGGAAACATCCTCTCTGCATCTACCATGTTAAGCCCCCTTATAATCTTACACATTTTAATATAATCAGCTCTCATTTTTATAAACACCAATGAGTATGGACCCAACCTGCTCAACCTTTCTTTATAAGACAACCCCTTCATCTCAGGAATCAACCTAGTAAATCTTCTCTGAACTGCCTCCAATGCAAGTACATCCCTCTTTAAAACTGTATGCAGCACTCCAGGTGTGGTCCCACCAATGCCCTGTACAGTTGTAGCAAGATCTCCCTACTTTTATTCTCCATCCGCCTTGCAATAAACGCCAACATTCCATTTGCCTTCCTAATTACTTGCTGTCGACGTGTCTCCTATCATTTCTCCCCTCTCGGGTACTCGGCCCTCCCAATTCCCTACTCCAATCCGACAGCTCACCTCCACCTTCCTACACTCATGCCACCATCAAAAGCTTGATCTTAGATAAGACTATAGCTTCCCTCTGTGCCTTGCTTGGCATTCTCTGAAGAGCCCAACAAGACACTCAATATCCTCTCCTTATGTGCAGCAACTCAAACTATCTCATCCTATTCTTTCGCCAGCCTTACTGCTCAGTGCGAGAGCTGGGCACTAACCTTTCCAATTTCCATCCCGTCCCACTCACCCCGCCCAATGCTAACCCTGTGGATGATTGCTACGACATCATGGCCTTGACGGAAACCAGGCTGATGATTGAAGGCGCCTTCCCCCTAAATGAATCTTCCCTGCCTGGCTATACCTTTTATCACTGGCCTCACCCAAACAATTGCTGACGCGGTGTGGCATTTATCACCAAATCACACCGTGGTTCGTCTCCGTACTCCTCTGGCACCTTCTCCTCCTTTGAACATCTCACCCTGTTCGACCTCTTTCGTATCCCATTTAAAATCCTTGTTCTCCACGTCCAGCCAAATACCAAGCCAACTTTCCCACCGCGATATCTTCACTGCCCTCCTCCCTTAACCACTGCATTGAGTGATTTCTCATCTACAGTGATTTCAAGTACATCTCAACTCAGCATTCTCGCCCAGCTCTGAGTTCACTCCACTCCTATCCTCCCTTAATCTCTCCCTCCATATAAACTCCCTTACCCATACTCACGGCCACCCCCTCGATCTTGCGGCACCTCAGCTGTTCTCGCTGCTCCCACCGTTTCAATCACAGATCAGGCCATCTCTGATCACATCCTTGTATTGCACACCACCCACTTCCCCCTTTCCCCTCCAAACTCCCCTCAAATTCTCAGCTGTCCCTCCATTCATCACAACATTTCTACAGCTACTTGTTATGTATTGATGTGTGTATCGTCCTGGTATCTTAAATGTAATGTAAGCACAATGGTATACCACAGAGGGCACTGTGGTGGGAAACCTGAAAGTACCTGCAACAGGCAATATAAAAGGCTGACCACCACACCTGAGCGGCACTCTGGAGCTGAACAATAAAGGACGAAGGTCACAGCAGTTAGATTTACACCAGACCGTGTGGAGTCAGTGATTTGTGTGCTACATACACCACATTGGCGAACAAGGAAGCGAACGAACTCCACGCAACCATGGCTACTCTGGGCTCGCTAAAGGATTTTACCGTGGGCAATGATTGGGAGGCCTTTACGGAAAGGCTCGAGTACTACTTCACAGCAAACGACCTGACGGAGGACACGGACGCAATGAGAGATAAGCGTAAGGCGATATTGCTCTCCAGTTGTGGAGATGAGGTTTACTGTCTCGTCAGGGATTTGCTGGCACCCGGGAGCGCCAGGGACAAGTCATACGAGACCAGTTGAAACCGAAGGAGAGCATCCTCACAGCCAGATACAAATTTTACCATCACTGCAGACCTGAGGGCCAGGATGTCACCAAATATGCTGCAGACCTCAGGAGACTCGCGGCGCCGTGTGATTTTGGCGCACAACTTGACGAGGCTTTGCGGGACATTTTCGCTATGGGGATTGGCCACGAGGGCCTCCTTCACAAGCTGTTAGCCACGGAACCCACAGTCACTCTGACAAAGGCCATCACCATCAGCCGGGCACATATGACCTCAACTTGCAGCACCAGGCAAATAATCCACACAGTCTCGAACCCGGCAGGCACTGTTCACAGGATAGTGCCCACCACGGACAAAACTGCAGAACGTGGCTCTGCCCGGGGTAGAGAGCACGGACCATAGGGTCCTGGAACTCAGTGTCCGCCGAGGGGGGTAAATCAAGCAGCACCATGCTGGCATTGTGGAGGAAGCCATGGGGCTCACCGGTGCAGGTTTGCGGAGTACACGTGCAATACCTGTCACACGAAAGGCCACCTTCAGCGTATGTGTAAAAGAAATCGGACTCACCATGTAGCTGAGGAGATGGGGGATGATCCACCATCCAGCGAAGAGCAGGCAGAAGATGATGAGGTGTTGGGACTGTACACGTGTACCGACGATTCGCCCCCAGTGATAAGGGAAGTAAAAATCAACGGAGTCCCTGTGAGTATGGAAGTGGACACGGGCTCGGGTCCATCGTTGATGAGTCGGAGAACTTTTGATAAACTGTGGATTAACCCAGCTGCACGACCCAAGCTGGTCCCGGTCACGGTGAAGCTGCGTACCTACACCAGGGAACTAATACCTGTTCTTGGCAGAGCGATGGTGCAGGTATCCCACGGGGACGAGACGCACGGTTTACCTTTGTGGGTCGTTGCAGGCGATGGGCCGACACTCCTCGGCCGGAGGTGGATGGGAACGGTCCGTGGGAGCTGGGAAGACTTCACCACTCCACAGGCTGCTGCTCCCCGGGGTGCTGCCATGCCCCGGGTCCCCAGAGAGCAGTGCCAACCGAGCTGGAGCTGCAGCCTCAATCGATCCACAGGCAAGTCCCAGCCCCGGACCTCACACAGAGATCCTGCAGCCTCAGCCCCCACAGGCAAGTCCCAGCCCCGGACCTCAAGCCACAGAGATCCTGCAGCCTCAGCCCCCACAGGCAAGCAGCGCTGCAGAGAGGGGCCTAGTGGGGGGTGGGGGGGTGAGCTGGCAGGGCGCTGCGGGTGGGGTGCGAGGGATCCAGGATGGCGGATCGGAGGGGCCAATGCAGAGGGAGAGTCGGACGGCGGCAGCAGCTGGAGGTCGGCGGCCACGGCGGCCGCAGGGGAGGCCGCTACGGAGGTCACGGGGGGAGGCGGCAAGTGCGGCCGCTGAAGAGGCCACGACAGCCGCAAGTGCGGCCGCTGAAGAGGCCACGACAGCCGCAGGGGAGGCGGCTACGGTGGCCGCCGGAGAAGCGACCACGACAGCCGCAGGAGAGGCGGCAAGACAGGTGGCAGCGGAGGGATGGTGGAGGCTGCGGCGGTGGAGGAATTCTGGAGCGACGGAAAGCAAGATGGCGGTGGCCTCGTGTCCAGAGCAGCAGAGCATCAAAGATGTCAGCGCCCAAGGCGAAGCCTCGTGGAATCCTCCTGCATCAAAGATGGCGCCTTAAAAAGGAAATGCACCCGGGAGTCTTAAAGGGGCCTTACCATGTGGTGGTCCCCACAAAGGACTTCTGTAAGGCAGAGCGAGTCTAAAATGAGTTATGTTAATGTGAGATGGCGGATTTATAATAAGAATTAATATTTTAATGCTGAATGGCCACTGTATTTGTGTAAAATAATGAATATGAAGCACAATTAATGATAAGAGCTAACAAGGAAATCAGGGATCCGTTACCAGTCAATAACTAGTTTATGTACCAGATAACATGTACCATACTAACGCACTGTCTATGCCTACCTGCCTTCCGTTGGACAAATGTGATGTTATGTATTGATGTGTGTATCGTCATCCTGCGTCCTGGTGGGGGGGAAGTGTGATGTTATGTATTGATGTGTGTATTGTCCTGGTACCTTAAATGTAATGTAAGCACAATGGTACACCACAGAGGACGCTGTGGTGGGAAACCTGGAAGTACCTGCAACAGGCAATATAAAAGGCTGACCACCACACCTGAGAGGCACTCTGGAGCTGAACAATAAAGGACAAAGGTCACAGCAGTTAGATCAACACCAGACCGTGTGGAGTCAGTGATTTGTGTGCTACATACACCACACTACTTATCTGCTCAATCACACCCTCACCTCCACCTTTGATGTTCTTGTCCCCATTTAAACCATTACTGCATTACTGTCTTTCACCCTGGTTATTCTTCCTGGTATGGTCCTAACCATTGCTCCATTAAGTCTAAGGGACGCAGACTTGAACTTTTATGGAGGACAAATGGTTTTGCTATTCATTGTCAGATCTGACTGCAATGCATAAAACATTATCGCACCCTTCTCTTCTCTGCCAAAAATGCTCACTTTTCCAGGATCATCCTGGATTGCAATGATAACCCCTGGCTTCTATTTTCCATGACAAATAGTCTTCTTAAATCCCTCTCCCTGCCTCTTCCACCCTCATCTCCAGTACCAAGTGCGAGGACATCATGGACTTCTCGGTCATGAAAATTGAGACGATCCATTCAGCCGCGTCTGCCGCTTCCGTCCCTTCACCTAGCTCACCAGGACAAACTTCACCTATGGGTTCCCACTGACCTAACCCTGAATATGCAACTTTCTCTCTATTAACTCCAATGTCTCTTCATGCCCCCACCAAGCTCACCTTGTCCTTGAGACCCAAATCCTACTCACTCGAGCCCTATTTTCACCAAGTTGATGACCACACAACTTTCTTCCTGGTCCCCATATTAGCTGATATCGTTAAATCTCCTTAGGTACTGTCCCCCACCCCTTCAAATCTGCTGTCATCACACCTCTCCTCGAAAAAAATCATCCCCAACTCCTCTGTCCTTGCAAACCATAGACCCATCTCCAAACTCCTTTGCTCTCCAAAATCCTTGATTGTGCCACCACCTCCCAAATCCATGCTGATCTTTCCCGATCTCAGCCCTCCCAATTCCCTACTTCAATCCAACAGCTCACCTCCACCTTCCTTCACTATCACAGGCTTGACTGCATCTTAGATAAGCCTACAGCTTCTCTCTGTGCCTTGCTTGTTGTAAAGTCCTGTCCCCTCAGTACAGATTCACACGAGTCATTTAGTGAAGCCAAGGTTTATTTCACAGTTCTGGAATGCTGCACTTGCCTGAGACCTGTCCTTATATAGCTGTCTCTTGCAAGTGCACCCCTGGTGGTAAGGTATGCTGGTGGTTACAGGTCTTATCTTATTACAGTCATGTATAGCATGTTAGGATACAGTTATATATAATAATGTAAGATACATGACATCACCCTCCCCCAAGGTCTTATTGTCTTTATAGGTTCAGTCTTTCAGGTGGTCTACGCTCTCGCGTGGAGCGTCTGAGGTGTGGTTCAGTTGTTTGCCTTGGTGTCTGTTTTTCTTTGGGTGTGGTTGCTGGTATCTTGCCTGGGCTGTCTGTTTCAATTGGTGTGATTGTTGTTGACTCGCCTGGGCTGTCTGTTGGGATTGCCCTTTCCTCAGGTTGTTCCCTCTGTCTGTCCACCAGGTGTGATGTGAGTTCCACATTGTAGTCTGCCTCTGGTTCTACAGTGTTGTTGGTAAATCTGCTTTTGACTTGGTCAACATGCCTCCGGCAGGTTTGGCCATTGTCCATTTGTACTACCAGTAGCCTGCTTCTTTCCTTGCCCGTTAATGTCCCTGCAAGCCATTTGGGACCCCTGCCATAGTTTAGTACAAACACTTTGTCCCCTATCTCATTCCATCTCCTCCTCGAATTTCTGTCATGGTACTCAGTCAGCTTACGGCGCTTTGCCTCAACGATTTTGTGCATGTCTGGGTGGATTAATAAGAGCCTTGTTTTTAAAGTCCTTTTCATCAACAGTTGCATGGGGGGAATCCCAGTCAATGAGTGCGGACGAGATCTGTATGCCAGCAGCAGTCGCGACAGGCGACCCTGCAGTGTGGGACCTTGGATTTTAATCATGCCTTGTTTAATGATTTGCACTGCTCTCTACGCCTGGCCGTTGGAGGCCGGCTTGAACGGTGCCATCTTGACGTAATTTATGTCGTGATCAATTATAAAATCTTGGAATTCTGCGCTGGTGAAGCACGGACCATTGTCACTGACCAATATGTCAGGGATTCCGTGCGTTGCAAACATGGTTGCGAGGCTATTCTCAGTGGTGGAGATTGTGCTCGAGTTTAAAATGGTGCATTCATCCATTTTGAAAATGCATCTACAACTACGGGGAACATTTTGCCCATGAATGGGCCTGCATAGACTATGTGCACCCACGACCATGGTTTGGTAGGCCAAGAGCTCAGGGGAGCCTTCCTGGGGCATTGCTGAGTTAGGCACAAATGGTGCACCATCGGACGCAGAGCTCCAAGTCCGCGTCAATACCAGGTCACCAGACGTGGGATCTGGCTATGGCCTTCATGAGAATGATCCCCGGGTGCTCGCGGTGGAGCTCCCGGACAAATGCCTCTCTGCCTCCCAGAGGCATGACTACTCAGCTGCCCCACATCAGGCAGTCCGCTTGTAGTAATAGCTCATGCATGCGCCTGTGAAAAGGTTTGAATTCCTCGGGGCAGGCATTGTGAGCCTCTGCCCAGTCACCGGTCAGGACACATCTTTTTACTAATGATAACGTGGGGTCGCTGGCCGTCCAGGCTCTGATTTGGCGAGCCGTCATGGGCGAACCTGTGGACTCAAAGGCATTGATTGCCATGACTATCTCACAGTCCTATTCGTCAGACCCTTCCGTGGTCGCCAGGGGTAGCCTGCTGAGCGCGTCGGCACATTTGTCTGTGCCTCGTCTGTGCCTTATGGTACAGTCGTAGGACGCCAGCATGAGTGCCCGCCGTTGAATTCGCACCGAGGCGTTGGCGTTTATTGCCTTGCTCTCGGATAGGAGGGACGTGAGGGGCTTATGGTCGGTTTCTAATGCGAACTTGGCCCCGAAAAGGTATTGGTGCATCTTTTTGACACCGTACACGCACGCGAGCGCCTCCTTCTCTACCATTCCATACCCGCACTCCGCCCACGAAGTGATCTGGAGGCATAAGCTATGGGTTGTAATTTGCCCGCACTATTGACATGTTGTAAAACGCACCCGACCCCATACGCTGACACATCGCATGTGAGAACTAGCTTTTTACCTGGATCAAAGAAAGTCAAAACACTGTTGGAACACAGAAGGTTGCATGCCTTATTGAAGGCGTGTTCCAGGGCGTCCCCCCAAAACCAATCGCACCCCTTCCTGAGTAGCACATGGAGAGGCTCCAGCAGCGTGCTTAAGTTCTGCATAAAGTTCCCAAAGTAATTGAGTAGCTCGAAAAAGGCGCGCATTTCTGAGACATTCCGGGGCCTGGGTGCCAGGCGAATTGCTCCTGTTTTGGACTCTGTTGGGCGGATTCCATCAGCGGCAATCCTTCTGCCCAAAAATTCAACCTCGGGTGCGAGAAACAGGCACTTGGATTTCTTAACTCGTAGGCCTACCCAATCCAACCGCTTTAGTACTTCCTCCAAAGTACGGAGATGGGAGTTGGTGTCCCTGCCCGTGATAAGTATGTCATCTTGAAATACAACCGTCCCCGGGATGGACTTGAGCAGACTCTCCATGTTGCGCTGGAATATGGCAGCTGGCGACCTGATGCTGAATGGGCATCGATTGTACATGAAAAGGCCTCGATGTGTGTTGATGGTGGTGAGTAGCTTGGATTCCTCAGTCAAAACTTGCATCATATACGCAGATGTGAGGTCTAATTTTGAGAAAAGTTTACCTCCAGCCAATGTGGCAAATAAGTCCTCCGCTCTGGGCAGCGGGTACTGGTCCTGTAGGGAGACTCTGTTTATGGTAGATTTGTAGTCCCCACAGATTGGTACGGATCCATCAGGCTTCATGACTGGGACGATGAGACTTGCCCAGTCGCTAAATTCCACAGGTGATATAATGCCTTCCCGCAGAAGCCTGTCTAGTTCGTGTTCAATCTTTTCCCTCATCACATAGGGTACAGCTCTGGCCTTGTGATGGACCGGTCTAGCATCCTGTGTGATGTAGATTTTGACTTTGGCCCCTTTGAAAGTGCCCATACCTGGCTGAAAGAGATGTTCAAATCACTTCATAACTGTTGAGCAGGAGGTCCGTTCCTCTAACGACATGGCATGGACATCATCCCATTTCCAGTTCAGTTTTGCCAGCCAGCTTCTCCCCAGCAGTGCTGGGGGGTCTCCGGGGACAATCCACAGGGGAAGCCGGTTCACTGTCCCTTTGTGTTTGACGGAGAGCATGGCGCTGCCGAGGACTGATACGATTTCTTTGGTATAGGTCCTTAGCTTGGTGTCGACCCTTGTGAGTTTTGGTATGTTTCTTTTATGTGGCCACAATTGTTCAAATTGTTGAGCGCCCATGAGAGATTGACTCGATCCCGTATCCAGCTCCATGTTGACAGGTATCCCGTTGAATAGGACCCTCATCATTATAGGAGGTGTCCTGTTGTAGGAGCAGCGGCCACTAATCGTGTTGACCCGCTGTACATCGGTGTCCCGGGTACTGTCCCCACCGTCTTCTGGTCCGCTTTCCGACCTATCCGATTTGTATACCAGCCGAGCTGTCGTTTTTTTGCACATGCGGGCCAACTGCCCTGTATATTCACAGTTCCTGCAAACAGCCTGCTGAAATTGACATCCCCTTGACAAGTGCCCACCCCCACACCTCCAGCACAGACCGCTTCCATTGTTTCCAAAGAATGAGCTGCGTCTGGCTGATCTCTCTTGAGCTTCTCTCAGTTTGTAGTTGATTGCTCGCATTGTGGGTTGATGAAGTGTGAACGGCCGTCCCTGTGGCCCTTGATGGCTTCTGGCGCCATTGCCTGCTGTCGAGGGCCTGCTCTCCCGCTTTTGTCTGTGTGTCGGGGTGGCAGCTTGTTTCATGCTGTGAACTCCTTTTTCCGATATTTCGTTAGTTGTCGTACCTGCATTGTAAATCAACCTCGTTTCTTCTTCCCCTGCCAAGAATGTCTGTGCAACCAGTGCTGCTGCCTCTAAGGTCAGGTTCTTGGTCTCTATGAGCTTTCGGAATATGCCTGCGTGGCCTATTCCTTCAATGAAAAAGTCTCTCAGCATTTCTCTCCTCAGTTTCATCGGAGAACTCACATAAACTAGCCAACCTCTGAAGTTCCGCCACAAAGTCGGGTATGCTCTGGCCCACACAGCATCTGTAGTTGTAGAACCTGTGTCTGGCCATGTGTAAGCTGCTCGCTGGCTGACCTTTGAAGCATGGCATTGGTCACCTGAGTGATGCATCTGTGGACGGCCGACTGCGAGATGCTGCAAATGTCTGCTGCAGATCCCTGGAAGGAGCCTGAGATGAAGAAGTTGAGGCCCATGGTGAATTTGACAGTCACTGGTAAGGCATGTCCACTAGGTTCTCTGGGCAACAGGTCTTGTTCCAGCAAGCTACAAATATCTGCGTTGAACTGACGTAATAGCCTGAGCCTCAGGTCGGTGAGAAGAGACTGCTGGTGTAGTTGCTGCAGCTGCTGGTGTGGCTGGTGTTGCTGGTGCTGAGACTCACCCTGGTCCAATTCTGAGGATCAAGGTGAGACAGCATAGTGGCACCCATGCTGATCTAATAGATGCCAGGTAACGTGGAGATCAGAGGCACAATCCTCCAGTGTACTGAGAGTGACTAGCAATGTGGTGAGAGTAGCTTCCTAGGTTGCAGAAATGACCTGTGAACTCCTGAAAGTGAAATCTCTGAACAAAATGGTGTCAGCCAGAGCCTTCCGCTTAGGCAAGGTGTGAGTATTTATGTGTTTTTTCCAGCTGTCACTTAATGGACTCGCACAATGGCCACCGAGCTCCCGCCTCCCCTGCACAGACGATGTCCCGAGGGGTATGAGCAGCTTATCAGCGGGTATAGCTTCTTGTGGGGTATTTTTCTGCAATGACAATTACAATAGAACTTAAATGCTGAGTTTTACAGAGTGCAATTTTTTAGCCAATCCAATTTTGCCAGTTCTCTGTCCGAAAACAAAGCAGCAAAGGTGGGGTGAAGGGTTGGAAATAAAGGATTAAAAACATATTTATTTTTGTGTTTAGATGACCTGCTCTGTTTGAAACGTTGACCAAGATCCTTGCTTTTGAGTTTTAAGTTTCAAAAGAACTTTTATTGGAATAAAAAATAGAAAATACTGGATCATTAAATGCAAAAGAATGGTGATTAAAGGTATGTTAGATGAACGCATTTTACTTGTTAAATCTTCTGTAACCCCACCCCCCAAAAGAAATTCAAATAAAAATATCGATTAAATGAATACAAAATGTGGTTCAGTGATTTATTGTTTTGGAATCTGTAAAGATAGATTGATCGCTTTCTGATTTAAAAGATTGAAATCTTTTTTCCTTATTTTGTATAAAGCTCTATTTGCAATGTAGACCAAAATCCCTGCTTTTGGGTTTTTAATTCCAAAAGAATTTTGCTTTTAAAAAATAAATAGAAAATCCTGGCAATAAATAATAGTCCAGATTTACCAATTTTAGGCATAGGTATGGTGCTACAGATTTAAAAACTCTGGGCAGTTAATTAATCAGCACCTAAACACATATTATGGGCTAGAATTTCCATAAAATCCACCACCGCCGAATTGCCGTCCAAAAAAACGCTACGATTATTAAATTAATGCTGATGAAAAATTGCACAAAAGAGGAAAAAATTCTGCCTGGCGGGAAAAATGGGACTTACATGCAGATTCTGGGTGGAAAACACAATCCTGGGCAAATTGGGCGGTTCTTTATCAAATTGGTCGTTACTTACTCAAATATAGTCCGAGGCTGCGGTTTGGGCCTAGGGAGGGGGGAAAACACAAAAAATATTTTTTCCAAAAAAACAAAAATCAGAAAACATTCCCAGGACCCTTTTCCACTTAATCGCTGTAAAATGAATTTTAAAACAATTTAAAAAACACTTTAACTTAACTTTTTTTGCCGGGTTTCATACCAACTGCCCTGGCTGGTTTCTCGTGGGCATTTTTTTCCTACTCACCTACGGGTCACCGCTGAGACCAAACGTGAATGGTGGGGTTTTTTTCGGCGGTGCACGCTAGCGGTCCGCTCCCCAACAGTATTTCGAGACCGCCGGCGGAACTCTTTGTGGAAATTCTCGCCGGGTGGTTTCTCGGCGAAAACGAGCATTACCACCGAAAATCCCGGTGGAAATGGTGTGGAAATTCTAGCCCAAAGACAGGTTAATTTCATCAGAATATAAAATCTAACATGGGAACAGGAGTAGGCGATTCTGCCCCTCGAGCCTCTTCCACCATTCAGTTAAATCTGTATCTGAATTCCATCGAACCACCTTGGTTCCGTAACCCTTAATACCCTTGCCTAACAAAAATCTATCAATCTCACTTGTGAAGTTTTCAATTGACCGAGTCTCAACAGCTTTGTGGGGGAAGAGAGTTCCAGGTTTCGAGTACCCTTTGAGTGAAGAAGTGCTTTCTGACTTCACCCCTGAACAGCCTAGCTCTAATTTTAAGGCAATGCCCCCTTGTGGACTTTCCCACCAGAGGAAATAGTTTCTCTCTATCTACCCTATCAAATCCTTTAATCATTTTAAACACTTCAATTAGATCACCCTAAACCTTCTATATTCAAGGGAATACGTCTAGTCCATACAGCCTGTCCTCATAATTTAACCATTTAACCGCGATATAATTCAGTAAACGTGTGCGTAACCCCCTCCAAGCCAAGATATCCTTCTTGAAGTGCAGTGCCCAGAACTGAATGCAGTGTCCAGATGGGGTCTAACCAGAGCTGTAACATAATTCCCACCCCTTTATAAGTTAAAGGCTAACATTTCATGTCTTTTTAATTATTTTGTACCTGTCCAATATCTTCTAGTGATAGGAACATAAGAAATAGGAGCAGGAGTAAGCCATTTGGCCCCTCGAGCCTGCTCCACCATTCAATAAGATCATGGCTAATCTGATCTTGGCCTCAACTCCACTTCCCTACCTGCTTCCCATAATTCTTGACTCCCTTAACATTCAAAAATCTGTCTATCTCCACCTTAAATGAATACAATGATCCAGCATCCACCACTCTCTGGGGTAGAAAATTCCAAAGTTCACCACGCTCTGAGAGAAGAAATCCCTCCTCAATTCCGTTTTAAATGGGCAAACCCTTATTCTGTAAATATTCCCCTAAGTTCTAGATTGGCCCACGAGGGGAAACATCCTCTCTGCATCTACCCTGTCAAGGCACCTCAGAATCTTATACGTTTCAATAATTCACCCCCTTAGTCTTTTAGCAGGTACTGAAAAAGATGATTTTGATTTTCCCTTCCAATACAATTGAAGAATCAGCTTGAGCAAGAGAACAGCAATTCATGATTCACAATAATGAGCCCATTCGCATGAGGGGAAATCACCGCAATATTTGCCAAAATCTTCAGCTACACAAGTGTTGGAATGCTGGGTGCACCTGCAGCTTTGACTATAACCAAGCCAGGCCCTACTGCACACTCAGTGTAACTATCTGTCACAGGTCTATATTCAAGGGGGTTACAGTTTTGGGGGCTGTGTCATTATTCTCTGTAACAAAGCCAGGCCCTACTGCAGGGGTTCTGAACGTGGCGGGACAAATCGGATTCGGAACTCAAGAGCAAAAGCACCCAACTGCAGTGGCCCAGAAATGCTGACAGATGAACTGAATATCAATCACCAAGGCAAGGTGACTGGTGCACCTGCGGATGGCAGCTTTGGTGCTTGTGATTTGAGCAGGTCCGCTTCGCTAGGTCTCTGGGTCCGCCACCCGGCTTACCGGTGACCGACCAGGCAGTTTCCGTTATCTCTGGGCACACCTTCGCCCAGGCGAGCACAGATGACGCACCCGAGTGACAGTGGGTGGGTGACGGGCCTGCAGATTTATCAGTCTGAAAGCAATCTCGTGCTTTACTGCTGTCCCTGCGTCCTGGCAAAGGTGTAGCCTCACAGGCTGGGTACTGCCCTCCCAATCTCAGCAAGCCCTCTCACTCGGCTCAGCACTGAAATCGCCATTTCACCCTCTTCCCTTGCTCGCTCGGGGCCAGTACGGCCAAACAGAACGAACACCTGGGGGCAACAGACCCCTTCAGTGACAATATTGAAATTATACTGCCACCCTCTGTCCCATCAAAGCTATTAGACCTGTCATTGACAAGTTTCCCATGAAGTAATTAAAATAAAAATAATAAATATATATGTTTAATTGTAAAATTAATTTTTATACAGAAAAAATACTTATGTTGTCTTATAGGGAGTGGGTGGGATTTTTATAGCACATGGGAGCCTCAGAAGCAGAAAGGTTCTTTGAGGATGTACCGAGCAAGGTGGATAAGGGGGAACCAGTGGATGTGGTGTATTTGGATTTCCAGAAGGCATTTGATAAGGTGCCACATAAAAGGTTACTGCACAAGATAAACGTTCACGAGGTTGGGGGTAATATATTAACATGGATAGAGGATTGGCTAACTAACAGAAATCAGAGAGTTGGGATAAATGGGTCATTTCCTGGTAGGCAAACAGTAACTAGTGGGGTGCTGCAGGGATCGGTGCTGGGTCCTCAATTATTCACAATCTATATTAATGACTTGGATGAAAGGACCGAGTGTAATGTAGCCAAGTTTGCTAATAATACAAAGATGGGTGGGAAAGCAAATTGTGAGGAGGTCACAAAAAATCTGCAAAGGGACATAGACAGGCTAAGTGAGTGGGCAAAAATTTGGCAGATGGAGTATAATGTGGGAAAATGTGAGGTTATCCACTTTGGCAGAAAAAATAAAAAACGAAATTATAATTTAAATGGAGAAAAATTGCAAAGTGCTGCAATTCAGAGGGACCTGGGAGTCCTTGTGCATGAAACACAAAAAGTTAGTATTCAGGTACAGCAAGTAATCGGGAAGGCAAATGGAATGTTGGCCTTTATTGCAAGTGGGATAGAGTATAAAAGCAGAGAAGTCCTGCTACAACTGTACAGGGTATTGGTGAGGTCACACCTAGAACCCTCCATATTTAAGGAAGGATATACTTGCTTTGGAGGCTGTTCAGAGAAGGTTCACTAAGTTGATTCCAGTGATGAGGGGGTTCACTTATGAAGATAGGTTGAGTAGGTCAGCCTATACACATTGGAGTTCAGAAGAATGAGAGGTGATCTTATCGAAACAGATAACATAAAGTGGGGGCTCGACAAGGTGGATGCAGGGAGGATATTTCCACTCATAGAGGAAACTAAAACTAGAGGATAGTCTCAAAATAAGGGGCTGCACATTTAAAACTGAAATGAGGAGGAATTTGTTCTCTCAAATGGTTGTAAATCTATGGAATTCTCTGCTCCAGAGAGCTGTGGAGGCTGGGTCATTGAATAAATTCAAGGCGGTGATCGACAGGTTTTTGAGCGATAAGGGAATAAAGAGTTATGGAGAGTGGGCGGGGAAGTGGTGCTGAGTCCATGATCTGATCAGCCACGATCTTATTAAATGGCAGAAGCGGCTCGAGGGGCCAAATGGCCTATTCCTGCTCTTATTTCTTATGTTTATATTTCTTATGTAATCCTTCTCTTCAGTTGCAAACCCTGGTCATTCGTTACTTTCTTGATGGTCTTATTATACTAAAATCCTTCTGAACATCTATGTTTTGTATTCATTTTTCTTGAAGTTTTAAATAATGGAGGACCAGAGCAAGGCAAATTACTTTTGTTCTCGTGGTCTACTCCTACCCTCCTACACACTGAGTGTAACCACCTGTCACAGGCTGGATTCAGGGGGTTACAGGTTTGGGGCTGTGCCAGCTTTTGGTAGTTTTCTAATTTTGCATGTACACTTCTCACAAGCTCTGCAAGTTTTAATTCCGCATCAACTTTAAAAAAAGAGGAAACGCCTTGTGTTCCCAGTAAGAGGACCGCCTCCGCTCTGAGGGATAACAGAGCAGTCCTGTCAATCCGGGGGTGGAGGGGCGGCTGCTCAGGATTAAAAGGCGCCACACAGGTGACGCACAGAGCAAAGTGAAGACAGTGAGAGGAAGTGTTGGATGCTGAACGACAGCAGCGCATAAGGTAAGTGTCTTTATATCTCTGCCAGGGGTTTTAGTGACACGACATTTCCGTGTCAGCGCTGCAAACCTTCGCTAACTTCATGATCAATTCCCTTTTAGTGCAGCGGATAAACACCGTCCACTCCCCCCATGTGTAATCTGTCCTTTCTCTCTTGTACTGTACTGTGAACAAGCGCTACCGGGGAGAGTGAAATACACACGGTTCCGCTTTCGGAGTTGTGATCGGGCTGTTCATTTCCGCTATGGGATAGACCAATATGTCAGAGATACCTGGACAGTAACTAAAGTCAATCCTGTGGCTGGGGGAAAACTACAGAATGATCCACTCTGGGTGGAGCTCTCAAGCGTTGTATCCGAGCCAACACGAGGGTATAATACAGAAACCCAGACGAACGTAAAAAGGTCAGATTGCTCGATTAAGAAATAGGGAAGATATGCAAGAACAGGAAGGTTAATTTAATGGAAGACGTCAATCAACCAAATAGAAATACCTGAGTTCTTTCCATTCAGAGTTGGTAAATGTGCGAGCCTTGAATTGGTATTCGCACAGGATCCAGACCAGTTATAGCACACCTGGGGGCCATCACCTATAGTGGGTAAAGTTTGACATGAACTAGGAGTGAGATATATCCAAGACCAGCAGCTTGGTGTATAACTTTACGAAGGATCAATTCAATGAAATAAGGGGAAAATTACTGCCTATGGAATGGTGGAGAATGTTCAACAACATTTCAGTGGAGGACAACTGGAATACCTTTAAAGGTGTAATGCTGAAAGTGCAGGATCAAGACACACTGATCCTAAAGCTCAGGCTGAACAAACCTGTCCCAACATTGATTAACAAACAAACAGTAAGAGGACAGTCAGGGAAGAGGTATAAAACATGTAAGCAGAACCATAACGGAGGATTGTCAATATTGTGTGATTACTTCCTGCAAGTATTCCCATGGGAGGGTCTGAGAAACATGCGCACTCCAGAGTGAAGCAAAGTAACACTAACGACTCTTTGATATGAATGAGATGAAGTCCTAGACAAGCTGAAAAGGCTCCCAATGAATAACTCACTGGGGTCTATGGTATATCCCCAAAGTGCTGAAAGAGCCTGAGGAGGAGATATGAGGCACCGGCCACCATTATAAGTGATTTGCTGGACACTGGGGAGACACCAGTAGATTGAAAGCAGGTCAGTGTGGTGCCCATGTTCAGAAAAGGGGATAAAACGGACACAGGCAACTACAATCTTTATTCAGTGTAAAATACTGGAATCAAATCAGCAGGAATCAATATCTGGAGCATCTGTCTCACATTATCCGAGAGAACAGTAGGCTCCGGATTCAGAAGGGGACGATCCCACCTCAAAAAACCTATTTGTCCTCTTTGAGGATGAACCATCTCAATTGCACTTTGTAAAGTATTATGCTATGCTGTACTTAGACTTCCAAAAGGCACCTCATAAAGTCCCTCATGTAAAGTTTGTAAATCAAACTCAATGCTGTGGGAATTCATTATAAATCCTAGAAATGGATAATAAACAGGTTGATGAGTCGAAACAGCTGGAATATAATTCAAAAGCAGAGAAGTCATGTTAAATGTATATATAACCTGGGTTAAACCAAACTTGATGTGTTTTGCACAGTTCTCGTATCCACATATATTTTTTTAAGTATAGAAAAACAGTGGAGACGGTGGGAAAAAGATTTACAAGAATGATACCAGAACTGAGTGTGCACAACTATCTGGAAAGACTGGGGCTCCTTTGTCTAGAAAATAGGAAACTGAGGGGTGACCTGACAGAAGTCTTTCAAATTATGAAGCAGTTTTATATGGTAAATGTACTGAAGATGTTTCCACTTGCGGGGAGTATAAAACTAACAGACATAATTATAAAATAGTCACTAATAAGGAATTCAGGCGTAACTTGTTTATTCAGAGTGTGGTGAGAATGTGGAACATGCTACCACAGGGAGTGGTTGAGGTGAATAGCATTCAAGGGGAAGCTTGATAATTAAATGTAAGATAAATAAGAACATAAGAACATAAGAATTAGGAACAGGAGTAGGCCATCGAGCCCCTCGAGCCTGCTCCGCCATTCAAAAAGATCATGGCTGATCTGGCCGTGGACTCAGCTCCACTTACCCGCCCGCTCCCCATAACCCTTAATTCCCTTATTAGTTAAAAATCTATCTATCTGTGACTTGAATACATTCAATGAGCTAGTCTCAACTGCTTCCTTGGGCAGAGAATTCCACAGATTCACAACCCTCTGGGAGAAGAAATTCCTTCTCAACTCGGTTTTAAATTGGCTCCCCCGTATTTTGAGGCTGTGCCCCCTAGTTCTAGTCTCCCCGACCAGTGGAAACAACCTCTCTGCCTCTATCTTGTCTATCCCTTTCATTATTTTAAATGTTTCTATAAGATCACCCCTCATCCTTCTGAACTCCAACGAGTAAAGACCCAGTCTACTCAATCTATCATCAGAAGGTAACCCCCTCATCTCCGGAATCAACCTAGTGAATCGTCTCTGTACCCCCTCCAAAGCCAGTATATCCTTCCTTAAGTAAGGCGACCAAAACTGCACGCAGTACTCCAGATGCGGCCTCACCAATACCCTATACAGTTGCAGAAGGACCTCCCTGCTTTTGTATTCCATCCCTCTCGCAATGAAGGCCAACATTCCATTCGCCTTCCTGATTACCTGCTGCACCTGCAAACTAACTTTTTGGGATTCACGCACAAGGACCCCCAGGTCCCTCTGCACCGCAGCATGTTGTAATTTCTGCCCATTCAAATAGTATTCCCTTTTTTTGTTTTTTTTCCCAAGGTGGATGACCTCACACTTTCCGACATTGTATTCCATCTGCCAAACCTTAGCCCATTCGCTTAACCTATCTAAATCTCTTTGCAGCCTCTCTGTGTCCTCTACACAACCCGCTTTCCCACTAATCTTTGTGTCATCTGCAAATTTTGTTACACTACACTCTGTCCCCTCTTCCAGGTCATCTATGTATATTGTAAACAATTGTGGTCCCAGCACCGATCCCTGTGGCACACCACTAACCACCGATTTCCAACCCGAAAAGGACCCATTTATCCCGACTCTCTGCTTTCTGTTCGCCAGCCAATTCTCTATCCATGCTAATACATTTCCACTGACCCCGCGTACCTTTATCTTCTGCAGTAACCTCTTGTGTGGCACCTTATCGAATGCCTTTTGAAAATCTAAATACACCACATCCATCGGTACACCTCTATCCACCATGCTCGTTATATCCTCAAAGAATTCCAGTAAATTAGTTAAACATGATTTCCCCTTCATGAATCCATGCTGCGTCTGCTTGATTGCACTATTCCTATCTAGATGTCCCACTATTTCTTCCTTAATGATAGTTTCAAGCATTTTCCCCACTACAGATGTTAAACTAACCGGCCTATAGTTACCTGCCTTTTGTCTGCCCCCTTTTTTAAACAGATGCGTTACATTAGCTGCTTTCCAATCCGCTGGTACCTCCCCAGAGTCCAGAGAATTTTGGTAGATTATAACGAATGCATCTGCTATAACTTCCGCCATCTCTTTTCATACCCTGGGCTGCATTTCATCAGGACCAGGGGACTTGTCTACCTTGAGTCCCATTAGTCTGTCCAGCACTACCCCCCCTAGTGATAGTGATTGTCTCCAGGTCCTCCCTTCCCACATTCCTGTGACCAGCAATTTCTGGCATGGTTTCTGTGTCTTCCACTGTGAAGACCGAAGCAAAATAATTGTTTAGGGTCTCAGCCATTTCCACATTTCCCATTATTAAATCCCCCTTCTCATCTTCTAAGGGACCAACATTTACTTTAGTCACTCTTTTCCGTTTTATATATCTGTAAAAGCTTTTACTATCCGTTTTTATGTTTTGCGCAAGTTTACCTTCGTAATCTATCTTTCCTTTCTTTATTGCTTTCTTAGTCATTCTTTGTTGTCGTTTAAAGTTTTCCCAATCTTCTATTTTCCCACTAACCTTGGCCACCTTATACGCATTGGTTTTTAATTTGATGCTCTCCTTAATTTCCCTGGTTATCCACGGCTGGTTATCCCTTCTCTTACCGCCCTTCTTTTTCATTGGAATATATTTTTGTTGAGCACTATGAAAGAGCTCCTTAAAAGTCCTCCACTGTTCCTCAATTGTGCCACCGTTTAGTCTGTGTTTCCAGTCTACTTTAGCCAACTCTGCCCTCATCCCACTGTAGTCCCCTTTGTTTAAGCATAGTATGCTCGTTTGAGACACTACTTCCTCACCCTCAATCTGTGTTACTAATTCAACCACACTGTGATCACTCATTCCGAGAGGATCTTTTACTAGGAGATCGTTTATTATTCCTGTCTCATTAAACAGGACCAGATCTAAGATAGCTTGCTCCCTTGTAGGTTCTGTAACATACTGTTCTAAGAAACAATCCCGTATGCATTCTATGAATTCCTCCTCCAGGCTACCCCGTGCGATTTGATTTGACCAATCGATATGTAGGTTAAAATCCCCCATAATTACTGCCGTTTCTTTTTCACATGCCTCCATTATTTCCTTGATTATTGCCCGCCCCACCGTGAAGTTATTATTTGGGGGCCTATAAACCAAGCCCACCAGTGACTTTTCCCCCTTACTATCTCTAATCTCCACCCACAATGATTCAACATTGTGTTCATTAGAGCCAATATCGTCTCTCACAACTGCCCTGATATCATCCTTTATTAACAGAGCTACCCCACCTCCTTTCCCTTCTTGTCTATCTTTCCGAATCGTCAGATACCCCTGTCCCAGTCTTGGCCACCCTGCAACCACGTTTCTGTAATGGCCACCAAATCATACCCATTTGTAATGATTTGTGCCGTCAACTCATTTACTTTATTTCGAATGCTGCGTGCGTTTAGGTAGAGTGTTTTAATACTAGTTTTTAATCCATGATTTTTAGTTTTGACCCCTCCTGCAGCCCCTTTACATTCAGTGGCCCTTTTTGTTTTTTGCCTTGGGTTTCTCTGCCCTCCACTTTTACTCATCTCCTTTCTGTCTTTTGCTTTTGTCTCCTTTTTGTTTCCCTCTGTCTCCCTGCATTGGTTCCCATCCCCCTGCCACATTAGTTTAACTCCTCCCCAACAGCACTAGCATATATAAACAAATAGAAGGATATATTGACGGGGTGAGATGAAGTAGGGTAGGATGAGACTCATGTGGAGCATAGACCAGTTGGTCTGAATGTCCTGTTTCTATGCTGTAAAATTCTATGCAACACTGGTACCTCATGAATGGCACTGAAATAGCTAAGACTGATGTAAAAAGAGACCGAGATATCTTGGTAGACTCAATACTAAACATATATAAGTAATCAACAGAGCTACTAGAATGTAGAACTACATCACCAAAACAGTTGAATATAAATCAGAGGAAGTCAATGATCAAACCATAACTGCTCTGGTTAGATCACATTTCAAGTATTATGTTCAATTCTGGTCACCAAGATACAATTGAGAGCTTCTAGTGCTGGAGGCAGCAGAGAGAAGATCAATGAGACTGATCCTTGGTTGCTGTGGTCTGAGATATGAAAAAAGACCAGTCTGGAAAGGAGGAGTCTGAGAGGTAATATTACAGAGTCAAAAGAAATAGTAAATGTTGTGGAAAAGGTAAATGTGGGAGTAAAACAAGGAGACAAAGGTTCCAACTCGTAAAAGATAACTTTAGGACTGATATCAGGACGTTCTTTTTAACATAGTGAGCAACACTTGGTTTAGATTTCCAGATGGAGTCGTACAGGTGAAAACCCAGGTTGCATTTAAGAAAGAATTCTATAATGAAATGGGAGGATTGTAGAGCACCTGTGGATGGATGAACTAATGTGGGTCAAATGGTCTTCTCATCCGGAATTATCTTGTGATCTGTCAATACATCTATCCCTATAATAGTTTGTGCACAAGGACAAATATTTGAAAGTAGTGATGGAAAGCTCATTTAAACTATCAGTGTATGTTGAGGAATATATATTTGCCTTTGTAGTTTGTTCTATGAACGCAAGGCAAAATGGCTGCTGCAAGCATTATGGGTAGGATAAAATGCAGGATAAAATGATGCAACATGGGTGAAGACAGTTAGCCTAAGAAAGTGATGCACACTTCTGCACGTAGCCTTTAGAACCCCGAGGGCTAGATTTTACACTTTTGTGCAGATCGACCAAAAATGAGTGTTATTTCTGGCATGGGTCGTAATAATGGGTTTTCAGGTCGCCGCTTGTCGCCCATTTTCAAAGCCCTTAGTCTCCATTTTAAAAATTGGACGTTATCGCGAGCGATCTGAAATGGGCGTTAGCGTTAAATTTCTCTGACCTTCTGCTGTAAAGTGTCACCGTCCTTAGCAACGGCATGGCAACGCTCATTTCCCGTGATTCAGGAGGTCAGGGGTCATCCTTACATACGCAGAAGAGGAGACAGAGAGAGAGGGAGCAGAGAGGGACTGAAACGGTGAGTGGGTGTGGTGTGTGCTTGTTTAGCTGTTGTGGGATCCACAAGGGAGATTCACCAGCAGCAAAAAGCCAACTAAGTACCAGGAACATAGCTGGCACTGAGTTTTTGTCCAACAAATAACACATAACATGGAAGGGATGGAGGAGGCCCTGGAGCTGTTAACCAGGAACGCTGGTGGCAGAGGGCTCCCAGTGATCCCAGAGCGCGGCACTGCACCCCAAGATGCTGCACCCCCATTGCCATGAGAGCCAGGAGCAACATCTTGCTTCTAGCTAGGAGCACATTCCCACCTTGGGACCATCCTCTCATGTATGTGTCGAAGCAGCGGTTCGGCCGTCACCCCCCTCGCCCCAATGAAGCAGCGTCTGAGGAGCTCCTCGGCCAGGCAGCTTGGAGGCAGGAGGGGAAGGGATAGAGGTGGGGAGAGAAGCAGCAGGGGCAGGGTGGGGGGGAAGGAAAGTGAGGTGCATGGCCGCAGGTGTTGTCTGGGGCATATTTTTAGGTTGCTGCTGCTATTTTGGGGGGAGGGTCAGTGCAAGGGGCGAGGGGACTACCTTGTTGGTTTGCATTTGTGTTCTATATTGTGGGAAATGGGGACCATTGTAATGATGTAAATGTGACAAATTTGTTGTGGGCTGGGGCGGGGGTGGGGTGGGCTGGTTTTTACAGATATACTTATCATTTCAGACAAATGGTCAGAGTAAATGTTTTTTATTTAACATAACCTTGTTGCGCATTGGCTCAGCTAGCTGCACTGTAGACACACTGGTGATTCCTTAATATGAAAGGGTATAATTACACTTAACTTCAATCAACTTAAACTTTAACTGTCACCAAGGTAATGCACACCATGGATGTATGACCTGCACACCCAGCAGTGTTTCAGCTTTGTAAATACCACCAACGTTATTTCAAGCAAAGCGCTCATTTATGAGCTCCTGACATCAGAGTCTTGCAGCTATGATGCCACCATCTCCCTTATGAGCTGGCATACCTCACTGATAACCACTTTGTGGAAGCGCAGTCTCCTAAGGCAGGTAGTGTTGCACAAGTTGAGGTAAGACTGCTTCACCCTGTACTTGCGGGGGGTGTAACGTCTGATCCTCCTCATCAGTCTGTCATGTCTTGCATTGGCCACATGATGCTGCCGAGTGTACCTTCTGCCATCTCGCGTCTGCAGCATGTGAGTCGTCATCAAGAGAGAGTGAGAAATGGCAGGCACCATTCCAACAGCTATGTGTTTTCCACCGATTGTTCACAAAGAATAATGCCCCTACTAAGACACCTAGTAAATTCCAATCATCCACAGTATGAAAAGATGTTTGTTCAGATGTTCACAACACCTCCAAACACCTCCAGAGTACATCTGAACTTCCCCAAGGTTGAAGCAGAGCAGCCTTTTAAATGATGCGACCTGCGATTTAGAACATGGCGTCCATACCGCTGTGAGTAGTTCCGGTTAGTTCAACTTTTGAGCAGCATTTTTTTCGGTGAGCGATATTATCGGTGAAATGTGTACGAGATGCAGACAGTAGGGATGGGCGATATACTGGGCGTTAGTTTTGGCAAATGTGGTCTTTATGACAAAAAACAGTGGGCGGTCAGTATTATTAAATCTCGGTGTTAATTACGTGCCGAAAGTAATGCTGGGTGATATTCTGTGCGTTGGGATCGCCCATTCTGATGATTGCGCCCCGTAGTATTTTTTTCAGCGGTACGCACATGCGGAAAGTAACACTCGGCGATAAGTGACCGAGAAATGGGCATCAGTTTCCATTTTGTGGCTAAGTGGGCGATATATGGGTATTGCACCTCATTCCACCGTTAAAATTGATGTTAAGTGGGCGGTATGCATGCAAAAATAATGGAAAATCTAGCCCCTAGCCTCAAGATGACATATCTGGAGCACACCAGACAAACGCCCGTTTTACTTAGTTTCCCCTTAACCGCCGAGAAAACCAATGAGAATAATGGTGCAAGACCCATTTTCTCGCCGGGTGATTAGTTTCAATTAGTTTTAACTTAAAAGTGAAAATTTTCACCAGCATTACTTACCAAACATTAGTGGTTTTTCTGGCCGGGCAGTCGGGTGTTGAGGGGCTCTCTGGGAAAGTCTAGCCCTTAAACATTTTAAATGGCTTAATTTACCAGCTGTGCAAGACAGTATTTCAGATTAAATGAGGATAGAGACATGGATAATGGAAGGTGGCTGACTGTCAAGATATTTTTAGACAATGAAACAGAATCTGTTAAGGATGAGGCCTGTATGGTTGTGTAAGTTCAGCAATCTGTTCGATGACCTAGAGTCATAAGCTACCTGCAGAAGTTAAACCCAACAAACTCGGTGTCACAAATTCAGCCATGATCTAATCAAATAATTAATCAGGCTTGAGGGGCTGAATGGCTCCTAGGGCTTCTGTTCCAGGGGCTGCACTAATCTTCCTGACTGGATGAGCTTTATCAATTGCTATCTCGGCTATATCGATCCATATGTGTGAGTGTTGCAGCGTGGAAGAGCAATGAGTAGCAAAAGGCTGCCAATTATTATTAATAACTTTTATTTATATAGAGCCTTTAACATAGTAAAACATCGAAAGGTGCTTCACAGCAGTGTTACAAGACAAAACAGATACATTTGACACCGAGCCACAATAAAATATGGCAGATGACCAAAAGATTGGTTAAAGAGGCAGGTTTTAAGAAGCGTCTTAAAGGAGGAAAGAGAAGTTGAAGGAAGGAATTCCGGAGCTTAGGGCCTTAGCAGCTGAAGGCACGGCTGCCAATGGAGGAGCAATTAAAATCGGGCTGCTCAATAGGGCAGAATTGGAGGAGCGCAGATATATTGGAGGGCAGTAAGGCTGAAGAAATTTAGAAATAGGGAGGGGTGAGGTCATGGGGGGATTTGAAAAGAAGGATGAGAATTTTAAAATCAAGGTGTTGCTTAACTGGGAGCCAATGTGATGGGTGAACAGAACTTGGTGTGAGTTAAGACGTGAGCAGCAGAGTTTTGGAGACTCCAAGTTTACGAAGGGTAGAACGAGGGAGGCCGGCCAGGAGTGTGTTCGAATAGTCAAGTGTAGAAGTAACAAAGGAATGAATGAAGGTTTCAGCAGCAGGTGGGCTTAGGCAGAGGGGCAGTCAGGCGGTGTTACAGAGATGGAAATAGACAGTTTTCGTGATGCAATATATATCAGACAACTTTCTCCAGGGAGCTGTGCTGAGGCCTTACCATTTCCCTTTGTTTTATAATTTTTCCAAATATTGTACATATCTTGGTTTTGCTAGAGATGCCTTGAGACCGAAGTCTTTGTTTCACTGATGTTCATCAATCAACCGAGGTTGTTTCAGCACGTTGGTTAATGAGAAACAATAATATTTGAATCTTAGACATGTAGAGATTAAATAACTTGAGACCAATTCTACAGAGAAGATTGTAAATGTTTCACTGCAGACCAACACTCAGTTTGCGATTCTTCATAAGCCAATTTTTCTGTTCAGTTGCAAACCCTGGTAATTCATTAACTTTCTTGAGAACCTTATTGTACCAAAATCATTTTGGATATTTGTTTTATATTCATTTTTCCTGCAGTTTTAACCAATGGAGGACCTGAGCAAAGCAAATTGCCATTTCACCCTTGACCTATTCAGAAAGCTGGTTGAAAAAAATCAAGCTGGCAACATCTTTTTTTCTCCATTCAGCATCTCCAGTGCGTTGGCCATGGTTTATCTTGGAGCAAAAAATAATACTGCATCTCAAATGGCAAAGGTATGTATAAAATTACTCTGAGTAAAAGATGTAGCTGAATTTTTTTTAACTGTCTTGTGTGTGCATTTTGTTTGATAATATCAGTTTGCCAGAAGCATGGACTTATGGGCTCGACCTTCCACTTCAGATCGCTGGGCTAGTGCCCATATATCGCCCAAAATGGCAGGCTATCGCCCATTTTGATTAAAAAGTGGAAAGTTGGGCCAGAACAGCGCCGGAAAATTGCTGGCCCAACTTTCCTGTCACATCGTTGAGGTGATCGCCCGCATCGCCCAGCGCAACTTTCAGCACATCGCCCACACATCGCCCGGCTTATCGCTCACTGAAAATATCACTGGAGAAAAGCTGCTATTAACTGGCCTTCCTCACAGAACTCAACACTACGGACGCCATTTTGAACATTGGAGGAAGTGAGGAGGCAGCTTACACAAGGGGCTTATCATTTGTGAGTTATTTAAGGGTCGTTTACTGATAGATCCACTCACATTTATATTTATATTTATATGTATATTTATAATTTATATTTTATATTTTCTTTAGTATAAAGGGCATTTATAACAACAGTGATAGTGATAATAGTGATAATGATGGAGCCTGTAGCTTCTCTACCATTATTTGGTAGATTATAACGAATGCATCTGCTATAACTTCCGCCATCTCTTTTCATACCCTGGGATGCATTTCATCAGGACCAGGGGACTTGTCTACCTTGAGTCCCATTAGACTGTCCAACACTACAGCCATACACACTTACAGTGCCTCTGAGCTCCCTCTCACTCTGTCTCCTCTTCTGCACATGTCATCATGACCCTTGACCTCCTGAATCGCGGGAATCGTGCGTTGCCATGCTGTTGTTAAGGGCGGCCACACTTTACGGCAGTAGGTCAAAAAACTTTAACGCTACTGCCCATTTGATATCGCTCGCGGTAGTGCCCATTTTCAAAACTGTAAACTAGGTGTTTTGAGAAAGGGCGATGAGCCGTTGATCTGAAAACCCTTTTTTAACGCCCACGCCGGAAATAATGCCCATTTTTGGGCGATAAGCACAAAAGTGGAGGTTCTAGCCCATAAACTCATTGATAGTTTATATGCATCTAATAGTAATAGGTATCATGTCTCAATATCCTACGTGTAACTAGCAGTAATACTTTAACTCACTGATACTCACCCTGAAACCATCGCCAGAACCCCCCTGCACTGCACCAGGTGAGGTCAGTCTCTCCAGTTGATGCCACTTATAACAGGCCCGATCTCTCTCTCTATCTCCTTGGAATCTGGTTTGGACTCCGGTTCTGTGTGAAGGTGACAATTCTGAACTGCGAACCTCAGTCTGAGCTGATCTGTACTTGGTCTTCACATGTCAAACCCGGTCGGCACAGACCAACCGGAACCAAACCGAGAGATTGCGCAAAGGGCAGTGAGCTGAGTGTTTGGGGCACTTCTCACAGGTCACATTGTCCTAAACTCAGCTCAGTACCAACATTTCTAAACCGCTCCATGTGCTCGGTCTCAATAAATGAGGGATGGGAACCTATGCAGGGAGACAGAGGGAAGTAGAATAGGGGCAGAAGCAAAAGATAGAAAGAAGAAAAGTAAAAGTGAAGTGCAGAGAAACCCAAGGCAAAAATCAAAAAGGGCCACATTACAGCAAAATTCTAAAGGGGCAAAGTGTGTTAAAAAGACAAGTCTGAAGGCTCTGTGCCTCAATGCGAGGAGTATTCGTAATAAAATGGATGAATTAACTGCTCAGGCAGCAATTAATGAATATGATATAATTGGCATCATGGAGACATGGCTCCAGGGTAACCAAGGCTGGGAACTCAACATCCAGGGGTATTCAACATTCAAGAAGGATAGACAGAAAGGAAAAGTAAGTGGGGTAGCATTGCTGATTAAAGAGCAAATTAACACAATAGAAAGGAAGGACATTAGCTTGGATGATGTGGAATCTGTATGGGTGGAGCTGCTGAATACCAAAGGGCAGAAAACGCTAGTGGGAGTTGTGTACAGACCACCAAACAGTAGTAGTGTGGTTGGGGACAGCATCAAACAAGAAATTAGACATGCGTGCAATAAAGGTACAGCAGTTTACATGGGTGACTTTAATCTACATATAGATTGGGCTAATCTAACTGTTGCAATACGGTGGAGGAGGATTTCCTGGAGTGTATGAGGGATGGTTTTCAAGACCAATATGTCGAGGAGCCAACTAGAGGGCTGGCCATCCTAGACTGGGTGATGTGTAATGAGAAAGGACCAATTAGCAATCTTGTTGTGGGGTGCCGCAGGGCTCAGTGCTGGAACCCCAGCTCTTTACAATACACATCAATGATTTAGATGAAGGAATTGAGTGTAATATCTCTAAGTTTGCAGATGACACTAAGCTGGGTGGTGGTATGAGCTGTGAGGAGGATGCTAAGAGTCTGCAGGCTGACTTGGACAGGTTAGGTGAGTGGGCAAATGCATGGCAGATGCAGTATAATGTGGATAAATGTGAGGTTATCCACTTTGGGGGAAAAACACGAAGGCAGAATTTTATCTGAATGGCGGCAGATTAGGAAAAGTGGAGGTGCAACGAGACCTGGGTTTCATGGTACATCAGCCATTGAAAGTTGGCATGCAGGTACAGCAGGCGGTGAAGAAGGCAAATGGTATGTTGGCCGTCATAGCTAGGGGATTTGAGTATAGGAGCAGGGAGGTCTTACTGCAGCTATACAGGGCCTTGGTGAGGCCTCACCTGGACTCCCTTTCTTTCTGAGCCCCCATTCCCCCTCTCCCCTCTCCCCTCTCCCCCATTCCCCAGTCTCCCTCTCCCCCATTCCCCAGTTTCCCTCTCCCCCATTTCCCAGTCTCTCTCCCCCCGAGCCCCCATTCCCCACTCTCCCTCTCCCCAAACCCCCATTCCCCAGTCTCCCTCTCCTCCATTCCCAGTCTCCCTCTCCCCGAGCCCCCATTCCCCAGTTTCCCTCTCCCCCATTCCTAGTCTCCCTCTCTCCAAACCCCCATTCCCCACTCTCCCTCTCCCCGAGCCCCCATTCCCCACTCTCCCTCTCCCCGAGCCCCCATTCCTCAGTCTCCGTCTCCCCGAGCCCCCATTCCACAGTCTCCCTCTCCCCCATTCCCAGTCTCCCACTCTCTCACGCCCCCATTCCTCAGTCTCCGTCTCCCCGAGCCCCCATTCCCCAGTCTCCCTCTCCCCCATTCCTCAGTCTCCGTCTCCCCGAGCCCCCATTCCTCAGTCTCCGTCTGCCCGAGCCCCCATTCCCCACTCTCCCTCTCCCTGAGCCCCCATTTCCCACTCTCCCTCTCCCCGAGCCCCCATTCCTCAGTCTCCCTCTCCCGGAGCCCCCATTCACCAGTCTCCCTCCCCCTGAGCCCCCATTCCTCAGTCTCCCTCTCCCCAAACCTCCACGTGGTCGCTGCTCTCGGCTGCGGTGATCAAGTGACATCACCGAGCCAGAGGTTCCACTGAGCAACAGCCGGTGAGGTCACGGAGCGGGGGAGGGGAAGGGAGGAACTAACCACTGGATGGCTAATCTCAGACTTGGTCAGTTTCACTTTCCAGTTTCACTTTCAGGAACCAATTCCTCAAAATCAGGTGATCCCAGTGGCTATAAAAATATTCAGGAAGACAAACATTGCACAGTGTTTCGGCTGATCTGCTGACTGAAGTACAAGTGAAATCCAGATCACCATCATGAGGTCAGTAATCACTTTGCTTTACACAACATTATTAGATGTACTGACATTTTAAGGAAATAACAGTGACATTGACCACGATATTAACGCAGAGACGGGATCAGAGTGCGGGTGAGGGAGGGGCGATGGCGGGCGACCAAAGCACAACATCGTGGAACGTGTGCAAATATCCTATTCAATGGGGATTCCTCTTTATCATTTTACTTCCGGCTTTCGTGTCCCTAATGCACGTGAGCGGGCGTGACACTGACCTGCATGATGCGATTTCACCTCGACCACTGACAGGGCCAGTTCACAGAGGCAGTGGAGGAGGAGGTTTGCAGTTAGCTACATTGGGCTGGAAGGAGTGCAGGCAGAGTTATGGAAGGAAGGAGGACAAAGACTGCACCCAGGTTTAATCAGGCGTCCCTGGATGTCATTGGAATCCTCATCTGATGAGGTGTGCTGAGCGGCTTGTTCCTCTTCACCTTTAGTTCTCGCTGCTGTGCTGTGTTGTGCAGAATGCAGCTCACCACGATTATGCTGGAGACCCTCATTGGTGAGTACTGAAGGGCGCCTCCAGACCTGTCCAGATACCTGAAGCGCAACTTGAGCATAGCAATGGCTTGCTCAATAACACATCAGGTTGACAAATGGCTCCTGATGTAACGCTCCTCAGAGATATCATCAGGCAGGTTTGAGGGGGATATCCTTTGTCACCTCGCCCTTAAGGCTGGTTCCAGGTCTGAACATGTTGAGGATTCTGGGCTGCCGCAGCATGATAGCACCTCCCAGGGAATCTGGCGCAGACCTGCATGAACCTTTTTTTGTGGTTACATACCTGCTAAACATTGATGTAATGGAATCCCTTGCGGTTGACAAATACTCCTGGTTAATCTGTGGGGTGCTCGGATTGCCACGTGTGTGCAGTCGATGCCAGCCTGCCCCTGTGGGAAGCCAGCCAAAGATGTGAATCCGAGTGCCCGCTGATTCTGGCTATTGTCATCACAGGGGAAGTTTATATGCCTCCAGCACTGACAAACAACCCATCAATCACCTGCCTGATGCATTTACTTGCAGCCGACTGCGAGATCCCATGCATGTTGGGTTAGGGCTACGTTTCACGTATTTGACTGTTTGACTTCTCCGTGACCCTCTCCCAGGTGTGAGGGGTTAATATCAAAGCCATTGATTTCAAACCCACTGAAATGAGTGGAGCTGGACCTATCTGTTTATAGCTGAAACATGTTTACAGCAAGGCAGCTGCCTCAGGGCAAACTCCTTCCTAAACCTGCCTCCCTGTGACTGCTGCAATGAAAATAGAACATTTCTCACAGCAGGAGACTGGTGACGGTGGAATTACTCTCTCTCTGTCTCTCTCCACTCCCTGTATTCCCTCCCTCTCTGTGAGAGCTGGGACTGGTGCATGCAATAGGTTCCAGAGGGTGGCAGTGTAGGGTTATTAGTTGCATGCATTGCTACTGTACAAATAGATTGTGCATTTTATAAAAGACACAATCAGCAATCTCGAAGTGTGTTGCTAATGGTTACTCAAAGGATGTGCTGTTTTATAACAATAAACATGTATCATTGTCAGTGTGCCGCTGGTTTATGAAAACAGAATCAGTCAACTTTCATGTGAGTGCTCGGGGGAAGGGTTTGGGATCTGTCCCTGGGTCTGTGAGCACTCGGGGAAAGGGTTTGGGATCTGTCGCTGAATCTGAGAGCACTCGGGAAGGGTTTGGGATCTGTCCCTGGGTCTATGAGCACTCAGGGGAAGGGTTTGGACCTGCCCCAAGTTAATGTTGTCTGCTCTCTGCAGTAACAGAAAATGTGTCCAAGCAATGTCCAGAACTTTAAGTTTTTGCTGTCGATATTTTCGCTGAATCTTACACTAAGTTATGTGGCACAGTAAATAATACAGATGGGATTAGACAGTTGCAAAGGCACATTGATAAATGAAATGATTACGAAAAACTAGCAGATGGAGTTCAGTGTGGGGAAATGTGTGCTCATCCACTTTGGAGCCAAGAAATATCGGAATATTTTCCAAATGTGACAAGCCTGGAACTGCGGAGGAGCAAAGAGATTTAGGGGACCATGTACAGAAATCATTAAATCTAGTGAACAGGTACAGTAAATAATGAAAGGGGTGAATGGATTGTTTGCCTTGATCTCAATGGGGCTGGAATACAAAGGGTAGGCGTTATGTTAATGTTGTATAAAGCTCTGGTTAAACTACATCTGGAGTAATGCATTGAGTTCTGGGCACCTCACCTCAGAAAGGATATATTGCTCCTGCGGCGGGTGCAGTGCAGATTCATTAGAATTTTACCAGGGCTAAAATGGTTATATCATGAGGACAGCTCACATAGACTCGGCTTGTATTCCCCCAGATATAGAAGATTAAGGGGTGACCTAATTAAGGTGTTTAAGATGATTGAAGCATTTGATTGGGTAGGTAGAGTAAAACAATTTCCTCTGATGGGGGAGACCAGAACAAGGGGGCATCAGCTTGAAGTTAGAACTCAGCCAGTCAGGGGTGATGTCAGACAACACTTCTTCACACAAAGGGTAGTGGAAATCTGGAACTCTCTCCCCCAATAAGTTGTTGCGGTTAGGCCAATTAAATATGTCAAAACTGTGATGATAGAATTTTGTTAGGCAAGGGTATTAAGAGTTACAGAACCAGGGTGGGTAGATGGAGTTGTGATACAGATCAGCCATGATAAAGTGAATGGTGGAACATGTTCCTATGTTCCGACCTATGTTCATATTAAGGGATAATCGTGGATTTCTGCTGACACTCATGAGCCAATTGTTCATTTTATGTTGCCTCCAGGACCCTTACGGGATTTCTAGAGGTTTCCCCCAAACTGAGCGAAACCAGGCAGTCAGGCTGCAGGGAGGTGTTCTGTGCCCACGTGCACTGACCTGCACATCTGTTCTGCTATTGTGACTTTACCAGCATTGCTACATTGATTATATATGAGCTATAAATGTAAGTTAGATACACATAGCGGATGCATTGACAGTCATTTTCCAACATTCCACAGATTCTGGATCAGTTCCTATGGAGTGGAGGGTAGCCAATGTAACCCCACTTTTTAAAAAAGGAGGGAGAGAGAAAACAGGGAATTATAGACTGGTCAGCCTGACCTCAGTAGTGGGTAAAATGATGGAATCAATTATTAAGGATGTCATAGCAGCGCATTTGGAAAGAGGTGACATGATAGGTCCAAGTCAGCATGGATTTGTGAAAGGGAAATCATGCTTGACAAATCTTCTGGAATTTTTTGAGGTTGTTTCCAGTAGAGTGGACAAAGGAGAACCACTTGATGTGGTGTATTTGGACTTCCAGAAGGCTTTCGACAAGGTTCCACACAAGAGATTAATGTGCAAAGTTAAAGCACATGGGATTGGGGGTAGTGTGGACGTGGATTGAGAACTGGTTGTCAGACAGGAAGCAAAGAGTAGGAGTAAATGGGTACTTTTCAGAATGGCAGGCAGTGACTAATGGGGTACCGCAAGGTTCTGTGCTGGTGCCCCAGTTGTTTACATTGTACATTAATGATTTAGACGAGGGGATTAAATGTAGTATCTCCAAATTTGTGGATGACACTAAGTTGGATGGCAGTGTGAGCGCGAGGCGAATGCTATGAGGCTGCAGAGTGACTTGGATAGGTTAGGTGAGTGGGCAAATGCATGGCAGATGAAGTATAATGTGGATAAATGTGAGGTTGTCCACTTTGGTGGTAAAAACAGAGAGACAGACTATTATTTGAATGGTTACAGATTAGGAAAAGGGGAGGTCCAATGAGACCTGGGTGTCATGGTACATCAGTCATTGAAGGTTGGCATGCAGGTACATCAGGCGGTTAAGAAAGCAAATGGCATGTTGGCCTTCATAGCGAGGGGATTTGAGTACAGGGGCAGAGAGGTGTTACTACAGTTGTACAGGGCCTTGGTGAGGCCAGACCTGGAGTGTTGTGTACAGTTTTGGTCTCCTAACTTGAGGAAGGACATTCTTGCTATTGAGGGAGTGCAGCGAAGGTTCACCAGACTGATTCCCGGGAAGGCGGGACTGACATATCAAGAAAGACTGCATCAACTGGGCTTGTATTCACTGGAGTTCAGAAAAATGAGAGGGGATCTCATAGAAACGTTTAAAATTCTGACGGATTTCGACAGGTTAGATGCAGGAAGAATGTTCCCAATGTTGGGGAAGTCCAGAACAGGGGTCACAGTCTAAGGATAAGCGGTAAGCCATTTAGGACCGAGATGAGGAGAAACTTCTTCACCCAGAGAGTGGTGAACCTGTGGAATTCTCTACCACAGAAAGTTGTTGAGGCCAATTCACTAAATATATTCAAAAAGGAGTTAGATGTAGTCCTTACTACTAGGGGGATCAAGGGGTATGGCAAGAAAGCAGGGATGGGGTACTGAAGTTGCATGTTTAGCCATGAACTCATTGAATGGCAGTGCAGGCTTGAAGGGCCGAATGGCCTACTCCTGCACCTAATTTCTATGTTTCTATAAGATGGGCTTTGATTATTTTGTTCTCTTACAGCAACACACTGAACGATTGTTTGAAAGCGAAACTCGGCGAGCTTCAATGTCAATTCACGTGGGCCCCACAGAAAGACAGTATTGACTTGGAGGACATGAAGTATAGATTACACAATTTAATACAGGCTGGTGTGAAATATCAGGCCATGTCTTACAACCACCTCGCTTTTGTAAACTGTCTGCAAGGCAACTGTGAAGAGGCAATTCAAAACTTAAAGGAAGCTGAAAAAATTCTGAGGGAAAATCATGAACATGAATTTAAAAGAAGAAGCATCATCACCTATGGAAACTATGCCTGGGTATATTATCACATGGGCCAACTGACAGAGGCCCAGTCCTACCTCGACAAGCTGGAGAGGATCTGTAAACAATTGACTGATGGCTCTCGGTATACAGCGCTGATACCTGAAGTATACGGGGAGAAGGGTTGGTCACTGTTGAGTTCTGCTGCTCAATACTATGAAGAGGCAAAGGAATGTTTTGAGAAAGCTCTGGAGGAAGATCCTGATGATACTGAATGGAATGCTGGCTATGCGACTGTTCTGTTTCGTCTGGAAGGAGGTCCTGGTATCTCAGAGAATGGTGAACCCAGTCAATCAGTGAAGCAGTTGCGACGTGTGCTGGAACTTGATCCAGATGACTCTGTCGCCATGGTGCTGTTGGCTCTAAAACTGCAAGAGTCCAAACAAAAGGAGAAAGCACTGCAATTAGTTGAACAAGCATTGCAGAAGTCCCCTGATCTTCCATATGTAACTCGTTATGCAGCAAGATTTCTGAGAAAAGAAGGAGATGTGGAAAAAGCTATAGAGCTGTTGAAGAAAGCATTAGAAATTATCCCACACTCTTCCTTCTTACACCACCAAGTAGGTCTGTGTTACAGAAACAAAGTATATCAGTTGATCAATCATCCAGGCAGCAAAGACCCTAGCAATCCTGCTTTTCAACAGAAAGCTGAATTGATCAATCAATGCAAGTACCATTTTGAAAAGGCATTTGAGCAGAAGCCATCATTTATTTTTGCACGATTAGATTTTGCAAAAATCTGTTCATTAAATGGGGAATATCTCAAAGCAGAGAAGATCTACAGCGATTTCCTGCAATTAGAAGATAATCATCCTGATAAGCAGTCCGTATATTTGCAGATTGGGTTATTTGAACTGCACCAGAAAAGATCGGAATCAAATGCCATCAACTATTTTCTGGAAGGACTTAAATTTCAACGTGACACAAAAGCTTGGCAATTGTGTCATGAAAACTTGAGAAAGATTGCAACAAAACAAATTGACAGGAATCCCAGAAACAGCAAGGCCTTTGGTGTTCTTGGGTTACTGCACCAGCAGGATGGGAAGAAGTGCAAAGCTATTGAATGCTTTGAAAAGGCCTTGGAGTTTGATTGTGGCAATGAAGAATATCTAAGTGCTCTTTGTAAATTACGCCTTTCTATCAGTCAATGATGACTAACCCAGCTAAAACTAAACACATTGGGTGGAGTTTCTGCTTTGGCGCAATTGGGAACTTAGTTGTAAATTACGCTACATAGGTTACAGTTCAAGTTTCCGCTAGAATGCATTTGCATACTCACAGACATAAAATCTTTAATGAACCAGCCTTTCACCTGCGGGAAACCTGATTTTAAATGACTGAAAATGACTTAAAGGTAGATATACTGAACCATTTATTAGTTTTGTTGTTGTACACTAGTCAGTTTGTAAGTAAATTAAATATAATAATTTGTAAAACTTCTAAATCATGCCTACTAGTGCCCAGGGCCCTAAGAAAATGAGCTCAATTTGAAAACCCTCCTCAAACGGGCGCAATTGGCAGAAACTCGCCATCCTCGTTATTTCGATCTGTGGACGGGGCCAGTTTTGTAGATTTTTAAACCAGCGTTAAAGATCACGGAATACTTGATTTACGCTTGATGTAAATCTTGCTCGAGTTCCCGTGATCTTTTGTGCTGGTTCGGCAGATTTCACCTGGATTGTACTGATAAAACGAGGGCAAATTAGCAGAGGCTCTATCCCAGTGTTTGAAAGATGCTGTGATGCTCTCTCATCTATGAACAAGTTTGGCAGGATACTCATCCAACTTATATTATTTAATATACACTGTTAATACTTTCAGTCGAAGCGGCCTTTTGTTTGTAAATGCATCGATATTTGTGAGTACAGTCCCCACCGATTTCTCTGCTTTACACAGGATGGCCGGTATCACGCGTGAAGAAGGATTATTTTCTCTCTCTCCCTGTAACGAGCCGCCCGCAGCTCCCTGATTTCTAGCCCCTTCAATGGAAGCAGTTAATTTCCATCGGGTGACTTATGGCTAAAGGATATAATAATAGATTTAAATGGCTAAAATTAATAAAGCTTAATAGTTGCAGATATAGATTTTCCAACCAGAATTATTAATTTGCTGTAATATCAGAGACTGTGTTAAAATAACCAATAAAAAGAAACTGTACCTAAAATGATATTTGTGTTATTGATCTGTGCTAATGCTGACAGTAAGTGTCACTCATAGTCCATACTTTGTGATGGTGAACTGTACCAGCTCTGTAAGGAACATTCAGACCAGCCTTTAACACAGCTGTTGATTGTGGAGTGAAACATGGCCCTTGCACTGCTAGCTGTAGCCATAGTGCTATTAGAGAAAGGTTAGGAAGGAATGGTTGGGAAGGTCCAGAGGAATGGGACAATGGGAGAACCTAACATTGGGAGAGGCTGCAGACGCCTCACATCATATTTAGACTTATTGGTAAAGCAGCCCCTGAAGGGTTCAGCCCTTCTGTGAAGGTATTGTTTCAGCTCTGTGCAATGTTGGAAACTAATTTTTTAAGACATTGGAGATGTTACACAGACAGCTGAGGGACTAAATTGGAGAGCCCTGAAGACATAAGAACAAAAGAAATAGGAGCAGGAGTAGACCATTTGGCCCTTCGAGCCTGCTCCGCCATTCAACAAAATCATGGCTGATCTACTACCTCAACTCCACCTTCCCGCACTATCCCCATATCCCTTAATTTGCTTTGTTCCCAAAAATTTAGCTACATCTATCTTGAATATAATTAAAGATTGAGGGCTAGACTTTCCGTTATTTTTGCATGCATACCACCCACTTAACGTCCATTTTAATGCTGAAATGAGGTATAATGCCCACAATATCGGCGAGCGTGACTTTCAGCACCTTGCACACATATTGGCCAAAATCTCGCTCGCTGAAAAAATTGCTGTGAAAAAATTGAACTGACATGAAGTAATCACAGCGGTAAGGACCCCATTTTGTAAATCACAGGTCGCTCCATTTAAAAGGCTGCTTCAACTTCTGGGGAGTTTGGATGTACTCTGGAGTTCTTTTAATTTATATGAACATCTAAACAAACATCTTATCATACTGTGGATGATTGGAATCTACTTTAGGTGTCTTATTGCTTGTGAACAATCGGTATTATACTGATAGTTACTGGAATGGGGTCAGCCATTTCTCAGCTTGTCTTGATGACACCGCAGATGCTGCAGGCTAGAAATGGCAGAAGGTATATTCGATAGCATTATATGCCCAATGTAAGACGTGCCAGACTGATGAGGAAGACAAGATCATACACTCACCACACTTACAGGGAGAAGAGGTCTTACCTCAACTTATCCGAGAACACCTGCCTTCGGAGACTGCGCTTCCACAAAGAGGTTATCAGTGAAATATGTCTGCTCATCAGGGGAGATCTGCAGCCTTCCAGCACCATCAGGACCGCACTGTCCTTCAAGGTCAAGGTGACCGTGGTACTGTCGTTCTACGCGTCGGGTTCCTTTCAGGCCTCCGCTGTCGACATTTGCGCTGTATCTTAGCAAGCCACACATTGCTGCATTAGACAGGTCACTGAAATGCTGTAGGCATGCAGGATGGACATTATCAGCTTCCCTATGACCACGGAGGCTCAGACTGAGAGGGCTCTAGGATTCTACCGAATTACTAAATTCCCCAAGGTGTAGGGAGCAATAGACTGTACACACATCGCCATGCGGGCACCTTTTCAGGATATAGAGGTTTTTCAGAACCAAAAAGGATTTCACTCCCTGAAGGCGCAATTCGTTGTCGACCACAACCAGATAATTATGGCAGTGAATGCCAAATTTCCAGGCATCATCCATGATGCTCACATCCTGAATGAGAGCTCTGTATCTGACATGTTTACCAGTCAGCCACAAGGTCAATGCTGCATGCTTGGTGACAAAGGATATGGCCTCGCCACCTGGCTGTTGATCCCCCTGCATGACACCCACACAGAAGCCGAGAAGCGGTACAATTAGAGCCTCTGAGCCACATGCAATATTGTCGAGAAAACCATTGGTGTGCTCAAGCAGCGCTTTAGATGCCTGGACCACTCAGGAGGTGAGCTACAATACCACCCTGAGCAGGCAGCTCAATTCATGATCGTGTGCTCCATGCTGCACAACTTGGCTATCAGGAGGGGACAAGAATTGCCAAAAGGGACTGACGGTCCACCTCAGGAGAGGAGGTGGACGCTGACCTCGGGCCAGACAATCAGGCTGACGATGCAACTGTGCTCACGCCCCCCTCCAGAGCGCAGGAAAGGGCCTATGGTGGCTAAAATAGCTGCAAGATTCTTACGTCAGCAGCTTATAAATGAGTGCTTTGCCTGACAGAATGTTGCAATTATTTACAAAGCTGACACACTACTGTGTGTGCAGCTCAGACATCAATGGTGGACATCACCTAGGTGCCAGTTAAAGTTTAAGTTGATTCAAGTTAAATTTAATTATACCCTTTCATGTTAAGGAATCACCAGTGTGTAACAGTGCAGCTATCTGAGACAATGCGCAACAAGGTTATGTTGAATAAAAAACATTTAATCTGACCATTTGTGTGAAATCATAAGTATAACTGTCAAAACTACACTCCACCCCCACCTCATCCCACAACACATTTATAACATTGACATCAATAAAATGGTCAACATTTCCAGCAACACAGAACACAAATGCATGCCCTTGTTTTTAATTGGATACCATCCTTTGTTTAATTAGTTAGTCATGGATGGCTATCTTTTCTTTTACACCCTTTTCTCCTCACTGGAATATATTTTTCTTAATAGTTGTGAAATATCTCCTTAAATGTAATCCATTGTTGATCAACCGTCCTACACTTTAATCTATTTTCCCAGTCCACTTTAGCCAACTCTGCCCTCATAACTTCATCGTCTCCTATATTTAAGCTTAGTACGCTGGTTTGAGATCCAACTTTCTCACTCTCCATCAGAATTTGAAATTCAACCATGCTATGATCACTCATTCCAAGTGGTTCCTTTACTAGGAGATTGTTTATTAATCCTGTCTCATTACACAGGACCAGATCCAAGAGAGCCTGCCCATTGGCTGGTTCCATTACATACTGGTCAAGGAACCCTTATGCACTCTATGAAAGATGAGGTGCTGTTCCTCAAACTTGCATTGAGCTTCACTGGAACATTGTAGGAGACCGAGCACGGAGAGGTCAGAGTGGGAATGGAGTGGGGAATTAAAGTGACAGGCGCTTAGAAGCTCAGGGTCACCCTTGCGGACTGAACGGAGGTGTTCCGCAAAGTGTTCACCCAATCGACGCTTGGTCTCCCCAATGTAGAGCAGACCACATTGTGAGCAGCAAATACAGTATACTACATTGAAAGAAGTATAAGTAAATCGCTGTTTCATCTGGAAGGAGTATTTGGGACCCTGGATAGTGGGAAGGGAAGAGGTAAAAGGTCAGGCGTTGCATCTCCTCTGCTTGCACGGAAAGGTACCGTGGGAAGGGGAGGGGGTGCTGCGGTTGACTGCAGAATGGACCAGAGTGGCCGCGGGCGGAGCGGTCACTTCGGAATGCTGAGACGGGAGTGGAGGGGAAGATGTGATTGGTGGTGGGATCACGCTGGAGGTGGCAGAAATGCCAGAGGATGATCTGTTGAACATGAAGGCTGGTGAGGTGAAAGATGAGGACAAGGGAACCCTGTCATGGTTCTGAGAGGGAGGGGAATGGGTGAGATCAGAGGTGTGCGAAATGGAACAGACACGGTCGAGGGCCATGTTAACCACGGTGTGGGGGGAAATCCTCTGTTGAGGAAAAAGGAAGACATGTCAGAGGCACTAGTGTGAAAGGTGGCGTCGTCAGAGCAGATGCGATGGAGACGGAGAAACTGGGAGAATGAAATGGAGTCCTTACAGGATGCAGGGTGGGAGGAAGTGTGGTCCAGGTAGTTTAACATTAGTATAGGCAAGATGCGTGAAAGAATCATAAGTGATGCAATATATCAATACTTGGATAGAGAGGGACATATTAGGAACACCCAACATGGCTTCATAAAAAAGAGGTCATGTCTCACAAATCTAATTGTAATTTTTGAAAAAGTTACGAAGTTGGTGGAGGAGGGAAGCCCAGTAGACATTGTCTACTTAGATTTCCAAAAAGCTTTTGACAAGGTACCGCATAAGAGGCTTCTCTATAAGTTCGGAGCCTCTGGTATTAGTGGAAATATATTGAGTTGAATTCAGAACTGACTGGCAGGACGCAGGCAAATAATAGTTATAGATGGATTTGGATTTGTTTGGAGGCCGGTCACCAATGGTGTCCCGCAAGGATCGGTGTTGGGACCGTTGCTTTTTACAATTTTTATGAATGATCTGGATTCAGCGGTTGGCGACACAATTTACATACTTGCAGATGATACCAAGATCTGTGTGACTGCTAGAACTGTAGAAGAGGCTCGTCTGATTCAGGCAGATCTTAATGTGTTGGAAGATTGGGCTCAAGACTGGAAAATGTTGCCTTAGATAAGTGCAGTGTTATGCATGTGGGCAGGGCAAATGCTCAACATTCATACACTCTCCAGGGAAAGATATTAAAGATGGTGGAGATAGAAAGAGATTTGGGCATTCTCGTGCATACATCCTTAAAGGTACACGAGCAATGCCGTGCAGTGATAACTGGAGCAAATAGGATGTTGGGGTGTATCCATATGACGATTGAGTGTAAGACGAGACGTACTGTTTTGTCCTTGTACAAGACCTTCATCAGGTTGCGCTTGGAATACTGTGTCCAGTTTTGGTCCTCAATTGGTGGGTGATATTGATAAGGCACTGGAAAGGTGCAGAAGAGGGCCATTGGACTAATTCCAAGTCTAATGCATCTTAGTTATTAAGATAGGCTAAAAGAGTTGGGACTCTATATCTTGGAGCAGCATAGATTTAGAGGGGGTATGATTGAGGTTAATAAGATAATGAAGGGAATAGAGAGCGTTCCAGTGGACAGTTTATTTCCATTAAATAGGTTAGGCAGGACCAGGGGGCACAAATTTAAGTTGTATAAGGCTAGATCTAGGTTAGATGTCAGGAGATGGTTCTTTTCCCAGAGAATAGTAGATCTCTGGAACAAGCTGCCATTTCACGTGATGCATGCAGACTCACTGAATTCCTTCAAGTGAAAGCTGGATTTGTTTCTGGCTGCGGCGGAGTTGAACTCTTACAGAAGATAGATACTGCAGGGAATTTAATGGCCAGAGTGATCTCCTGGACTAGTTTTGATTGCCTAGATGAGTCAGAGAGGAAATTCCCAGATTTTGTTTCCCAAATTGACCTGGGTTTTTAATGTTTTTTTGCCTCTCCCAGGAGATCACATGGTTTTGGGTGAGGTGGAATGTATATGTTGGCTTGATGGACCAGTCCGTCATTGTTCGTATGTTCATATCTTCATATTCTAACCCTCCAGAATTGTCTTGGAGTCTCCATATATTGATGATTAATCTCCAACACACTCCTGTGAGTAACTGAGGAGAACATTCACGAGGACATGAAATAAATTGAGTGTTCTTAAAATTTTCTTTGAATCCTTTTGTTTATTAGTAATATAAGTATTGGAGGTGGGGAAAAAGGCTGTTTGACTAACAGTTAAGAATCATCCAATCAGGTACTGAAGAGTCTGTTTGCTTTCCAATTGGTGCGGGAAGGCGGGGCGACGCGATGATGTGCGTATCTGGTGATCAATTGCGGGAGCTCGGGGGTGGGGCTATTGGAGGTGAGAGTTCATGTGACAAAACCTCCAGGAATACGCCCAAACAGAGTTGGCAACACTACTTCAACCATCCCAGCAGTTTTTTTCATAATATCTTTGTTGTATCATTATGTCTTCCTGAGCTGGGTTTTCCTCCAGGAAGGGTTCATGTCAGAGGTGGGTCAAGCGGGACTTCTACTGAACACTCTGACCCACGTGAACGGACCCATTTTCCCAGGTTAGAGCTCATTAGACCTGCAGGGCAGGCTCCCAGCAGGATCTCCGTTACACTTCAAGGAGCCACCGCTGATAGCCAGGGAATGGTGGCATCGCACAGCAACACCAGAAAGAGGAAGATCCGCCATTAACTGGGACAGAAACACTCCAAAGATTAGCAGCACAATTTTACTTACCGCTTGTGAATCAGCTGGCGTTTGTATAAACTTAGTGACTGTGGACAGAAGAGAGGGAGAGGTGCCCACTGTTGGGCACTGTTGCCCACTGTCCATAAGGGCGTTCTGCTACTTCCCTTGTTGACCACGGTTGAGCCACCTTCCCCATTTTATTTTTACGCCAAACAGGGATGTACAATTGTTGAAGTTCTTGCATATCGTGGCTGTCGGCCAGTTGTTGTATCTCCTATGTTTTCTCCATCCACCACCTGTTCTTTAGCTCTGGGGTTTTTTGTTGGACCTCTGCCTTGAGCCCTCTATAACGCTGCTTTGCTGCCCCCGAGTTGGGTTGTTGCTTGAGGCTCAGAAATGCTCTGCGCTTGCGATCTATTAGTCCTTGGATCTCCTGATCATTTTCATCAAACCAGTTCTGGTGTTCTCTGGTTAAGTGACCAATTATCTCTTCAGAGGCACTGGTTATAGAGGCCTGGAGGGTACACCAAGCGCTGTGGGCATTCAGCATCTCAGGGTCTTCAAGGCACGCCAGATTACTTGTGAGGCGCTGGCTGTATAGGGCACTTTTAGCTGGGTCTTTAAGTGCCCCGGCATTAACATTTTTGCGGCACTGCTTCTGCTGCCCTTCTGCTTTGGGGCTATGTTAATGTCGATGATGGATTGGATCAGACGGTGGTCCGTCCAGCAGTCGTCAGCTGCTGTCATGGTGATCCCTGGCTCAGACGATGACATAGTCGAGCAGGTGCCCGGGTTTGGAGCAAGGGTGTTGCCACGATGCCTTGTATTTATCCCTCTAGCAGAACAGGCTGTTGGTGATGAGGAGTTCATGTTGCAGACATTTTTTCAGGAGTAGGGTACCGCTGGAGCTGGCTTTCCCTAACCCCTCTCTGCCAATCGCACCTCCCCAGAAGGCTGCGTCTGCTGACTCTGGCATTAAAGTCACCTAGGAGAATCAATTTGTCGCCCATGGGGACGCGGGACATGGATGTCTTGAGCTTGGAATAAAAACCCTCTTTAACCTCATCCGTGTTTGGGCGTATGCACTGTGGCACATTGGTTCCGGGATAGGGTAAGACTAAGAGTCATGAGGCGTTCGTTAACCTCGCAGGGGGAGTCTTTGAGGCGGTCAACCAGCTCATTTTTGATGGCGAAGCTGACTCCATGAAGGCGGCGTTCTTCCTCTGGTTTTCCTTTCCAGAAAAATGTGTAACCTCCACCATGTTCCTTGAGCTGGCCTTCCCCTGCCCGCGGGTCTCGCTTAGGGCGGCGATGTCGAAGTTAAAACTTCTAAGTTCCCGGGCAACTAATGGCGGTGCGGCATTCCAGCCTGTTGCTGTTGGAGTTGTCCATGAGGATCCTGACATTCCAGGTCCCGAACTTCATATTAACGAAGTGGAAGATGCCTGTGCGTGAGTTGTTTTAATGTGGTGTGGCAGCTGCACACCGGCAACCATACAGGCTTAGCTGAGCAAGGTCTTGGTCCAGTGGCAAGGGGGTCCAAGACAACTGGAGACCAGGAACTGCTGTATGAGCCTAATTGCCTACGGTGAGGTGTTGGCCGCAAGCTTGGCGCTGAGTAGCGTCATTGATGGTAGGTGACCCGAGGCTTGTTTGGGGGGGCAGGCCTTAGGAAGGTCAGCTGTCCGCTGGGGTTCCGAGGGATGTTTTAAAAAGTTTCTTCCAAGTTTTCCAAAGTTATTTAAAAGTTTCTCCAAAGGTTTCCAAGTTGATTAAAAGTTGAAAAGTTTTAAAGTATTTCCAAATTGTTTAAAAAGTTACTCCGGTTGATTAAAAGTTTAAAAAATAGATTAAGAGTTGATTAAAAGTTGATTAAAAAGTCTAAAATGTAACTCAGTAGTAGATTATAAAAGTTTTCCCAAATTGTTTATAAGTTTAAAAGTTGATTAAAAGTTTAAAAATTGATTAAAAGTTGATTAAAAATTTAAGATGTCAGTCAGTAGTAGGAATTCTGGCCCCCGAAGAAATTACGACAGCTTGGTCACTTCGGCCGGTTCAGCGCAGGTACCGGACTCTCTTCGATCGGTTCGACGCCGACTCCAGAGTCCCTTCGGCAGGTTTTAAAAAGTCTTGGATGATGTCCCGTGAAGGCTGCAAGCCCCGAGCAGGAGCCACAGGCCGGTGCAGGGGTCGCTCCGGCCTGGGGTAGAAGCGGACCGGTGCAGGGGTCCCTCCGGCCTGGGGTAGAAGCGGACCGGTGCAGGGGTCCTTTCGGCACAGGATAGAAACAGGCCGGTGCGGGGTCCCATCGGCGGGGTCCTAGGAGGTTATCCACGTGTCTTGTTCAACTGGCGGCAACACCGGAGTAGGCTGTACGTGCAGATCAAAGGCATGTAATGGAAAAAGCACCTCAGCTCACCTACATATCAAATGAAGGGATGGGGGGGGGACCTTTCTGGTGGCGCTCTGAGGAGTGAGGTTCTGAAGTTCGCCTTCCCTACCCGATTTTCCTCCCAACCCGATTTTAGATGGTATAGCAGAAGTAAATCCAGACCCTTGTTGCTCACTCAGTGGTGGATGTGTGAGTTGACTGCCATTTCATTGTTAATTCTATAGTCACCATTTCTAATTCTACCAATCGGGAGATCACTGCGAGTAATGTTATTAATTTGCGGAAAAACAAAATATAAAGGTCTAGAAATTTGTTAGCCCCCGATAACAGGTACGGAAATCGCGATATGCGATCAACCCACGCCAGTTGAGGGGAATGCAGGCAGAAAAGAACTTCATACTGCCTGCTCATTTCCATGATTATGGCATTCAGCCCAGTGCCGAATGAGCTGCTGAGTGGCTGAATGCTCAGCAGGGGACCCAAGCTCGTGCGAAGCTAGTACCACATAAAGCTACTTAAAGGCAGTCTATATTTCTGAAAGGGGACGTGCATTCTGTCTGCAGCAGCTTACTGAACTGGCTGGGGATGACAAACCACATGGCTGATCACTACAGAATGGAGCAGGGGATGCAGGACAAAGTAGTTGGTAATCTTCGGCTGGGTAGCCAAGTACCAAAAAGGGGAACTGAAGTGGGGCTTTTGCGCTCTGTTATAATGAAAGGGTTAAGAATGGGTCTCGGGACTTAAATAAGCTAATAGGCTTTTGCAATGGTCAACTTGTTAGGTAGCTTAATGGGCAGTTGAGATAACATTAGGAATAACATGTTGACTTTGCAATGACCAACGGATGTAAGCTGTGTGACTTGGAGACTGAACCACAGGGGCCGAGGAGGGCAAGACAACAGAACAATGGGGCAGAAGTAAAATGTTAACAGGATACTATCTGGCCTGAGCAAAGGTCATAGTAGCATATTGTGGTCACATCAGTCTTATACTTCTTCGGTAATGGAGGTATACCTTATGTTACGCGAGCTAGGCATAAAACATAGGCGAGTGATTATGTGACGTGGAAGGCAAGTAACCAATCAGGCACTGTGCACGCGGGCTTTAGGCTAATCAAACTGTGCCAAAGGATTGTGCACGAGGCTGAATATTTATGATTAAGTGTATGAAAGGTTGTCTGAAACTACATATCGTTGGACGGTGACCTGGCTAGACCTATAGCAGGTCACCTCCCCACCGGTGCGAATAAAGACTGCTTGAATCTTCGATCCCACACCTGGAGTTGAGTGCTTATTTCAAATACTCCACTATAGTCTCAACTCAGCTTTCTCCCTCACCCATGAGTTCACTGCCCTCCTATCCTCCCTTAATCTCTCCCTCCATATAAACTCCCCTACCCATATTCACAGCCCCTGTCCCAACCTTGCCAGCTCACTTGGCCTCACTGCTCCCACCATGTCAGTCGCAGATAAGGCCATCTCTGATCACTTCCATGTATTGCTCATCACGCACTTCCACCTTTCCCCTCCCGACTCCACATACTTCTGTGTCCACCCCTGGAAAAAAACTCTCCCCAAGTCACTTGCAATTTCAAATTCTCAGTTGTCTAGCCTTTGGTCCTCCATTCACCACGACAGTTGTACAGCTACTGATCTGCTAAATCACACCCTTAGCTTTATATTTGATGCTCTTGTCCCCAATATAAACAATTCTCTATTTCTCCCTTGTTATTCTCCCTGATATAGCATTCATCGCTGGTCCTTTAAGTCCAAGGGACACAGACTTTTGACATTTTATGGCAGACAAATCGTTTCACTATTCATCGCCAGATCTGACTGGACCATATCAAGCATTATCAGACACTCTCTCCTTGGTCAAAAAATGTTCAATTTTCCAAAATCATCCTGGAACCCAATGATAAACCCTGGCTTCTATTCTCCTTGACAATCTCCTTCAATCCCTCTCCCTGTCTCTTCCACCCTCATCTCCAATAACAACTGCGAGGAAGTCATGGACTACTTGGTCACGAACATTGAGACCATCTGTTCAGCTGCGTCTGCTACTTACGTCCTTTGATCTAGCCCACCAGGACAAACTTCACCTCTGGTTTCCTTTTGCCAAAGCCCTGAACTTGCAGCTTTCTCTAGTTTCTCTCCAATCACGCCTCATGCCTGCTCCATGCTCACCTTGTTCAATGGATCCACCTCCTGCTCACTCGAACTCTATTTTCACCAAATTGACAACCACCC